>NC_056725.1:539963315-540300815 GCF_019279795.1 Protopterus annectens | reverse complement strand
ATGGATCAACCAAGCTGGCACACAAGTCCTTGAAGCCACCCATGCCAGCCAATACATGCAAAAATATATTGTCCATGGGTGACGATACAAACCTAAGCAAGAAAAAGGGGACAGTGAGCTGTTAGTATAGCCATAGGTGACTCCAGATCACCCAAACTTATTACAAACCTAAGCAAGAAAAAGTGGACAGTGAACTGTTAGTATAAAGATATGCTAAGGTCACTACACAACACAATTCACTACACCTCCAAGTACACATACCAAATGGTCTTTGTCCATGTGTATTCAAATAACTTCAGACACACCTTTTTGCATTATATTAGAACAGACATGATCCAGTTTTTAAAATATGCATCCAAGATTGGTGTGAAACTAATTATGGGCAGCATATTACATTCACTGAGAATGATACCTTAGACTTGGCTACTGGGGTCTTTCCAAGGGTGTCCAATATGTGTCTACCAGAAAGGATAAAGTGGACAGTCTTACTTGCTTTGCAAGGGACTCCACTCCCCTCCACTAAGGGCTTTTACATATTAGCCACATCCTCTTCCAACTCCCTACAGTACCCTTTTTAAAAACAATGTCAGTCTGTTGCATCTTCCTAACCTGAACAAACCAAATCAGCACAGTATGAAAGAGAAAGCTACTCTATGCTAAAATCTTTGATAAGAAACAGTCCTCCTTAAAAGTACAACTACCCTTGGAAAACAGAGCCTTGCAACACTGAAACGTGGCCTAAATGTTGTGATAACACAACCTGTCTGATGGGGTTTAATGCCTACCACTCACTCAGCTACCTCTACTGACACACAGTCCTTGTGAATGGTGGACACTGTCTATATTCCTCTGCAATTCCACCACACACAAATTTCTACAGAAAAAAAAAAAAACCTTGAACCCCATATTCTGGCCAACTAAGGAACCCCTTCTATGGCATCTATGACATGTAAAGTACAGTTGTGTACACCTACCATAAATGTAGATGTTAAGAGTGTCTTCACTGTTGCAGTCATGACTGTAGGGTTCTCCCCTGCCGGCAGGCAGTCCACGGTCGGCCAGAATCCCAAAGTCTGGGTCCGGCGTCGGCTGTTCAACCATGCTCCCTGACGTCAGAGCGCCAGGAGTACAAAGCTGACAGCCGACGCCATCTTCTCCAGTTTTTCTTGCCCCAGATGTCAGGAGTCCCAAAATGAGAAAGGTCCCATATCCTTTGCAAATACACCTCAGAAGAATGGTGAAAAAAGGAACCACACAAAAGTAAAAATAAGAGGGGACAGGAGGGAGGGAAACCCAGACTGCAACAGTGAAGACACTCGAACATCTACATTTATGGTAGGTGTACACAACTGTACTATGTTCATCGTGTTTCACTGTTGCAGTCATGACTGTAGGGTAGAATCCCAAAGCAGAATGAAAGGGAGGTGGTCATAAAGTAGAAGGGGCGGCTAAAAGGCCCTGCAAGAATGCAGAGGCAAAGCCTGCCCTAGACTTAGAGTAGAGAGGTAGACTGTAGTGCTTAGAAAAAGTATGCACTGAACTCCAAGTTGCAGCTTCCAAAATGTCTTTGGTAGGAACTCCCCTGAGGAAGGCCGTAGAAGTGGCAGCAGCTCTGGTGGAATGAGTCCGTATACTCCCTGGGATTTGCTTTCCATGGTGTGAAAAACAAAATCTGATTCCATGAGCAATCCATTTAGAAATGGTCTGCTTTGAAATGGCTTTACCTTGGGAACTTGAAGCATAAGAAACAAACAATTGTTCTGATTTTCTGATGTCCTTGGTTCTGTCCAGGTAAAAACGTAGTTGTCTGTGTACATCGAAGGAATGTAAGATCCTTTCCCCTTTATTTTGAGGAGTGGGGAAAAAGTTGGCAAGTGGATCGTTTGATTTAAAGCCACTTTGGAAACTACCTTAGGCATGAAGGTAGGATTAGTCCTCAAAGACACCCTGTATTGATGAAAAATAATATAAGGTTCCACAGCCATAAGAGCTTGTAACTCTGAAACTCTCCTGGCAGAGGTTAGGGCCAACAGGATGGCTGTTTTCCAAGATAAAAAACTTGATGTCAGAAGAGGCAGCAGGCTCAAAAGGAGGCAAGGTGAGCTTTTCCAAAACATAGTTGAGATCCCAAGCAGGAATGGGAGGAGATCTAGGAGGTCTTAAGTTCTTAGCTCCTCTGAGAAACTGTCTCATGAGCTGGTGGGAAAAGATTGGAGGGTCTGTATTATAATGAGCGGAAATAGCAGAGGCATGTATCTTAATGGAAGAGAAAGAGACCCTTATGTAAGAGATCTGTCAAGTAAAGTAAAATTAAAGGAATGTTCGGAAGAAGAGGATCAGAATCCTGAGCCTGCAACGAGGAACAAAATCTTTTCCATTTTCCTGCATAAGATTTTCTAGTGCTAGGACGTCTGGCTTCTAAAATGACATCCATAACCTGCTTGGGTAGGAGAAGAAATCAAAGGCCCTGGATTAACCAGGCCGCCAGGCTGAGAGTGCTGACATGGGAGTGTAGAACCTGACCCTGATGTTGGGACAGAAGGTTCGGAGTTTGTGGTAAGACCCAAGGGGGCTCCAGACATAGGTTTTTCAGAGTGGGGTACCAAAACTGTCGAGGCCAATTTGGGGCCAACAAGATTATCATCTTGGGCTTGTCCTGTTTGATCTTTAATAATACCCGTGGAAGAAGAGGAAGAGGCAGAAAGGCATATCCCGAGAGGTTTCTCCAACTGAAAGACAGTGCATCCACTTTCCAAGCTAGTTTGTGGAAAGTCCTGGTGCAAAAATTCTGTAGTTGATGATTGAGATGGGATGCAAAGAGGTCTATGTGAGGACGTCCCCAGACTGTTATCATCCTGAATGTTTCGGTGTCCAGCATCCATTCCTGTGGATCCGAAAGGTTTCTGCTCAGACTGTCTGCCAGGAAGTTTTGCTTCCCTGGTAGAAACTGAGCTTGAAGGTCCAGATTGCAAGCTAGAGCTGTGTTCCATAGATCTATGGCTAGTCTGCAAAGGGGGTAGGAATGACATCCCCCTTGCTTGTTTATGTACCACATAACTGTGGTGTTGTCGTCCGTATCAGTAGTTGTCCTGGTTGTAGAAGATTCCTGAAGGCCATTAGAGCTTTCTGAACGGCTAACATTTCCTTTAAATTGATATGCAGGTGCTTCTAATCCTTTGTCCAAAGACCCTGCAGACAGTTGCCCTGAAAATGGGCTCCCCAAGCATAATCCGAGGCATCCGTGGTTAGAATCCGAGTGGCAGGAGGTAGACAGAAGGGTTTCCCTTTGTTTAGAGTACATGCCCTGGACCACCAAAGGAATTCCTTTTGAAGACAAGGCAGGACGGAGATCAGTATGTCTAAACTGTGGCAATGCTGAGACCATACACTTTTTAGGTACCACTGTATTTTCCTCATGTGTAGTCTTGCATATGGTACGAGAAGGATGCAGGAGGCCATGTAGCCCAAAGCCTGCAGGAATCTCCTTGCAGATAGCGGAGTTAAAGTTGCCAAGGTTTTGAAAGTTGAAGCCAGCTGTAATTGTTTTTCGGATGTCAGAAATGCCATCTGGGTTGTGGTGTTTAGAAGAGCACCCAGAAAAGTTATCTGTTGTGAGGGTGTCAAATTTGACTTTATGTTTACGGAGAATCCCAGGAACTTGAGAAGGTTCTGTACTAATTCTAGATGCTGGAGTAAGACATCCTTGCTGTCTGCCTGAATTAGACAATCGTCCAGATAAGGGTAAATTTGAATTCCCTTGAGTCTGCAGTAAGCTACTACTGGAGCCAGGCATTTGGTGAAGACCCTGGGCGCAGTAGACAATCCAAAGGGCAGCGCAGAGAATTGAAAGTGCCTCGATACGGCCTTGAACCTGAGGTATTTTCTGCGTTCCTGCCTGATGGGAATGTGTAAATATGCCTCCTTTAAATCCAAAGTTACCATCCATGCATTTTTGGACAGCATTCGAAGTAGCTGCTGTAGAGTAAGCATCTTGAATTTTGGAATCTCTAGAAAGGTGTTCAAGACTGACAGATCCAGAATGGGTCTCCATGACTTTTGCTTCCTGGGAGCTAGAAAGAGCCTTGAGTAAAAACCTTGTCCCATCTCTGAAAGTGGAACTAGTTCTATGGCTTTCATAGCCAAGAGAGCTTCCACCTGGTTTAAGGCCTCTGTCCATTGATGTTTTGGAAGGTCTGGCCTTCCGCTTGGCCTTGGCAAGGTATGAAAATGGAATTTGTAACCTCTTGAAAAGTACAGTTTTGTACCTACCATAAATGTAGATGTTCGAAGATCCACATTGCTGCAGTCCTTACACTTGGGGTAGTCCGCTGTCCTCGGTCGGCCCGAATATCAAAGTATAAGGCTGACGTCGGTCAAGGCGCATTAGACTGACATCAGGACGTCAGGGTACAAATGCGCATGACCGACGTCATATCCTCAGTCTTTTCTTGCCCCAGATGTCAGAAGACCCTAAAAGAAAGGTCAAAACCAAAAGACAGAAAACCACCAAGCAACCACCCTGCACTAACAATATGTACAATATATACAATAAATACAATATTTACAACCCACCCACACAACCACCTCTAAAACAGAGGGAAGGAGGAGAATTGGACTGCAGCAATGTGGATCTTGAACATCTACATTTATGGTAGGTACAAAACTGTACTATGTTCTTCATCTCACATTGCTGCAGTCCTTACACTTGGGTAGAATCCCAAAGCAGAGGTAAGGGAGGATGGCAAACTATAAAGCAGCAGGAGCTGCCAAAATGCCCTGTAAAATAGCAGTGGCAAAACCAGCCCTAGATTTAGAGTAAAGTGGAAGGTGATAATGCTTAGAGAAAGTATGCACTGAACTCCAAGTAGCTGCCTCCAAAATATCCTTAGTTGCCACCCCCCCTTAAAAAAGCTGTTGAAGTGGCAGTAGCCCTAGTGGAATGAGGCCTAATCCCAGCTGGAATCTCCTTACCATGATGGGAATAACAGAAAGCAATGCAAAACCCAATCCACTTAGAAATAGTTTGTTTTGACACAGGCTTGCCCTGAGAACTCAAAGCAAAAGAAACAAATAACTGCTGAGACTGCCTGAACCCTTTAGTCCTACTCAAATAATAACGCAACTACCTGTGTACATCTAAAGTGTGCAAAATCTTTTCCCCTTTATTTTGGGGATTTGCATAAAAAGTAGGCAAATGAATAGTCTGGTTTAAAGCCACACTAGAAACCACTTTAGGCATAAAGGAAGGATTAGTACGCAAAGATACCCTATCCTTATGGAAAATTAAGAAAGGCTCAAGTGCCATAAGGGCCTGTAATTCAGAAACCCTTCTTGCAGAGGTAATGGCCAACAAAAAAGCAGTCTTCCATGATAAATATTTCAACTCAGCAGTAGCTGCAGGCTCAAAAGGTTGTAGAGTGAGTTTCTCCAACACAAAATTGAGGTCCCAAGCAGGAGTAGGAGCTCTCGTGGGGTCTTATATTCTTTGCCCCTCTAAGAAATTGCTTGAACAAAGGATGAGAAAACAATGGTGGGTCACAGTCATAGTGAGCAGAAATTGCTGCAGCATGAACCTTAATAGAAGAGAAGGACAAACCTTTGTCCAGTAACTCAGTAAGATATTGAAGAGCCACACTTAAATTAGGCTCAGAAACATCAAATTCCTTTGCTGCACTCCAAAATAAAAATCTCTTCCATTTATCTGCGTGACACTTTCCTTGTACTAGGCCTTCTGGCTTCCAAAATAACATTCAAAACTTGCTGTGGAAGTTGAGACCCTCCAGAGTTCAAAACAGAATATGCCAGGCTGTTAGGTGAAGAGAGTGAAGTTTGACATTGAGTAAATGACTGTTCTCCTGAGACAGTAGGTGTGGAATCAAGGCAAAGGCCATGGAGGTTCTCGCATCAGACTTCTCAGTAATGGGTACCAGTGCTGTCGAGGCCAATCTGGAGCTATTAAGATCATCCTTGGCTTGTCCTGTCTGACCTTTAGAAGTACCTTTGGGAGGAGAGGCAGAGGAGGAAAGGCATACACATGAAGATTGTTCCACTTGAAAGAAAGAGCATCCACTTTCCAGGCTGTGGGATGAAACCTTTTTGTGCAAAACTTTGGCAGCTGGTAATTTAGTGGAGAAGCGAACAGATCTATGTCTGGAGTTCCCCATGACACTGTCAATGTCTGAAATACATGAGGATCCAATTTCCACTCGTGGGGATCCATAATTGCCTGCTCAACGCATCTGCTAAGGAGTTCTGTGCTCGGCAGAAACCTTGCCTGAAGATGTAGCTGTAAACTGAGAGCAGTCTCCCACAAAATCATTGCTTGCCTGCAGAGAGGATAAGAATGTGTTCCCCCTTGCTTGTTGATGTACCACATAACAGTTGTGTTGTCTGTTAGAATCAACACCTGCCCTGGAAGAAGTAAATCCTTGAAAGCTATTAATGCAAATTGGACTGCTAACATCTCCTTCAAGTTGATATGTAGATGTTGTAGTCTGGCAGGCCACGTGTCTTGTATCCACTTTCCATTTAGATGAGCTCCCCAAGCTTTGTCTGAGGCATCTGTCGTTAGAATCTGACTCGCCTCTGGTCGGGTCACAGAGAGTCCCTTGTTTAGGTGACATTCCTGAGCCCACCACAAAAATTCCTTTTGAATGCAAGGTATTATCTGAATGACAGTGTCCATATCTTGGCAGTGCTGTGTCCATACATTTTGAGATACCATTGTAGCTTCCTCATATGCAGTTTGGCATTGGGAAGCACCAGAATACAAGATGCCATGAACCCCAAGGCTTGAAGGACTGTCCTTGCAGTCAGCCTGGACTGATGAGACAATTGATGGAAGTAAAGGGAAAGATTCTTTTGTTTGTCCGGGGTCAAAAAGGCCATCTGGGATGCTGTATTCAGTCTTACACCCAGAAAGCACATGTCCTGAGAGGGTACTAGAGTGGAGCTTATTTCGCTCACAGAATACCTCAGGCATCTTAGCACTGCTATCACATATTGCAGATGATGAAGAAGTTCGTCCCTTCTTGAGCCAGAATCAGGCAATCGTCCAAATAAGGATAAATCTGTATTCCTTTTAGCCTGAAGAAAGCTATCACTGGAGCCAGAACTTTGTAAACACTCTGGGCGCAGTAGATAAGCCAAAGGGCAATGCAGAGAACTGATAATGAAAAGTTCCAGCCAAACGCAGATACTTCCTGCAACTTAGTCTGATAGGAACATGAAGGTAAGCCTCCTTGAGATCCAGAGTTACCATCCAGTGATCTTTGCCCAGCAGAGGTAAAAGCTGTTGTAACGTCAACATTTTGAACTTGGGAATGTCCAGATAAGTGTTGAGGATAGATAAATCCAAAATTGGTCTCCACGTGTTCCCCTTCTTTGGTACTAGGAACAGGCGAGAGTAAAATCCTAGGCCCACTTCTGGCAGAGGGATCGGCTGTATGGCCCCTATTTGAAGTAGCAGAGAAATTTGTTTGTGAGCCTCTATTCTTTGTTGAGGAGGAACGTCTGGCATGCCTTTGAAAGGAGGCAAGGTATGGAAATAAAACCTGTAACCTTTGTGTATGATATCCAATACCCATCTGTCTTGGGTAATTAAACTCCAATTTTCCTTGAAAAGTGCCAACCTTCCTCCCAAAGGTGTTGCCAGACGAGAAGGTTCTGGCAGCTGAAAAGGTAGGTCATTGGGCCTGTTTACGAAAGGACTGACCCCTGCCCTCACCCGAAGACTGTGCAGGTGAACTCCCTGTTCTAGGCCTGAAAGCGCCCTGAGCTCTGCCCCTACCACGTCTAGATCTACCCCTAGACTGGGAATCATAAGAAGGATACGTCCACCCCTTGGTAGGCCAATTCCTACTAAACTTCGGAGGCTGAACCTGCAAAAAATCTTTAACAGTCTGCATAGACTTAGCCTTGTCTTCCATTTTCTTTAAGACTGCCTCCACAGGTGACCCAAACAACACACCAGACTGTAAAGGAGCATCTAAAATCCTTGTCTTAACATGGTCAGATAAATTCTGATCCCTCAGCCAGGCGTGCCTGCGGAGAACTGACCCAGTGGCAGCCACCCTAGAAGAGGCATGTACAGCATCAAAACCACATTGCAAAGAATGCTTACCCACCTGTTCAGAAACATGCACCAAATCCTGCAATTCCTTACACTCAATACCTTCCGCCAGAGCATCTACCTTAGACTTCAATTGAGAAAGTAGATAGTTTTGGTATTTCAACATGTGAAACTGGCAATTCAAAGCCCTCATAGCTAAGGTGGAAGAAGTATAGACTTTCTTTCCCCATCTATCCAAAGCCCTGGCCTCTTTATCTGGAGGAACCGGATTTCTTACAACAGAAGCCTTGACACCCTTAGGCCCCTGACTAACAGTTTCTGGGTCCCCTAGGACTCTTAAAAGATATTTATGAGCTTCAGGCACCCTGTAATACCTATCCGGTTTAACAGGAGCAGGAGGCACAGAATCAGGATTAAGAGAAGCCTCTGCAAACACATCTTCCACAACATCCAGAACAGGAGGTATAGCCAAAGGCCTATGCTGGGGTAAAACAAAAATTCCCTAAGCCTTTTCCTGGAATCAGAGAAGTCCTGACCTTCCCACTTAAAATGCTCCCTCATGGAATGAAGAGTCTCTGAAAAGAAAAATCCTCTGGAGGAGAAGCTGAAGGAGTAGAATCATCCACATCAGAATCAGAATAAGGAGAATACTCCTGCAAGTCTTCAGTCAAGACTCAAACATCCGAAGCCTGCTCAAAACTTCCCAACTCTGGTTCCACCCTAGGCCTCTTATCAGGAGGGGGCAAAGAACCTCTAATTAAAGTAATTAAATCTTCTGCCATTTTGAGCATGTGCTTCTTGGGCACAGACCCTGATGAACTAGGAGTGACACCCACAGAAGCTAAACCTGGCCTGCCTCTGGGAGAAGCCTTGGAAACAGAAGGAGATGGCCTAACCACCCTAGGAAGGGAGGGGAGTACAGTAACCTGAGAAGCCCCTTCAGCCTGACCTGTCTCCTGAGAGGCCACATCCTGCAATAACAAAGTCTCCCCTTGGGACTCCAGAGAAACCTCCAGCGGAACCCCCGGTTCCACCGACACCTCCAAAGAACCGGCGTCCGTGGACGACTCCTGTCTGGGCTTGGCAGCCTTGTCTTTGCGCTTCTTCGAAGAAGCGGACGCCAGAGCATCCGACGGCATATTATAATTGCACCGCTTCCCGAAGACTAACCTGGCACAATCTAACCTTCGCTTTATAGTGCGCTTATTGAATCTAGCACAAAAGCGACACCCAACAACGTCGTGCTCAGGCCCCAAACAAGGAATACACAAATTATGATAATCTCTATGCGGTATCTGTTTCCCACAAGAAATACAGTTATTCACTTTTTCTGACATCCGGTAAACCACTGAGGCAAGAAAAAACTAAAATATTCCCCAACGGGGTACTTGGCCAACTTTGACTCGGTCTGAAACTCCGACGAAAATTTCAGAACGCCGAACGGCACTTGCAACGCTGCTTCTGCATCGGACCATGCGGCAAAAAAGACTGAGGATATGACGTCGGTCATGCGCATTTGTACCCCGACGTCCTGATGTCAGTCTAATGCGCCTTGACCGACGTCAGCCTTATACTTTGATATTCGGGCCGACCGAGGACAGCGGACTACCCCAAGTGTAAGGACTGCAGCAATGTGAGATGAAGAACATCCACATCCAGAACCCACTTGTCTTGGGTTATAGGAGTCCAATTTTGATAAAAAAGAGAGAGTTTTCCTCCGAGAGGGGCTTCCAGGCAAGAAGTTCCTGCAGCCCAACAGAGGGAGTCATTGAGTCTGTTTCCTATGAGTTTGTGACCTGTCCTCTCCACCCCTAGGGGTGGAAGCAGTCCACTGTCTTGGTCTACAAGAAGCTTGTGTTTGAGGCCTTCCTCGGGAGCGTCTATATCTACCCCTCTGAGGCCTGTCTGAATTGGGAAAGGACCAATTTTTAGAAGGCCAATTCCTGCTGAATCTGGGTGGCTGTACTTGTAAGAAATCTTTAACTGTTTGCATGGATTTCGCCTTGTCCTCCTCCTTTTTAATCACCTCTTCAGCTTTTGATCCAAACAAAACATTATGCTGAACAGGAGCATCCAATAATTTAGCTTTTACTTGTTCTGGCAAATTTTGTTCCTTTAGCCATGCGAATAACTGTGCCGGAGGCAGCAGCCCTACAAGAAGCCTCCAAGGCATCAAATCCACAGTGTAAACCATGCTTCCCAACTTGTTCAGTGGCATGCAATAAGTCATGTAATTCCTTATCTGCTGCACAGGCAGAAATGGAAGTAAGCTTTTGTTTTAAAACAGACAAGAGAAATTGCTGGTATTTCAGCATATGAAACTGACAGTTTAAAGCCCTAATGGATAAAGTAGCAGAAGTGTACACTTTTCTGCCCCATCTTTCTAAAGATCTAGAATCCTTTTCAGTGGGAATGGGGTTTTTGGCAGAAGCGGCCTTAACTCCCTTAGGACCCTGAGAAATGGTTTCAGGGTTAGCAGTAGGGTTCTTGTATAAAAACTGGTGGGAATCATGAACCCTGTAATATCTATCAGGCTTAACAGGAGCAGGAGGAAAAGAGTCAGGGGTTAAGTTAGCCTCCGAAAAAGCATCATCCACAATATCCAAAACAGGAGGAATAGCCAGGGGTCTATGTTGGGGGAGAAGAAGAAAATCCCTCAGTCTTTTCTTAGATTCCGAATACTCCTGTCCTTCCCAGTGGAAATGTTCCCTCATTTCATGCAAAGTTTCCCCAAAAGAGAAATCCTCAGGGGGAGAAGCTGAAGGAATGGATTCCTCAGCATCAGAATCCTCATAAGGAGGGAAAGAATATTCCTGGTCAGAAGAAACTGAAGAAACAGAAGCCTGATCAGAGGAATCATAATAAACTTCCTGCCTTGGCCTTTTATCTGGAGGGGGATGTGAACCCCTAATCATAGTAAGTAAATCCTCCGCCATCTTGAGTAACTGTTTCTGTGACTTGGGAGCCGGTTCAGAAGAGGCCTGTGTTGCAGTCTTTGATTTAGAAGGAGTCTTTGCCTTTATTAGAAGCTGAGTAGGCCTGAAAACCCCTTCGGAAGCCGGTACCTGCACAGCGGCTCCGGACCCATCCGAAGGAGCATTGTCCGAAGGTCCTGCAATAGAAATATTCAAAGGCCTAGTTGACTCCTCGTGAGAGTCTGTTTCGGCCATCGGTTCTGAAATGGCCGACAACAGAGGATGCAAAAGCGCCTCACTGACGACGGCCGAATCTGAAGCTGGCTCCGCTTGTGCGATATCGCCAGATTTGGACCTTGGAGGCCTGTCTTTATCCTTGCGACGTTTGTGAACTCCGGTAGCCGGAACCGTATCAGACGACATTTTGTAGTTAAAACGCCAACCGAAGTAATGAAAAGCAAAATTGTACCTTCGTTTAATTGTACATTGATTGAATCTAGCACAAAACCGACAACTAGCTACGTCGTGGTCAGGGCCTAAGCAAGGAATACAGTAAGAATGAAAATCCTTATGAGGTATTTGCTTCCCACATGAAATACAATTATTAACTTTTTCTGACATCGGACTGGAGCAAGAAAAATTTCCCCAACGGGGTACTTAGCTTTGAGTGGAGAAGAAAGTCTTCGGACTGAAGTTTTTCAGAAAAAATCGTCAGGAGTCAGCCGACCGGCACTTGCGAACTGCTATCACCGCACGGCAAGAAAGACTGGAAAAGATGGCGTCGGCTGTCAGCTTTGTACTCCTGGCGCTCTGACGTCAGGGAGCATGGTTGAACAGCCGACGCCGGACCCAGACTTTGGGATTCTGGCCGACCGATGACTGCCTGCCGGCAGGGGAGAACCCTACAGTCATGACTGCAACAGTGAAACACGATGAACATCTAAACAGACAGGCGCTTACTACTGACTCTAATACACTTGTGATTTAAACTACCCCCCTATAAACTAGACAACGTTCACTACTACAAATAAACATTTGATTGGATTCAGTGTTAATTCCCTAAATCAGACCATGTACTCTTCTACCAAAGGAATAAATTTACTGGACATTGCCATCACAGATATACTACGCCCATAGTTTGCCAAATTTATGGTCACAATGATCAGACCATATCACAATCTGTGGCTTAAACCATTAAAACCCAACCCAAAACTACTACAAGTCCAGCTAGCTTTAGGAATTTCTAGAAGGATAACTTTCTGCAGCTAGGTGACGGCTTAGAAAGGTTTGACCCCCCCCCCCCCAACACACTCTTAAGATCTCAGTAGCAAACATTGCTGAATTTCTGGAGTGCTTCTTACTCACATCAATGGCCAAAGAGAGACATTGGTCCCAATAAGTAACAACAATTCAGGAATAAACCTCAACAGTAAAACCTTGGTATAAACACGCCATACAACAAAAGGTAAAAAAGAAATCTCTCTTGAAAATAAAATGCCAAACATGTCAAGAAACAAAACCAAATCTACCCAAACTAGGCATATACTGAAAATTGTCCTGTCTAAAAGGACAACCTTAAGACCTTCTTTATTCTTGTTAGAATCTTTAAGAACACTTAAGATTTATACCAAGTTGGAGACTTCCAACATGGCTGCACATTGAGTAACAGTTTAACTCTAGCTCTTCCAGTGTGAAAACAGAACCTCCAACAGAGAAGGCCAGCAGACTTTTGTGTTTATGGGTAAATTTAAGTAACTGATTAGCAAGTATACTGCCTGGATGCCAGGGAAAAAAATGCAGAGCACCTGGAAGAAAATCAGATACAAAAACTAAGCAACAATGATTGGGGAAACCTCTGCAGCTGTTCAGCACAAAGCAATGAAACCTCTAGACATGACTTTCAGTAACCTACAGGAAGATGCAAAACAGCTGCACACAGACCTGATTAAAATAAACAAAACACTGATGAAGTATAACAAACAACAAACGCTGGAAAAAATGGAACAAACCTTAAAAGGATATTCAAATTAATGATAAAGCTGAAAAGGCTGGCTGAATATGACACTGCTCAGGAAGATAAGTTTTAAAACATATTAGAATTACAGGACAGAGCATGTAGGGAAAACCCAAAATTTTCAGCTATACCAGATAAGCTGGAAAGAACAGACTGCATTAATTTTAGGAAAGCACTAATATGCAACTGGACTCTTATTCCACAGCAGGAGTTCTTGGTTTAAAAGGCAAATTGTGTATGATCCAAACCTGGCTAACAGAAACCAACCTAGACCTTAAATAATGACGATGCAATCCTACCAGGAGAATCATTATTACTCCTTGTACATCAAACAGAGGATGAGTAAATTCATTCCACTTTTCAGGGAATGTTGAGATGCAGGTGTGAGAGTCAAACTGCTATACCCAGCTGTCTTCAAGGTATTCTTCCCTGGAGGGACAAAATCATTTTTTGAAGAAGCACAAGCTATAGAGGAAATACAAAAGTTTGCCCAACAAAAAGTGAGCTGTGAAACAGGAGATTCTGCTTCCCATTCTTCTGGTAACCACCACCACGTAGAGATTTTACCTGTGAAACCTTTCCACTGTTTCAATTGAAAATGTTGGATAGAATGAAGGAAGCATGAGAGGTGACTGGATGAACTGAGAACTTTGGAAATGAATCAGACAGGATTTGGGAGAAGGAGATTAACAGTAATAAAACCAGTAGCTCAATGTGGGATTACAATGCAATAATCACATTTGTGAAATACGACAGAATAAAATCTGGAAATATTGGACTTTTCAGAAATTGTTGGACTTGTGGGGGCTCTATATATGCCCTATGCTTTGGGGGGTGGGGGGGGAGAAAGTTAACTAAGTAAAAAAAACATTTTTTTCTTAATAGCACTACTATTGTGGTGTATTCGTTGCATGCTATAAAGTTTTCTCAGTTATGTTAAGTCTAATCAGGACTATAAACAGGTGTTGCTGCTTTTTCCCTTTCTTTCTCCATTTCCTCTTTCTTCTTGCTCAATTTTAAAGAAATGTAGGCACTGCAATGTAAAAAAAAAAGCCTGGTTAAAAGAACATGAATAAAGAAAAATTAGCATGCTTCTTCTCATTCTTGTATGATGGAATGAGTAGATTAAGGACCTTAGACTGATGTAGTAAGAAGTTTTAGAAAAAAGCAACAAAATGTAAAAGAATACCGAAAATTATGAGGCCTTTTTTCTATCAAATGAATGTATGCTTAGCGGCAATTCTGTATCTGGCCCTCATGTCTCCATGGAAACAATCTGATAAAGAGAAATTGACTGACTGGTTCTCATGTCTCCATGGAGAAAATCTTATAAAAGAGAATTTGGTTACACTCTGGTAAAAAGTAATTGGTTGGGGAAAAAAAGAAAAGAGAAACTGGCTAGGGGATAATTTTCTCTGAAAGCATTCAGGGATTTTCCCAAATGGGAGAGGTATAAAGACAAGACAGCATTTAAGAGAAGCACAGGCTGCACTGTGTGTCTTAGCATGGATAACTCTTTTAGGTTAACTCAAGTTTTTGAGTATGGCCGTCAGTTTGGGACATTTGTTCCTATTAGGAGTTTAAAACTTCAATATTTGAAGATGTACATCTGTACATCATTTAATACTAACACATAAAACTAATAGGTTTTAGGGGGTATTTTTGAGGACTTTCAATAAAACAAACGTTTAGATTTGACACAGCCTCAAATGGATTATGACAACAAACAACTATATAAAAGTTCAACTTGCCAATCAATACATGTAACACAAAAGCTGGAACTAAACATTTAACAAGAAAGATGTTATACATAAAAGGTGGGAATAACTTAATACAATTATGCTTTCTGTAATGTCTTTAAATGTCAATGGTCTCACATATAAACACTAAAAAGAAAGAACAGTGACCTATATTAAAAATGTAGAGTGCAAATTACTGTTACAGGAGACACGCCTGGAAAGAATTAAACATGTAAATCTGGCAAATTGACTAACTTCAATATCTGAAGATTTACACAGTTTTATGTGTTACTATTAAATTAATAGCTTTTATGGGGGTTTGTTTTTTTTTTGTTTTTTTTTTTGAGGACTTTCAACAAAAGAAAAAGTTTTGGAAGATGTGACATAGGCTCAAATGGATATGACAAGAAACTGTATAAAAGTTCAACCTGCCAAACTGTGTATGCATGTAAAAAACTGAAACTACACACTTTCAAAAAATATTACACATAAAAGGTGGGAATAAAAAAGTACAGTTTTGTACCTACCATAAATGTAGATGTTCGAAGATCCACATTGCTGCAATCCTTACATATGGGTAGTCCGCTGTCCTCGGTCGGCCCGAATACCAAAGTATAAGGCTGACGTCGGTCAAGGCGCTTAGAACTGACATCAGGACTTCAGGGTACAAAAGCGCATGACCGACGTCATATCCTCAGTCTTTTCTTGCCCCAGATGTCAGAAGGCCCTAAAAAGAAAGGCCAAAACCAAAAGACAGCAAAAAACCAAACAACCACCCCTGCACTAATCCTATTTACAATATTCACAACCCAAACCACACAACCGCCTCTAACTACAGAGGGGAAGGAGGGAGGGTAAATTGGACTGCAGCAATGTGGATCTTCGAACATCTACATTTATGGTAGGTACAAAACTGTACTATGTTCTTCATCTCACATTGCTGCAGTCCTTACATATGGGTAGAATCCCAAAGCAGAGGTAAGGGAGGATGGCAAAACTATAAAGCATTGGGAGCTGCCAAAATGCCCTGTAAAATTGCAGTGGCAAAACCAGCCCTAGATTTAGAGTAAAGTGGAAGGTGGTAATGCTTAGAGAAAGTATGCACTGAACTCCAAGTAGCTGCCTCCAAAATATCTTTAGTTGCCACCCCTTAAAAGCTGTAGAAGTGGCAGTAGCCCTAGTGGAATGAGGCCTAATCCCAGCTGGAATCTCCTTACCATGATGGGAATAACAGAAAGCAATACAAAACCCAATCCACTTAGAAATAGTTTGTTTTGAAACAGGCTTGCCCTGAGAACCCAAAGCAAATGAAACAAATAACTGCTGAGACTGCCTGAACCCTTTAGTTCTGCTCAAATAATATCGCAACTGCCTGTGCATATCCAAAGTGTGCAAAATCTTTTCCCCTTTATTTTGGGGGTTTGCATAAAAAGTAGGCAAATGAATAGTTTGGTTTAAAGCCACACTAGAAACCACTTTAGGCATAAAGGAAGGATTAGTACGTAAAGATACCCTATCCTTATGGAAAATTAAGAAAGGCTCAACTGCCATAAGGGCCTGTAATTCAGAAACCCTTCTCGCAGAGGTAATGGCCAACAAAAAAGCAGTCTTCCATGATAAATATTTCAACTCGGCAGTAGCTGCAGGCTCAAAAGGTTGTAGAGTGAGTTTCTCCAACACAAAATTGAGATCCCAAGCAGGAGTAGGAGCTCTACGTGGGGTCTTATATTCTTTGCCCCTCTAAGGAATTGTTTAAACAAAGGATGAGAAAACAATGGTGGGTCACAGTCATAGTGAGCAGAAATTGCTGCAGCATGAATCTTAATAGAGGAGAAGGACAAACCTTTGTCCAGTAACTCAGTGAGATATTGAAGAGCCACACTTAAATTAGGCTTAGAAACATCAAATTCCTTTGCTGTACTCCAAAATAAAAATCTCCTCCATTTATCTGCGTACACTTTCCTTGTACTAGGCCTTCTGGCCTCCAAAATAACATTCAAAACTTGCTGTGGAAGCGGAGACCCTCCAGGGTTTAAAACAGAATATGCCAGGCTGTTAGATGTAGAGAGTGAAGTTTGACATTGAGTAAATGACTGTTCTCCTGAGACAGCAGGTGTGGAATCGAAGGCAAAGGCCATGGAGGCTCCCGTACCAGACTTCTCAGTAATGGGTACCAGTGCTGTCGAGGCCAATCTGGAGCTATTAAAATCATCTTTGGCTAGTCCTGTCTGGCCTTCAGGAGTACCTTTGGGAGGACAGGCAGAGGTGGAAAGGCATACACATGAAGATTGCTCCAATTGAATGAGAGAGCATCCACTTTCCAAGCTGTGGGATGAAACCTTTTTGTGCAAAACTTTGGCAGCTGGTAGTTTAGTGGAGAAGCGAACAGATCTATGTCTGGAGTTCCCCATAACACTGTCAATTTCTGAAACACATGAGGATCCAATTTCCACTCGTGGGGATCCATAATTTGTCTGCTCAACACATCTGCTAAGGAGTTCTGTGCTCCCGGCAGAAACCTTGCCTGAAGATTTAGCTGTAAACTGAGAGCAGTCTCCCACAAAATCATTGCTTGTCTGCATAGAGGATAAGAATGTTCGCCTTGCTTGTTGATGTACCACATGACAGTTGTGTTGTCTGTTAGAACCAACACCTGCCCTGGAAGAAGTAAATCCTTGAAAGCTATTAATGCAAATTGGACTGCTAACATCTCCTTCAAGTTGATATGTAGATGTTGAAGTCTGGCAGGCCACGTGTCTTGTACCCACTTTCCATTTAGATGAGCTCCCCAAGCTTTGTCTGAGGCATCTGTCGTTAGAATCTGACTCGCCTCTGGCCGGGTCACAGAGAGTCCCTTGTTTAGGTGACATTCCTGAGCCCACCACAAAAATTCCTTTTGAATGCAAGGTATTATCTGAATGACAGTGTCCATATCTTGGCAGTGCTGTGTCCATACATTTTTGAGATACCATTGTAGCTTCCTCATATGCAGTTTGGCATTGGGAAGCACCAGAATACAAGATGCCATGAACCCCAAGGCTTGAAGGACTGTCCTTGCAGTCAGCCTGGACTGATGAGACAATTGATGGAAGTAAAGAGAAAGATTCTGTTGTTTGTCCAGGGTCAAAAAGGCCATCTGGGATGCTGTATTCATTCTCACACCCAGAAAGCACATGTCCTGAGAGGGTACTAGACTGGACTTTATTTCGTTCACAGAATACCCCAGGCATCTTAGCACTGCTATCACATACTGTAAATGATGAAGAAGTTCGTCCTTTCCTTGGGCCAGAATCAGGCAATCGTCCAAATAAGGATAGATCTGTATTCCTCTTAGCCTGAAGAAAGCAATCACTGGAGCCAGAACCTTCGTGAACACTCTGGGCGCAGTAGATAAGCCAAAGGGCAATGCAGAGAACTGATAATGAGAAGTCCCAGCCCAAAAACGCAGATACTTTCTGCAACTGAGCCTGATAGGAACATGAAGGTAAGCCTCCTTGAGATCCAGAGTCACCATCCAGTGATCTTTGCCCAGCAGAGGTAAAAGCTGTTGTAACGTCAACATTTTGAACTTGGGAATGTCCAGATATGTGTTGAGGATAGATAAATCCAAGATTGGTCTCCACGTGTTCCCTTTCTTTGGTACTAGGAACAGGCGAGAATAAAATCCTAGGCCCACTTCTGGCAGAGGGACCGGTTGTATGGCCCCTATTTGAAGTAGCAGAGAAATTTGTTTGTGAGCCTCTAGTCTTTGCTGAGGAGGAACGTCCGGCATGCCTTTGAAAGGAGGCAAGGTATGGAAATAAAACTTGTAACCTCGGTGTATGATATCCAATACCCATTTGTCCTGGGTAATCAAATTCCAATTTTCCTTGAAGAGTGCCAACCTTCCTCCCAAAGGAGCTGCCAGGCAAGAAGGAGCTGGCAGCTGAAAAGGTAGGTCATTGGGCCTGTTTACGAAAGGACTGGCCCCTGCCCTCACCCTAAGATTGTGCAGGTGAACTCCCTGTTCTAGGTCTGAAAGAACTCTGAGCTCTGCCCCTACCACGTCTAGATCAACCCCTAGACTGAGAATCATAAGAAGGATACGTCCACCCCTTAGCAGGCCAATTCCTACTAAACTTTGGAGGCTGTACTTGCAAAAAATCTTTAACAGCCTGCATGGACTTAGCCTTGTCTTCCATTTTCTTCAAGACTGACTCCACAGGTGAACCAAACAACACATCAGACTGTAAAGGAGCATCCAAAATCCTTGTCTTAACATGGTCAGATAAATTCTGATCCCTCAGCCATGCGTGCCTGCGAAGAACTGAACCAGTGGCAGCCACCCTAGACGAGGCCTGTACAGCATCAAAACCACATTGTAAAGAATGCTTACCCACCTGCTCTGAAACATGCACCAAATCTTGTAACTCCTTACACTCAATGCCTTCCGCCAGAGCATCCACCTTAGACTTCAATTGAGAAAGAAGATAGTTTTGATATTTCAACATATGAAACTGGCAATTCAAAGCCCTCATAGCTAGGGTAGAAGATGTATAGACTTTCTTTCCCCATCTATCCAAAGCTCTGGCCTCTTTATCTGGAGGAACCGGATTT
Source organism: Protopterus annectens (assembly GCF_019279795.1). NCBI lineage: Eukaryota > Metazoa > Chordata > Ceratodontiformes > Protopteridae > Protopterus > Protopterus annectens. The sequence goes on along the minus strand of NC_056725.1, from coordinate 540,281,480 downwards.
TTACAACAGAGGCCTTGACACCCTTAGGTCCCTGACTAACAGTTTCTGGGTCCGCCCTAGGACTCTTATAAAGATATTTATGAGCCTCAGGCACCCTGTAATACCTATCCGGTTTAACAGGAGCAGGAGGCAGAGAATCAGGATTAAGTGAAGCCTCTGCAAACACATCTTCCACAACATCCAGAACAGGAGGTATAGCCAAGGGCCTATGCTGGGGCAAAAGCAAAATTCCCTAAGCCTTTTCCTGGAATCAGAGAAGTCCTGACCTTCCCACTTAAAATGTTCCCTCATGGAATGAAGAGTCTCTGAAAAAGAAAAATCCTCCGGAGGAGAGGCAGAAGGAGTAGAATCATCTGCATCAGAGTCAGAATAAGGAGAGTACTCCTGCAAGTCTTCAGCCAAGACTCAGAACCATCGAAGCCTGCCCAAAACTCCCCAACTCTGGCTCCACTCTAGGCCTCTTATCAGGAGGGGGCAAAGAACCTCTAATCAGAGTAATCAAATCTTCTGCCATTTTAAGCATGTGCTTCTTGGGCACAGACCCTGCTGTACTAGGAGTGACACCAACAGAAGCTAAACCTGGCCTGCCTCTGGGAGAAGCCTTGGAAACAGAAGGAGAGGGCCTAACCACCCTAGGAAGGGAGGGAGTACAGTAACTTGGGAAGCCCCTTCAGCCTGTCCTGCCTCCTGAGAGGCCACATCCTGCAAAATCAAAGTCTCCCCCTGGGACTCCAGAGAAGCCTCCGGAACCACCGGTTCCACTGACGCTCTAAAGAACCGGCGTCCGGAAAGGACGACTCTTCTGCCTGGGTTTAACTGCTTTGTCTTTGCGCTTCTTGAAGAAGCGGCCGGAGAATCCGACGGCATATTATAATTGCACCGCTCAAGACCAGCCTAGCACAATCTAACCTTCGCTAATAGTGCGCTTATTGAACCTAGCACAAAGCGACACCCAACAACGCCGTGCTCAGGCCCCAAGCAAGGAATACACAAAGAATGATAATCCCTATGCGGTATCTGTTTCCCACAAGAAATACAGTTATTCACTTTTTCTGACATCCGGTAAAACACTGAGGCAAGAAAAACAAAATATTCCCAACGGGTACTTAGCCAACTTTGATTCGGTCTGAAACTCCGAACTCGAAAAATTTCAGAACGCCGAACGGCACTTGCAACGCTGCTTCTGCATCGGACCATGCGGCAAAAAAGACTGAGGATATGACGTCGGTCATGCGCTTTTGTACCCTGACGTCCTGATGTCAGTTCTAAGCGCCTTGACCGACGTCAGCCTTATACTTTGGTATTCGGGCCGACCGAGGACAGCGGACTACCCATATGTAAGGACTGCAGCAATGTGAGATGAAGAACATCTTTTTAATACAATGATGCTTTCTGTAATGTCCTTAAATGTCAATAGTCTCAAGTCAATGCAAAAAAGAAATAATAGTGAACTACATTAAAAGATGAATAGTGCAAATGGCTATGGTACAGTAGACGTACTTGGAAAGAAATATGCGAGTTTGATAAAGGAAGCTTTACAGGATGGTTATTCAGTGGAATACCTGGGACAAAGGAAAAGAGGAGTACTTATATTAATTGCAAGAGGGGCTCAAATAGCGACAGAAGATAATGATAAAAATCGCTGATTTGTACTGCTAAGATGCTACTGCAAAGGAGTCAGATTACATTGGTGTGTATTTACGTTCCACCTAAAACTGTTATAATGGAACTTAAGAAAATTCTGGGAGAAATAACCAGTTTCCAGCAAAAAGAAGTTATGTACTCACCATTACGTTCCATCGGAGTAGTTGGACTTCATTTGTTTTCAACCTGTGGGAATACGGATCCGTATTGGATCTGAGCCGACAAAGATTACTAGCATCAGCTCCGAGCTCCAGACTCCTCCCCTTACCCATAATACACCTCCACTGCCTTCCATCCCCAGATCGAGTTTGCAGAAAGTACAGTTGTGTACACTTACCATAAATGTAGATGTTCGAGTGTATTCACTGTTGCAGTCATCACATTTGGGTTATCTGCTTGCAGTTGCCCTCAGTCGGCCTGATTATCAAAGTCTTGGGTCCTGCGTCAGTTGCTGCCGAATCTTCCATAACGTCAGGTATTCAGGAGTATAAAGCATGCAGCCGACGCCATTACATTAGTTTTTCTTGCCCCGGATGTCTGGTGCCCCCATAACGGGAAGCAATTATATAAACAAGGTTACACCTCCAACAAAAAAGCAAATACACCAAAAAGCTTTAAGCATAGTAAACAAGAATAGAAGCATAGCCAATATATGTCAGGGGGCTGGAGGGAGGATAACTAGGATGGCAACAGTGAATACACTCGAACATCTACATTTATGATAAGTGTACACAACTGTACTATGTTCTTCGTGTTTCACTGTTGTAGTCATCACATTTGGGATTCCCAAAGCTAAGGATGGGAGGAGGAAATTAGCATTAGGACCAGCAAGACTGCAGTGGCAAAGCCAGCTCTGGATTTGGCGAAAATTGGTAAATGGCAATGTTTGTTGAAGGTATGTAATGAACTCCAGGTAGCAGCTTCTAGGATGTCCCTGGTAGGGACACCTCTGAGAAAAGCTGTAGAGGTAGATGCAGCCCTAGTTGAATGTGGTCTTATCCCCTATGGGGTAGGTTTTCCATGGAACTTATAGCAGAAATTAATGCAATGGCCTATCCATTTAGAAATGGTTTGCTTTGAAATGGCCTTCCCCTCTGCCCCTGCAGCAAATGCAACCAGCAGCTGTTCAGATTTCCACAATCTAAGTTGTCTGTGCGCATCTAAGGAGTGCAGTATTCGTTTCCCTTTGTCCTGTCTATTAGAAAAGAAGATTTGCAAATGAATGAACTGATTAAGGACCACACTGGATACCACGTTGGGCATGAAGGAGGGATTGGTCCTGAGGGACACTCTGCCCGCATGAAAGATGATGAAAGGCTCCACTGCCATGAGGGCCTATAATTTAGACACCCTTCTTGCTGAAGTGATGGCTAAAAGGAAGGCTGTTTTCCAAGAAAGGAATTTCAACTCTGCATTTGCAGATGGCTCAAAAGGAGGTTAGAGTGCGTTTTTCAAATACAAAGTTAAGGTCCCAGGCTGGAGTAGGGGCTCTCCTGGGCAGTCTTTAATTTTTGGCCCCTCTGAGGAACTGCTTCAGCAGTGGATTAGAGAAGAGGGGAGGGTCTGTGTTGTAATGAGCTGAAATGTCTGAGGCATGAATTTTGATGGAGGAAAAGAAAAGGCCCTTGTGAAGCATCGCAGTTAAGTATTGGTAAATTGGGCGCTGCTGTCCCCATCCACTGAGTATGGTTCCAGGAATAGAATCTTTTCCATTTTTCCGCATAGGATTTTCTAGTACTAGGCCTCCTTGCCTCCAGAATGACATCCAACATTTGCTTACTGAGGGATGGTAACGAAGAGATCAGATAATTTAGCCAGGCTGAAGGGTTCAGGGCTTGAAGCTGCGGGTGCAGAAACTGGCCTTCCTGCTGGGACAGCAGGGCAGGGGTCTGAGGCAGGTGCCATGGTGCCAGCAGTGACACACTGCGCAACAGTTGGTACCAGTGTTGGCGGGGCCAGTCTGGTGCAATCAGTATCATCCTTGGTTTGTCCTGTTTGATCTTTAGTAGTACCTTGGAGAGGAGAGGCAGAGGGGGGAGGCATAAACTGATAGGTCTTTCCAGGGGAAGGACAGGGCATCCACTTTCCAAGCTTGCTTGTGGGGAGTCCTTGTGCAGAATTTTTCCAAATGGTAGTTCTGAGGGGAGGCAAACAAGTCTATATCTGGGCTCCCCCATTTGTTTCTCAACATGTTGAATATCTTTGGTTCCAGTTTCCACTCGTGTGGGTCCATGAGATACCTGCTTAGTTCGTCTGCCAGTGTATTTAGCTTTCCTGGCAGGAAATGAGCCTGTAGGTGCACTTGGTAGCTTGAGGCTGTGTTCCACTGAGCCATGGCTACTAGTCTGCAGAGAGGGTTACAAGTGGGTTCCCCCCGTTTATGTACCACATAACAGTGGTGTTGCCTGTCTTTACCATTAACTGTCCTGGAAGAATGTGGTCCTTGAAGGCTGTCAGTGCATTCTGTACAGCTAACATTTCTTTTTGATTGATATGCAGGTGCATTTGACTTGGGTTCCATTTGCCCTGAATGCACTTCCCTGCCAAGTGAGCCCCACCCCACGTATAGTCTTATGCGCCTGTTGATAGGATTTGGGAGGCAGGGGGTAGAGTGAATGGCAGTCCCGTGTTTTGGTGGCAGGCCTCTGCCCACCAAAGGAACTCTATCTGTAGACAAGGTAGGATAGGAATCACTGCTTCTAGATCCTGAGAAAGTTGACACCCATAGGCATTTTCAGATACCATTGTAGTTTCCTCATATGCAGTCTTGCATATGGAATCAAGAGAATGCAGGAGGCCATAAACCCCACGGCTTGCAGTATTTTCCTTGCAGATAGTCTACTTCAAACTACAGGCCACAAAAACCCAGCTGTCAAATGAACTTGTTTCTCTGGCATGAGGAAAGCAATCTGGGAAGTTGCGTTCAAGCTTGCTCCCAGGAATACAATTTGTTGGCAGGGTACAAGATGCGATTTCTTTTCGTTCATGGTGTTCCCCAGGAAAGTTAGCAAGTTTTGTACAAACGCCAGATAATTCAATAGTATGTCCTGACTTTCTGCCTGAATTAGACAATCGTCCAGGTATGGATATATTTGGATATGTAAAATGCAATGACTGGAGCTAGGCACTTTGTGAATACCCTGGGCGCAGCAGATAAGCCAAAGGGCAGTGCACAGAACTGGTAGTGCATGTAGCCTGCTTTGAAGCGTAGGTATCTTCTGCAAGATTCCCTTACTGGGATGTGCAGGTAGGCTTTCTTTAAAATCCAGTTTTGCCAACCAGGCATCCTTGCCTAGCATAGGAAGCAGCTGGTGAAGAGTTAGCATCTTGAATTTTGGGATCACCCAAAAAAAAAAAAAAAAACCTTGTCCCCTTTCCTCTTCTGGAACAGGTTGAATAGCCCTGATGCTTAAGAGGGAAATAATTTTCTTTAGAGCCTCTGCCCACTGATTTGGGGGTAGATCTGGCCAACCGTTTGGGGTTGGTAAGGAGTGAAAGTGGAATCTGTATCCTTCGGAAACTATATTTAAAACCCATTTGTCCTGGGTAATGAGTTCCCAATTTTTTGCCTGCAGGGTAATCTTTCCCCCTAAAGGAAAAGTCAGTTGTGCAGGCCTTGGAAGATTTAAAGTTGTCACTGAGACAATTTACCATAGGGGGGAGTCTTACCACTCCCTGCTTTAGAAGTGGGAGCCCCCCACTGCTTAGCCCTGTGAGTACCTTGGGACTGAAGCCTGGGTCTTCTGCTGGTTCTGGGTTTGGACTGAGAAGGCCTGGAAGAGGCAGGAAAGGACCAATTCTTAGAGGGCCAATGCCTTCTAAATCTGGGAGGCTGTACTTGCAGAAAATCTAACAGTTTGCATAGATTTAGCTTTTTCGTCCATCTTTTTAAGTACTTCTGCTTTGTTGCCAAACAGGCGGTCTTGGTTTAGGGGAGCATCCAGCAGTTTAGCTTTAACATGATCTGGCAAAGACTGCTCCTTAAGCCAAGCATGCCTTCTAAGTACAGACCCAGTGACAGCAGCATTGCAAGAGTCCTCTAGTGAATCAAATTAACATCGCAAAGCATGTTTTCCAACTTGTTCAGCAGAATGCATTAAAAACTGTAAATATTTATTTTCAGCACAGTCAGGAATCATCATTTTCTGTTTAAGTAATCCAATAATATGCTGTTGGTACTTTAACATATGAAACTGGCAGTTTAAGGCCCTAATGGCTAAGGTTGCAGAAATGTACACTTTCTTACCCCATCTATCCAGCGCCCTGGAATCTCTATCAGAGAGGGTAGGATTTTTGGCAGTAGTAGCCTTAATGCCCTTGGGTCCCTGTTAAATGGTCTCAGGATCCGCAGTAGGATTTTGAGAGAGTAACTTGAGAGTCAGGAACCCTGTAATATCTATCAGGTTTTCTGAGAGCAGGAGGTAAAGAGTCAGAGGCCAAGCTAGATTCCGAAAAGGCATCATCAACCATGTCCAGTACAGGGGGATAAGCTACAGGCCTGTGTTGTGGCAGGAGTAAGAAATCACTAAGCCTCTTTTTAGAATCAGAGTAATCCTGGCTTTCCCAGCAAAAATGCTCCCTAAGAGTATGCAAGGTTTCACCAAAAGAGAAATCCTCTGGAGGGGAAGCAGAAGGAATAGTCCTCTGCATCAGAATCCTCATAGGTAGATCAGGGTAAATCCTGGTCATCAGAAGAAACAGAAATTCCAGAGTCCTCATCAGAAGAATCATAAGTAAACTCAGTCCTAGGTCTCTTAGAGGGGGAAGGGTGGCTTCCCCTGATTAGAGTAATAAGGTCTTCAGCCATTCCTATTTGTTTTTTCGGGATAGAGGCCTGACCATGTGATCTGGGCATTGGTTTTCTAGGCATGGATCGAGTTTTAGGCCTAGAAGAAGAAGATGGCGTTGATTTAATATGCAAGTCAGTAGGCCTGAATACACTCTCAGAAGCCGGTGCCTGCACAGCGGCTCCGAACCCATCCAAGGTAGAGACTTCCGCAGGTTCCACAGTTGAAGAATCTCACTGAATACCAGACTCCGAATGGGTCTCAGTAGAGGCCTGCGAATTCAAAGGTGCAGTTATCAGGGGCTGCGAAAGTGCCTCAATGAGTACCGGCGAACTGGCGACTAGCTTAAAAGCGTTTTTGGCAGCTTTGGGTCTATGCGGTCCGTCTCTGTCATTATCTTTGTGTTTTTTTGGAATGTCGGTAGTCGGGTGGCTTACCGAAGCCATATCTGGATAATTTAACTGAGTACCAAAATATTTAGAAGCATAAATAAACAGACTATAAATAGTTTGTTGTTTACATAAGGCAAAAAACCGATAGCGAGGTACGTCGTGGTCAGGGCCTAAGCAAAGAATGCAGTACAAATGAAAATCTTTATGAGGTATTTGCTTTCCACAAGAAATACAATTATTAACTTTTACTGACATCGGTTTAGAGCAAGAAAAAGTTTCCCCAACTGGGTACTTAGCTTAGTTGAAGACTTCTGTTCTGAAACTCGAAAACGAAAATTTCAGGAGTCGGCCGACCAGCACTTGCAAACTGCTTCTGCTTCGGGCACCACACAGCAAGAAAGACTGATGTAATGGCGTCAGCTGCATGCTTTATACCCCTGACTACCTGACGTCATGGAAGATGAGACAGCATCCGACGCAGGAACCAAGACTTTGATAATCAGGCTGACTGAGGGCTACTGCAAGCAGATAACCCAAATGTGATGACCGCAACAGTGAAACACGAAGAACATCGGGGGAATCTCACAGAACAAAAAAAGGATCAACTGCAGACTGCTAACCTGAAAAATACGGGATTACCTCAATAATATATACGAGTTTAGAAAGCCTGCTGTTAAGCAACTGTTTTCCGACAACACTACAGCACAAAAACTTTTAGCACAATGAATCAGGCAACAGAAAGTATAAAGGGCTGTCGCCAAGCTTAGGGAGCCTATAACAACAAAGATAAAGAAATATGGAAATCAAGAAAATATACATATGGAAATGTTTATGGAAGAATTAATTATGCCAAGGTTAGAGGTAGATGAGGCTCAAGTACTGACTGTTAGGATAGGAGATGATGAAATCAAAATTGTAACGTACAACCACTCTACAGGAAATTCCCCAGGAATAGATGATATTCCTGTGGAAGTTTGGAAACTAGGAGGGGAAAAACCGATAAAGATTTGCAAAGTTTTGTTCAACAGTATTTTAAGATGAGGAGTACCAACAACCTGGAAGAAAGAAAGTAGTGGTAGCTGTAAAACCTAAACAGGGTAAAGATCCATCAGATACAGCTGCATACAGGCCCATTTCAATACAAAATCATGATTATAAAGTGTTCCTATCTATAATGGCTAAAAGAACACCAAAAGTAATGCCACAATTGATAGATAATGGATCAATGTGGTTTTATGGAGGGAAGGCAAACATCTGACATTAACTGAACATTGATGATCCAGAGGGAAGCAAAGTAAGAAAATACCACTGCTGCTGTTGGTCTTGATGCAAAGAAAGCATTTGACAGAGTAAGCTTGGACTTTATGAGCACAGCAATGGAAGCATTTGCATTTCCTGAAAAAATAAGGTTCACTACGAAGATATATGAGGGATGGATCACAAGCAAAAATTAAAGTGGGTGGGGTCTTCTCTGATAATTTCTGCTTGAGCATAGGAACCAGGCAGAGGTTTCTTCTTTCCCCTTTGTTATTTGCATTACATTTCGAACCACTGACAAAGAAAATAAGGGACTCAAGGATATAATTGGTATGGTAGTCATGAAAAGTTGGCTCTATTCGTAAGTGATATTATTCTATACCTGGCAAAACCAGAAAGACATTACAGTGTAACATTTTGAGACGGTTTCAAACTTTTTCGGATCAAAATTAATGAAGCTAAAACAAAGGCAATAGTGGTAAATTATGTACCCACACATGAATTGATTCAGCAATAGCCATACTTACAGGGACATGGTAAAATGATGTATTTAGGAGTACAGATTAAAAATTATTCTGGTGTGGCAGCTAAGGATATGTGGTAAGAGACCAAACAAAAGTTAATGCAAAAATTGAGAAATTAGAAGCTTTGTTACATAGATAAGAAGACACAAACAGTTAAAATGTTTTTAATCCTTTAGTCTTATGCAGGTCAGGCATATTTTTATCAACCAGAGTAGAAGTTGTGGACAGCAATTAAAGAGCTGAAGAACTTTATCTGGGAGAGGAAGACTGCAAAAGTCAAGTGGGATAAGATGATTCTTCCAGTAGAACATGGCAGATTGGGATTACCCAATTTGAAAGGGTATTTCAGAGCTACACAGTTAAGGCTCCTATACATAGCACAAGTAGAAACTATAATTCAAACTGGAAAGCGATGATGATGATGAAACAGGGGGAAGTCAAGAAAAGTACAGTTTTGTACCTACCATAAATGTAGATGTTAGAGTGCTAATACAGCTGCAGTCATAACAGATGGGTTCTCCTGCCGTCAGGCGGGTCCTCGGTCGGCCGAATTCCAAAGTCTAGGTCCGGCGTCGGTTGTCGTCGCTTCTTCCCTGACGTCAGTGCGACAGGGGTATATAAAAGAACCAGCTGACGCCATTTTCTTCAGTTTTTCTTGCCCCAGATGTCAGGTGACCCCAGAAGGAAGGCAATACATAAAATTATGTAATAATGCAATGCAATATAATCAAAGACCAGTAGTTGCAAGCAAATACACCATAAAAGAACACCCCTAGAGGGGAAGGAGGGAGGGAAACCTGGACTGCAGCTGTATTAGCACTCGGACATCTACATTTATGGTAGGTACAAAACTGTACTATGTTCATCGTGCATACAGCTGCAGTCATAACAGATGGGTAGAATCCCAAAGCTAAGAAAGGGGTGGTAGGCACTAGGTGGAGCTAGGAGGAGCCAAAATGCCCTGCAAGACTGCAGTGGCAAAGCCTGCTCTAGATTTGGAGTATAATGGTAGGTTGTAGTGCTTGGAGAAGGTATGCACAGAACTCCAAGTGGCTGCTTCTAAAATATCCTTGGTAGGAACTCCTCTGAGAAAGGCTGCAGAGGTGGCTGTGGCCCTGGCAGAATGAGTTCTAATGCCTGTAGGTACAGTTTTGCCATGAAAGGAATAGCAAAAACGTATGCAGTGGGCTATCCATTTTGAGACTGTCTGTTTGGATATTGACTTTCCTTGAGCTCCTACCGCATAGGCCACAAAAAGCTGTTCTGATTTTCTGAAAGGCTTTGTTCTGTCCAGATAATAACGCAGTTGTCTGTGGATGTCCAAGGAATGCAGTAATCTCTCCCCTTTGTTTTGAGGATTAGGATAAAAAGTAGGTAAATGTATGGCCTGATTTAAAGCTACCCTGGATACCACTTTAGGCATAAAGGACGGGTTGGTACGTAATGAAACTCTGTCCTGATGGAAGATGATAAAAGGCTGGACAGCCATAAGAGCCTGTAGTTCTGAAACTCTCCGAGCTGAAGTGATAGCCAGAAGGAAAGCTGTTTTCCAGGACAAATATTGTAAATCTGATGAGGCAGCTGGCTCAAAAGGAGGCAAAGTCAGTTTTTCCAGAATGAAATTAAGATCCCAAGCAGGTATTGGTTGTTTTCTTGGAGGTCTTAAATTCTTAGCCCCTCTGAGGAACTGTCTTAATAGAGGGTGAGAGAATAAAGGTGGATCAGTGTTGTATTCTGCAGAAATGGCTGAGGCATGGATTTTGATGGAGGAGAATGAAAGTCCACTGCTTAGCAGTTCAGCCAAATATTGTAGTATTTGAGGTAAATTCAGTTTTCCAGGGCACTGGCCCTTTTTCTAATTCCAAACACAAAAACTTTTCCATTTTGCAGAGTAAGCTTTTCTAGTTGATGGTCTTCTGGCCTCCAAAATGACATCCTGCACCTCCTTGGAGAGCAGGGCCTGCTGCAATGCTAAGGAATCTTCCATGTGGCTAGATTGAGTGTTTTCAGCTGACTGTGAAGAGTTTTGAAGCGGTGCTGAGTCAGAAGAAGAGGCATTAGAGGCAGGGTCCATGGTGGGGAATGCGTCAGGCTCCTCAGGAGTGAGTACCAGTGTTGCCTTGGCCAGTCCGGAGCAATGAGGATCATCTTTGGTCTGTCTGCTCTGGTCTTCAATAGGACTTTGGGCAGCAGAGGAAGAGGTGGGAAGGCATAAACTGTCATTGATGTCCAACTGAAAGAGAGAGCGTCCACTCTCCAGGCCTTTGGATGGAAGAGCCTTGAGCAGAATTTTATCAATTGATGATTTTTGTGAGAGGCAGAGAGATCTATGTCTGGCCTTCCCCATTCTCGGATTATTTCTGTAAAAACTTTTGGATGCAACTTCCATTCGTGTGGATCTGTCATATTCCTGCTTAGGTTGTCTGCCAGCGTGTTTTCCTTGCCTGGCAAGTACTGTGCTTGTAGTTCCATTTGTAAGTCCATGGCCATGTTCCAAAGTGACATGGCCAGTCTGCATAGGGGATAAGAATGTGTTCCTCCCTGCTTGTTTATGTACCAAATAACTGTGGTGTTGTCTGTTCTTATCAATAGCTGACCTGGTTGTAGAAGGTCCTTGAAAGCTATAATAGCATTTATCACTGCTAGCATTTCTTTTTGATTGATGTGAAGGTGCTTTTCTTTTTGGTATCTGTAGTCAGGGTGTGGGCCGAGGAGCCTGCGACCTCGGGTACAGGAGACACCGCCAAAGATGTGTCGTCAGTAATCAGGGGCTGCGTAGGCTCCTCGCTGAGAACCGGACCACGTGTAGTCAGCTTAGGTGTGGTGTCGGTAGAGGCCGCGGACCTCGAGTGTCGGTCCTTATCTTTGCGTTTTTTAGACAAAACCGGAGTCGGAGTATCCGACGACATAGTATAGTTAAATGCTTTTCCAAAATAATGCTGGGCGAACTCCGCCCGACACTTAATAGTGCGTTTGTTGAATGTAGCACAAAAGCGACAGACCGAGACGTCGTGGTCTGGGCCTAAACAAGGTATACAGAGGGAATGGAAATCCTTATGCGGTATTTGCTTCCCACAAGAAATACAATTATTAACTTTGTCTGACATCGGTCTGAGGCAAGAAAACGTTTCCCCAACGGGGTACTTAGCTTTTAAGAAGACTTCGGTTCCAAATTTTTCGTAATCCCAGGAGCTGGCCGACCGGCACTTGCGAACTGCTTCTGCTTCGGGCACCGCGCGGCAAGAAAGACTGAAGAAAATGACGTCGGCTGGTTCTTTTATACCCCTGTCGCACTGACGTCGGGGAAGAAGCGACGACAACCGACGCCGGACCTAGACTTTGGAATTCGGCCGACCGAGGACCCGCCTGACGGCAGGAGAACCCATCTGTTATGACTGCAGCTGTATGCACGATGAACATCAAGGAGAGACTGGGAGTTTGGATGCAGGCCTTTAAAGAGAATAACAATCACAGAGAATATTATAGGTATTGCGAGCAAATAACTAGAGAGGGAAAGATGACATAATAGAAAGGCGCCAAGAATTTGACTGCAGTTGAAGATTGCCTTCCTTATCAAGGATCGACAGAGTACAAGAAAGAAAAAGAAATAAGGTTGATCTAAATGAAAACACCAGCACTGGTAGAGTTTTTACTAGAATCTAGAACAGAAGCTGCCATTAAAAAAGGAATAATAAGTAGAGCATATAAAATACTGCATGACAGCTAAGAATCTGAGGATACTAGAAAGGATTGGGAAGAGAGACTGGATATGCAATTCACAAAGAAACAATGGGAGGATATATGTATGTCTCCCAAATATGCAACAAAATCTAGACGATCCAGGAGTTTTGCTTGGGAATGTTTACATACATATTTTTATAAGCCAAGAAAAAATCCAAAAGGATAAAAACTAGTAACAAAATAACAGCCAAAAAAACAGAAAAGTAAATTTGCTTTTAATGCACAAAACAAGCACAGGATCAGCCTTCACAAACTAAGCGCTTTCACCATTTCCCAATGGCTTCACTTTTTCTGTTTTGTCGGCTGTTATTTTGTTACTAGATATTTTGTTGCTAGATATTTTTATACCCCAGGCAGACTCCAGAGAATTTTTCCTCAGGTAGACAACAAATGCTGGAGGTATGACGGGGAAGAGAGAGATAACTGGGAACATTTTCTGTGAGTGCAGTGGGTTGGCGGACTTTAAGGATTCCTACAGGATGCACTATCAGAGATGCTGGGTCAGGAGACTGTTGCGACTAGGGAGATGATTTTTCTGAGCTATGATACACAACCGGAATTGCCTAGACATGGGAAGGCCTTGCTGTGTCTAATTATGGCGGCTGCCAAAAAAAGCAAGTACTAGAAAATGGAAATCAAAATCTAAACCAACTACACTATAAGTAGTGAATGTATTAACAGGTATAAAACAACTGGAATTAAGATCTTTAGAAAAGGGTAGGAGCAAACTATATATAAAAAAGGGAATTGTGGGAACAACACATTCAGGGGAGGAATGAGGTTTAAAAGAAAGCAGGGCTTAATGTATGTAATGCTTGACTGAAAATGATTGGGTAGATTATAAGTGTATAAAATGTGCAAGTGGGAGTGTGTCAGGATGGTTTACAATTTAAAATGCTTGCAACTAGGACTGTTTGTGCGGTTTGTTTTCATTTATAGAAATGTATGATTACCTATGCTATAAGTGATGGTTTAATAAAGACGTTTCCTGCTTGGGAAAAAAAAGGGGAGGGGGCAGGAAATGAATAATTTATGTAATGGCGCTTAGGTTATGTGATATACAGCAATAGATGTGAAGTATGAAGTTTGATTACTTTTATATAAATTTGCCAACATCACAAGTGCTAATTCAACAAAGGTGTTAAAAAGACTTGCATCAAGTTGATGCACAATGAAACCTAGTCCACCCTCGTAACCTGGCCAACACATTGGCAGATAAAGTACTGTTGTGTCACACTTACCACAATAGTACACGTTCAAGTAGATCAATGTTGCAGTACTGATTCTTGGGTCTTTCTGCCATGCAAAAGCCCATGACCTGCCCAACTATGAGTCTTTCCATCATCCCTAGGTGACAGATTTCCAAGGACCAGTGTATGGACAACTGGGTATAAGAAGGGTGACAGTCAGCATCATCTTCAGGTCTTTCTAGGCAATGAACAGTCTGATGCTCAAGGACAGCACAAGCTCCCCAGCTGTCTGAGTTTGAGAGTGAAAGTGAGAGAAATTAGGAGCAAGAGTGGGGATGATGGTGAAGCAAGGAGTTATTTCCAAGAATCTTCTCTCCCCCTTGCCCCCAGCAACAGGGGAAAAAAGTGGTCAAGAGATAGAAAAGTTGGGGGGTGCACCTTCGTGGGGCTTGTGTAAGTACTCCAACTGTCTGTGGTGATGGTCTTGTCTGCCTCTGGCAGAGAACAATTTACACCTGGGGCATATAAGGATTTTTGTCCACCACATCAGCTCTTTTTATGCATAAAAAAAAAAAAAAAAAAAAAAAAAAGAGGCAGAGCAGCTTTCAGGGGTTGAGAATGCTGTTCAAGATTTTTTTTTTTTTTTTTTTTAGGAATCATTGATGTTTTTGAATGTGCAGCTTTGCAAGGGGATCATGAGAATGCAAGATGCCATGCAATCCAGGATGCTCAGAAATGCCATGCTGACGTTTATTGTTTTGGCAGCTGGTCAGGTAGCTTGTCAGCTAAGATTATCTTCTCCTGGGGAAGGAAAGTTTTTTTCTTGCATAGAATCTATAAAGGCCCCCAGATGGAGAATTCTTTCTGAGGAACAGTCTATCTTGCTGAGGTTTTAGTGTGAGACTTACCTTTGGAAGAAGTCTATGATGATCTGCAAGGTGTTTATAGAGTATCTGCTGTGAATTTTCCCTAAATGAGACAGTCATCCAGATAGAGATAACTATGAACCACTAGGATTTGGCAATGAGCTACAAGAGGGGCTAAGAATTTGATGAAGACTCTGGCAGCAGAAGCCAGACCATATGGTAAAGCAAAGAATTGGTAGGTCAAGCTGTTCCCAAATGTCGGCAATCGGAACATGGCGGTAGGCATCCTTTAGGTCTACAGTAACCACATAGGCATCCTGGAGGATCATGGAAAATAGTTTTTGGAAAGTTAGCTTTTTAATTTTGGTACACAGAGAACTTTAGCCTTGACAGGTCCAAGATAGGCAACTAGGGCTTTCTTTTCCTGGGACTAGAAAAAATCCTGGAGGGACAGGCTTGACGGGAGATCCAAGAGGATTGCTGCTAAGAGACTCTCCTGATCTTTTCGGGGTCTTGGCATGCCTAGAAGGGGGGAGGGTTCTCTGAAATGGATGGAGTAACCCCTTTCTATGATGCTGAGGACTCACTGTTTTTTGTTTATGAACTTCCACTGATGTAGGAAGGAGGAGAGTCTTCCTGACAGACAGGTGGGAGGGAGGGTGGGTACAGGTCACAGGGTCAGAAGCGGAGGATAGTCACAGTGGGTCTCTGTGCTGAGCGGGATCGTTATAGCTCCTTGAACTCTGTTTGCTCAAGCTAATACCTCCTGGACTGTCTTGGTTATCTTAGCATGGGGAGGGCTCCCCTTGTCCTGTTTAGGAGGAAGCCACAGTTTAGAAGGGAAGTTTTTATTACATCTTGGTATAGGTTACAGGTACATTCCTCCACCATCTTTGTCTGGTTTCTTTTTTGTCCAGGCTCTTCAAAATCCTTTTCAGCTGGGGGCCCAAAAATTAATTCTTTGTCAAATTGAGGATCCAGCAGTTCAGTATTGACCTAATCTGACAGAGGTCAAGTCCTGAGCCATGCATGTCTTAAGATGACTGGGCCTGTGGTAGCTGCTCTGCATGATACATCCCACGAGTCAACCATATTTTAAGGAGTGTCTGGAGACCTGTAAGGCTATTATTGCTATTCTCCTGAGCTTCTTTAGTCAAGGTTCAATCAGCAACAGTCTCTGCCTTATTAATAATTTGGTCTTTTAGGGACTCCGGGTAAAAGCAAAGTTTGCATGCTAAAGTAAGTCCTCTTATAGAAAGGGCAGCAGAGATACAAGCTTTTTTTTACCACAGCTGTCTAATAATGTACTTTCCCTATCATTGGGCAGAGGATATCTAGTTACCCCACTTGGTATCCCTTCAGTAGATTCTGTAGAGACTACTGAGGGTTCAGTGTTGGGATTATTATAAGGATGCTTGTGCGAGTTAAGCACTCTGTAAAATTTGTCAGGCAGGTGGAGTGAATCAGGGTGCAAAGATAGGTCTTCAGAGAAGTCATTACGCACCACATGCACTGAAGGGATAGCCAGAGGTCTGGGTGATGATAAACTCAGTAGTTCCCTATAATGGGTCGGAGCATGTGAGAACTGTTTGCTTTCACAACTGAAGGCCTCCTTCATTTTATGAAGAGTATCTCAAAGAGAGGTGTTCTATGAGAGAGGCAGAATACAGGATAACAGAGTCTGAATCAGGATAAGGTTGGTTTGGTAGGTGCTCAAGGTAGGATAACATCTTCAGAGCCTAAGGCATCCAATTCTTCTTGAAAAGCCACATCCCTATGTCTTTTACAGGGGGAGGCATCAGAGACAGTGTTCCATGTGTGGCTGGGCTCCCTGGATTTTATGAAGGCAATGAACTCATGGGCAATTTTCAACAGGTCCTAGGCTTTGTCCTGAGCTGCAGTGTCAGACAGCTGAGAAAACAGAGGAAGTCTGTTTTTCAGTTTAAACAAATTTTGTCAAAGTAAATTATGGACATGGTCATCTGACCATGACCTCGAACTAGGGTTCCACAGCTGAGGAACAGTAGGTGTCTCCTTCAGTACCCACAACACAAACATCAGAAAATGAAGCCAGCGGAGTGACCTCAGCCAACTAAATGTTGATGTTGTGGAAGTAGTGAATGAAAGACCTAGAATCATGGTAGCCTCCTGAGGAGTCGCGCCTGAGGGACCAGGCCTAGCAGACGCCATACCAGAGGGCTCTGTAGGCACCTCACCTGAATCAATCTACTGGATAGCATGGGTCGAAGCTTCAGTGACATCCAAGTCTTTCTCCTTGTACTTTGTCTTTGCATTACTTAGAAATGACACTGATGGAATCTGTGGGTTACGAAGATGTGGAAGGAAATGAAACAGAGGATTCCACAAGAGCAGCCAGGACTTCAGCCCTGGGTTTACAAGTCTTCACTCACAATTTAGCACAATATGGACAATTAGAGACATCGTGCTGTGACCTGAAGCAGAACAGACAAGACTGAAAATATTTATGCAGGATATGCTTCCCACACTTCAAATAATTGTTAACCTTTATAAACATTAAGAGAGGAAAATCCCCAACAGGTTATTTATCTAACTAGCAGATAAGAGAAAGTCTAGAAAAATGAGCCAACTGACACACTGCAAGCATTGTACACAAAAAGTACATCGGACTACAAAGCCTCAAAAAACTGAAGCTGATGCCGGACTTATACCCAAACATCCACAACTCATTCCTTAAACATCTGTTGGCAAAGGATAATGCAGACTCTTGAAACTGGGTTGGTCTCAGGCTTTTCAAAGGCAGGAACACACAAGAATCAGTACTGCATCACTGACTACAAGAAACTAAATTAACCCTTCTCTCCTTCATTCGCCCAGTTTCTTCCACTTGATATTATGTGGGGCTTGACAATATGTCCGGGTGTTTTCCTGTCAGTATGAAGCACTACTTCACCATCAGTCTCATAAATCTGTTCAATCAGCCTTTCAACTGGATTTATTCCAGAGGTGTGGAGAGAGTAGTGATAGTCTCTACTGAGAAAGGTCCCCCCCCCCGCCGATGATCCTGGAACTACAGACTGATATTCTAACTAGCCTTATCTGTAAGATAGTGGGAACCCCTCAGTATTCTTATCATAAAGCAATGACTTGGAAACTTATAACCTCTTGAGCCAAGTCAGTTTGGATTTGTGAAGAGCAGAGATCTTGCCTATTTAGGCCGGCTGACCTGAAAAATCAGTGTGGCTACAGATAGAGAAAATCTGTACATACAGCATACCTAGACCTGGCGAAGGCTTTCAAAACCCCTTCATATCTGGGCATTACAGACAAAAAACTAAATAAAAAACCCTTCTGTAACCTGACAGGAGTGTTAACTGCCTCGGTGTTAGACCTCATCAAAGACTGGAGATGTACACACGTGTTTAAAAGACTCATAACTACTGGACTTCCAAAGTGGTCATTACTGGGATTGTTCGTTTGGTACTACTCTGATGTCAAAGTGAATGTCAATGGACTATGGCCAACCAAGCATGCAGACAACTGCAAACCAACCTTTAGCAATCCTCTCTTCTCCAGATGACTTATGGATCCTACAACAGAGATCAATATATACAGCTTCATGGCATAAAGTATAGTACTGTGTCCTTTAGAAATAAAGTTATGTACTTACCATAATGTTCCATGTGTACTGTCCATCTCTGCTTATTCTCACTTCTGGGTCAGATCCAATCCATCTGATACTTCTTGGCATTTTTCTAAAGCTCAAGACCTTCAGCAAAGCTCGTGGCCATTCGCCCTTACCCAAGATGCAGTCCCCTAATGCTCAGATCTTGTTTGCCCATAAGAGAACACGTTAGTGAAATTAAGGCTAGAGGTAATACTTAAAGTGTAAGAAAAATAAGTGGTTTCTGAGGCTAGAGAGTCCAAAGGATATCCAATTACTACTACCCGGTCTCCCGGGAGCATAGGCAGAGTGTAGATGGGTGAGTTGTGAGAATAAAGGCGGAGATGGACAACACACATTAAACATTAAGTACATAACTTCTTTAGAGGTTCATAGGTAGGTATTAGGCTATTTGGTCCTAAGCCTAGCCAAAAAGGTACCCTGGCTTTCGCCACGTCCCAAGCTACCAGATTCTTGGGTAGCTCATGGAAGAGTATTCCTCAAGACCATAGAACCAAAGGATGTTCTACTCCTGGAGGCCAAATCTACTTTGTAATGTGTAATACAGGTATGAGGGTTTTGCCCATGTGGCTGCAGCACAGATACTTGTCCAAAGACAAAATTGCTTGGAAAGCTGAGGAAGGAGCCATCGCCCTTGGTGGAATGAGCTTTGACAGGTGCAGGAAGAGTCTTGTTCTTAGAATTGTAAATAAAGGAAATGCATTCAGAATGCCATTTGGATAAGGTAACCTTAGATACTGGGCAAGCCTTTCTTAGTGTTAGAATAGGAAATAAAATAGCTGACCTTATTTTTCTGAATTCTGTAATTCTGTGTAGGTAAAAAGCATGTAACAAATATTCTCCTTTATTCTGAAAAATTAGGGAAGAAAACCAGTAGCTCAATACACTGATTGAGGGTACTTTCAGATACAACCTTGGGCAGAAGGGAGGAGTTGGTGCTTAAAACCCTGTCCTTATGAAAAATCAAGCATGGTGGTTTGACAGATATAGCTTCTAATTCTGAAACTCTCCTTGCTGAGGTGATAGCTACTAGAAAGAGCGTCTTCCAAGAAAGACACCAAGTCACAGCTAGCAGAAGGTTCAAAGGACAGGCAGATAATATGCAACACAAAATTTAGATCCCAAGGTGGAAACTGGTCTTTGTATGGAGGCCTTAGAAGTGTAGTTCCTTTCAAAAATGCTTTACAACCCTGTTTGACATGACTCCACAGCCATTTTCTCCTATATGAAAAGTTTGAAATGGCTGCCAGTTGCACTCTTAACAGTAGCTGCAACAGCACCTTCAATGAAAAGTTTAGCCAAGAAGTCTAATATATGATGAATGGGAGCAGTAAACGGATCAATCTGATTAGAATTAGCCCATAAAAAGTACAGTTTTGTACCTACCATAAATGTAGATGTTCGAAGATCCACATTGCTGCAGTCCTAACACTTGGGTAGTCCGCTGTCCCAGTCGGCCCGAATACCAAAGTATAAGGCTGACGTCGGTCAGGGCGCATTAGTCTGACGTCAGGACGTCAGGGTACAAATGCGCATGACCGACGTCATATCCTCAGTCTTTTCTTGCCCCAGATGTCAGAAGACCCTAAAAAGATAAGGCCAACACCAAAAAACACCAAACACTCCTGTATCAAATATATATACAATATATACAATTTACAAAAGTACAACCCCACCCACACAACCACCCCTAAACACAGAGGGGAAGGAGGGAGGGTAAATTGGACTGCAGCAATGTGGATCTTCGAACATCTACATTTATGGTAGGTACAAAACTGTACTATGTTCTTCATCCCACATTGCTGCAGTCCTAACACTTGGGTAGAATCCCAAAGCAGAGGTAAGGGAGGCTGGCAAATCATAAAGAAGCTGGAGCTGTCAACATGCCCTGCAAAATAGTCGTGGCAAAACCAGCCCTAGATTTAGAGTAGAGAGGAAGGTGGTAATGCTTAGAGAAAGTATGCACTGAACTCCAAGTAGCTGCCTCCAAAATATCCTTAGTTGCCACCCCCCTTAGAAATGCTGTTGAAGTGGCAGTAGCCCTAGTGGAATGAGGCCTGATCCCAGCTGGAATCTCCTTGCCATGATGGGAATAACAAAATGCAATGCAAAACCCAATCCACTTAGAAATAGTTTGTTTTGACACAGGCTTGCCCTGAGAACTCAAAGCAAAAGAAAAACTGCTGAGACTGCCTAAAATCCTTAGTCCTGCTCAAATAATAACGCAACTGCCTGTGTACATCTAAAGTGTGCAAAATCTTTTCCCCTTTATTTTGGGGATCTGCATAAAAAGTGGGCAAATGAATAGTTTGGTTTAAAGCCACACTAGAGACCACCTTAGGCATAAAGGAAGGATTAGTACGTAATGATACCCTATCCTTATGGAAAATCAAAAAAGGCTCAACCGCCATAAGGGCCTGCAATTCAGAAACCCTTCTTGCAGAAGTAATGGCCAACAAAAAAGCAGTCTTCCATGACAAGTATTTCAATTCAGCAGTAGTCGCAGGCTCAAAAGGTTGTAGAGTAAGTTTCTCCAACACAAAATTGAGGTCCCAAGCAGGAGTAGGAGCTCTACGTGGGGGTCTTATATTCTTTGCCCCTCTAAGGAATTGCTTAAACAAAGGATGTGAAAACAATGGTGGGTCACAATCATAGTGAGCTGAAATTGCTGCAGCATGAATCTTAATGGAAGAGAAAGACAAACCTTTGTCCAATAACTCAGTAAGATATTGAAGAGCCACACTCAAATTTGGCTCAGAAACATCCAAATCCTTTGCTGCACACCAAAATAAAAATCTCTTCCATTTCCCTGCGTACACTTTCCTTGTACTAGGTCTTCTGGCTTCCATAATCACATTCAAAACTTGTTGAGGAAGCTGAGACCTGCCATGGTTCAAAACAGAATATGCCAGGCTGTTAGATGAAGAGAGTGAAGCTTGACATTGAGTAGATGCCCGTCCTTCTGAGACAATAGGTGTGGAATCAAAGGTAAGGGCCATGGAGGCTTCCTTACCAGACTCCTCAGCAATGGGTACCAGTGCTGCCGAGGCCAATCTGGAGCTATTAAAATCATCCTTGGCTTGTCCTGTCTGACCTTTAGGAGTACCTTTGGGAGGAGAGGCAGAGGTGGAAAGGCATACACATGAAGATTTTCCCAACTGAAAGAAAGAGCATCCACTTTCCAGGCTGTGTGATGAAACCTTTTCGTGCAAAACTTTGGCAGCTGGTGGTTTAGTGGAGAAGCAAACAGATCTATGTCTGGAGTTCCCAGGACACTGTCAATGTCTGAAATACATGAAGATCCAGTTTCCACTGTGGGGATCCATGATTTGCCTGCTTAACACATCTGCTAAGGAGTTCTGTGCTCCTGGCAGAAACCTTGCTTGAAGATTCAGTTGCAAGCTTAACGCAGTCTCCCACAAAATCATTGCTTGCCTGCATAGAGGATAAGAATGTGTCCCCTTGTTTGTTGATGTACCACATGACAGTTGTGTTGTCTGTTAGAATCAACACCTGCCCTGGAAGAAGTAAATCCTTGAAAGCCAGTAATGCAAACTGGACTGCTAACATCTCCTTCATGTTGATATGTAGATGCTGCAGTCTGGCAGGCCACTTGTCTTGTATCCACTTTCCATTCAGATGAGCTCCCCAAGCTGTGTCTGAGGCATCTGTCGTTAGAATCTGACTCGCCTCTGGCCGGGTCACAGAGAGTCCCTTGTTTAGGTGACATTCCTGAGCCCACCACAAAAATTCCTTTTGAATGCAAGGTATTATTTGAATGACAGTGTCCAAATCCTGGCAGTGCTGTGTCCATACATTTTGAGATACCATTGTAGCTTCCTCATATGCAGTTTGGCATTGGGAAGTACCAGAATACAAGATGCCATGAACCCTAAGGCTTGAAGGACTGTCCTTGCAGTCAGCCCGGACTGATGAGATAGTTGATGGAAGTAAAGAGAAAGATTCTTTTGTTTGTCCGGGGTTAAAAGGCCATCTGGGATGCTGTATTCAGTCTCACACCCAGAAAGCACATGTCTTGAGAGGGTACTAGACTGGACTTTATTTCGTTCACAGAATACCCTAGGCATCTTAGCACTGCTATCACATATTCCAAATGCTGAAGAAGCACGTCCTTTCCTTGAGCCAGAAGCAGGCAGTCGTCCAAATAAAGATAGATTTGTATTCCTTTTAGCCTGAAGAAAGCTATCACTGGAGCCAGAACCTTTGTGAATACTCTGGGCAGTAGATAAGCCAAAGGGCAATGCAGAGAACTGATAATGAGAATTCCCAGCTCGAAAACGCAGATACTTCCTGCAAATTAGTCCGATAGGAACATGAAGGTAAGCTTCCTTGAGATCCAAAGTTACCATCCAGTGATCTTTGCCCAGCATAGGTAAAAGCTGTTGTAACGTCAACATTTTGAACTTGGGAATGTCCAGATAAGTGTTGAGGATAGACAGATCCAAAATTGGTCTCCACGTGTTCCCCTTCTTTGGTACTAGGAACAGGCGAGAATAAAATCCTAGGCCCCTTTCTGGCACAGGAACCGGCTGAATGGCCCCTATTTGGAGCAACAGAGAAATCTGCCTGTGAGCCTCTTTCCTTTGTTGAGGAGGAATGTCTGGCATGCCTTTGAAAGGAGGCAAGGTATGGAAATAAAACCTGTAACCGTGGTGAATGATATCCAATACCCATCTGTCTTGGGTAATTAAACTCCAGTTTTCTTTGAAGAGTGCCAACCTTCCTCCCAAAGGTGCTGCCAGAAGAGAAGATTCTGGCAGCTGAAAAGGCAGGTCATTGGGTCTGTTTACGAAAGGACTGACCCCTGCCCTCACCAGAAGACTGAGCAGGTGAACTCCCTGTTCTAGGCCTAAAAGAACCTTGAGCTCTGCCCCTACCACGTCTAGACCTACCCCTAGACTGGGAATCATAAGCAGGATATGTCCACCCCTTGGTAGGCCAATTTCTACTAAATTTCGGAGGCTGAACCTGCAAAAAATCTTTAACAGTCTGCATAGACTTAGCCTTGTCTTCCATTTTCTTTAGAACTGCTTCCACAGGCGGACCAAACAACACATCAGATTGTAAAGGAGCATCTAAAATCCTTGTCTTCACATGCTCAGCTAAATTCTGATCCCTCAGCCAGGCGTGCCTGCGAAGAACCGAACCAGTGGCAGCCACCCTGGAAGAGGCCTGCACAGCATCAAAACCACATTGCAAAGAATGCTTACCCACCTGTTCAGAAACATGAACTAAATCCTGCAACTCTTTACACTCAATACCTTCCGCCAAAGCATCTACCTTAGACTTTAATTGTGAAAGGAGATAATTTTGATATTTCAACATATGAAACTGGCAATTCAAAGCTCTCATGGCCAAAGTGGAAGAAGTATACACTTTCTTTCCCCATCTATCCAAAGCCCTTGCCTCTTTATCCGGAGGAACAGGATTTTTAACAACAGAAGCCTTAACACCTTTAGGCCCCTGTGAAACAGTTTCTGGGTCTGCCCTAGGACTCTTAAAAAGATACTTATGAGCTTCAGGCACCCTATAATATCTATCCGGTTTAACTGGAGCAGGAGGCAAAGAATCAGGGTTCAGAGAAGCCTCTGCAAAACATCCTCCACCACATCTAGAACAGGAGGTATAGCTAAAGGCCTATGCTGGGGTAGAAACAAAAATTCCCTAAGCCTTTTCCTGGAATCAGAGAAATCCTGACCTTCCCATTTAAAATGCTCCCTCATGGAATGAAGAGTCTCTGAAAATGAAAAATCCTCAGGAGGAGAAGCAGAAGGAGTAGAATCATCCACATCAGAATCAGAGTAAGAGGAATACTCCTGCAAGTCTTCAGCCGAAGACTCAGAAGCATCCGAACACTGCTCAAAACTCCCAAGCTCAGGTTCCACCCTAGGCCTTTTATCAGGAGGGGGCATAGAACCTCTAATCATTGTAATCAAATCTTCTGCCATCTTAAGCATATGCTTCTTAGGTACAGACCCTGAAGAAGTAGGGGTAACACCTGAAACCAAACCTGGCCTGCCCCTGGGAGAAGCCTTGGAAACAGCAGGGGAGGGCCTAACCACCTTAGGAAGGGAGGGAAGAACAGCTACCTGAGAAGCCCCTTCCGCCTGGCCTACCTCCAGAGAGGTTACATCTTGTAGTAATAAAGTCTCTCCCTGGGATTCCAAAGAAATTTGTGGCTGAACCTCTGGCTCCACCGAGCCCTCTAAAGAACCGACGTCCGGTACGGACGGTTCTTCCAGCCTAGGCTTTGCTGTTTTGTCCTTGCGCTTTTTTGACGAAGCGGGCGTCGGAGCATCCGACGGCATTTTATAATTACACCGCTTCCCAAAAACTAACCTGGCACAATCTAATCTTCTCTTTATCGTGCGTTTGTTAAATCTAGCACAAGAGCGACAGCCAACAACGTCGTGCTCAGGCCCTAAGCAAGGTATACACAAGGTATGGTAATCCCTATGAGGTATCTGTTTCCCACAAGAAATACAGTTATTCACTTTTTCTGACATCCGGTAAAATACTGAGGCAAGAAAAAACCAAAATATTCCCCAACGGGGTACTTAGCCAACTTGGATTCGGTCTGAAACTCCGACTTCGGAAAATCTCAGAACGCCAACCTGCACTTGCAAAACTGCTTCTGCATCGGACCATGCGGCAAAAAAGACTGAGGATATGACGTCGGTCATGCGCATTTGTACCCTGACGTCCGTCAGACTAATGCGCCCTGACCGACGTCAGCCTTATACTTTGGTATTCGGGCCGACTGGGACAGCGGACTACCCAAGTGTTAGGACTGCAGCAATGTGGGATGAAGAACATCTAATTTCTTCCATTTTCCCTTGTATAGTTTTTGTGTGATAACTTATGTGAAGAAATTAAAATGAGTCTTACATGAGAGGAAAGGGAAGAAAACCTGGCTATCAGGGGAATTGGAGCAGCCAAGCTGTCAGTTTGAGGTTGTTTAGATTTTGATGAACCATTCCTGATGGATGAATCAGACTATCTGGAATGGGGTCCAGAATCCAGGATTCATCTCGAATACGAGTTTGAAGGAAGACGAACCAGAAATCTCAAGGCCAATAGGGGCAATAAGGATTATAGTCTTCAACAAACTTGTTTTCTGTAGTAGTTTGGGAATTAGAGAAGTTAGTGGATAAGCATAAAGGAGTCCCGGAGGCCAATCGTGAACAAGTGCAACCCTTGGGGACTCCACTGGAGGGGGGA
Source organism: Protopterus annectens (assembly GCF_019279795.1). NCBI lineage: Eukaryota > Metazoa > Chordata > Ceratodontiformes > Protopteridae > Protopterus > Protopterus annectens. The sequence goes on along the minus strand of NC_056725.1, from coordinate 540,256,173 downwards.
TCAGGGCAAAGTAGTTGCAGCATTTGGCAACGATGGGTGAAGCAAAAGGGGCGCAGCAAGGCTGGCTTCATTTTTGGAAAATCTGTTCTGCAATTTATGGAGTGAGGGACCACTTATGTGGCAACAGTATAGCTCTGTTCAATTTGTCTGCTATTACGCTGGATCTCCCTGGGATGTGCACTGCCATCAGAAAGCAATTGGAAGATGTAACACATTGCCAGACCTGTAGGGCTTCCCAACAAAGGGGGTAAAGATTTGGTTCCCCCTTGCTTATGTACCAGACTACAGACATGCTGTCTGATTGGATTGCTATCGTTCCCAGAGGGAGAGAGTCTTGAAATGCCTGCAACACTAAAAGTACAGTCATCTCCAGGACGTTTATGTGCAAATGGGCCTCATGTTGCTGCCAGATAACTTGAACAGTCTTCCCTAGATAATGCCCCCCACCCTATCTGGGAAGCATCCATGGTCACTGTGGCTTGGGAAAGTATAAAGTGATGGCCCTGAGATATCAGAGGAGAGGTAAGCCACCATTGAAGATCCTTTTTGCATGAATTTGTTATGGTTTTGTGCGTCACTGGTAGATCTAGAATTGACCACTGCGTTTAAAGTAACCATTGCAGTATTCTCACGTGAAGACAAGCTAAGGGAGTAAGGACAATTGAGGCAGCCATTTTGCCTAGTACTTTAAGAACTAGTTTGGCAAAAGCTCGTATCTTTCTGATCAACATTCTTACGTAATAGTGAAGAGTCTCTACTCTGTCTTGTGGAAGTTTTGGCATCATCCTTCTTGCATCTATTTCTGCTCCTATGAAGACCAAGTACTGACATGGCTCTAGAGCAGATTTTTTTTAATTTATTGTAATCCCTAGACAAGACCAGAGTTGTAGTGTGGAGTCTTTGGCCAGTAGCAGAAGATGCCTGGTCTGGACAGTTATGAGCCAATTGTCCAGACATGGAAACACTCAGAATCCTTGACGTTTTAGGTAAGCCGCGACTACTGCCAAGCATTTGAACACTCCGGAGACTGTAGAGAGACCAAAGGGCACAGCTCAAAACTGGAAGTGACTGGCTCCTAGCCAGAAGCACAAATGCCCTCTGGACCACCTTTCCATCCGTATATGGTAGTTGTTGTGTCTTTCGGCTTATCCCGGTTAGGGGTCGCCACAGCGGAACTCCGGTCCACTAATGTTTGGTAGTGGATTTTTATGTGACGAGTTACCAGCCCTGACGCACAACCTTCAACGAAGGCACGCCCATTCACGCATGCCTCCACACAAAAGACGCTCTAGCTGAGAATCGAACGGGACAACGTCTTGTGAGGCGACAACGCTACTGCAGCACCACTACCGTGGGTCATCCGTATAGGGCAGTACGCATCCTAAATATCTATAGAGCACATCCAATTGTCTTTTTCCAAAAAATAAAGTATTGACTGCAATGTCGCCACCTAGAACTTGCTCTTTTTGACAGATTTATTTAGATTGCCTTGAACCAGAATGGGCCTCCATTCCCCCGTTTTCTTTGGAACTAAAAAGAATCTTGAGTAAGTTCCAAATCCTCTCTGGTCTGTGGGGACTTCTTGGATGACTCTTTCTTCGCAACTTTTGAATTTCTAAGGTTGCTTGTTCCTTTTGACTGGATGGAAGGTCTGGAACTTTTTTTTTTTTTTTTTTTTTTGGAAAGGGGAAGGAAAAGGGAATGACATAATCCCTGAATATTTTATGTTCCGCACCCACCTATCATTTGTTATTATTAGCCAGGTATGAAGGTGCAGAGACAATGGTCCCCCTACTGTCTCCAGACGCAGACAACTGGGCACCCCCTCAGGACCGCTGAAAGAGTTTACCAAAGAAAGATTCCTCTGGAGCCTTGACTCTGTGGGCATCCCGTGCCATGAAGCCTGCCTCTTCCATTACTGTCCTCTGCAGGAATTTTCACCCTGCGTGTCTTGGAAAGACTTTTGTGATTTTTTAAACCACATCTTTCCACTTCCTCTTTGAACTTTGGGAAAAAGTCTGGTGGGTGCGGAAAAACGTACTCCAACAGCAGATAAGGTCTTGCCTTCCTGTTTCACACCTGGTGAGCATTTCAAACTTTCAATCCAAAAAGAGAGGAACCAGTCACCTCTCTGTTTTAACATTTCCAGGATATCTCCGAAGGAGACATCTTCAGGAGGTAACCGGGGGGACCCATCTACATCATCGAGACCAGTATCAGATGTGACAGACTCTTCTGGGGAGTTCAGATGTCCTCTTACAAGTCCACTTCCGAGGGACTTCCTCAGTGGGATGATCTGGGGAAGTTTCAGAAGGGGGGGGGGCCTTGCTGAATGTCTTGAGGCCTGGGGTTTCTTCGGTCCTGTGGAAAGGGTACATGAGAAGGTGAAGCCACCAGCACAATAGTGGAAGGAAGATCCTAGAGAGACTGAGAACTGGGATGTAATCATTACCCCCCTCATAACCTCAAAGGCACTCCACCCCTGATCCAAAGTCATCGCTGGTGTGAAGATTGGGTAGAGATGGGTGAAGGCTGCCAGCCTATCCAAACAGAATTTGATACATAATTCTGGCATTTGTAAATACAAATGTAAAATACAGGCTTGTTTCTTAAATGAAAGAAAAATACTGTAGAATGTTGAACTTCAAGATTGTAGCAACATTGCCATCTGCTGTAAGGAAAACTAAGTCAATCATTTCACATCTGTTCTTTGAAATTAAAATCACGTCTTGTATGTTCTTTTGATCTCCAGAGCTCGGAGTCATTATGTCTGGACTAGCACATTCTTTCTATTGTTTCAAGGCTTGACCAGAATTTACATATGGAATGTCCTTTATTGCTTTAAATGTAAAACAATGTAAATGCAGTTTGTGTGGCCTGGGAACCAGGAAAGTGTCAAAATGTTGTAATGCATATACTGGGAAACCTAAGTGTCAAAAAACATGATGTAATCTGGGAGGGCCCAGCAGAAATGCTCGTTAGTGATTTTAAAAACTATTGCTCATAGAGAGACTGTGAACATTTTGATCTTGGACATCTAACTCAGCACTGCCTGTGTCTTAAGTTATCTTATAAGTGTGTTCTTGTAGAAATAGCTAGGACCATAAAGACTAGACTAAATGTTTTTCTGTTATGTACTACTAAATTATTTTAGGTTTGTGTGATCTCTGAACTCTTAAATAGCACTGTGGTGTAGTAGTATTGTCTTGTGTTTTTAGTTTTAATTATTAAATATTTTTAAACCCTTTTCGACTGTGGCTGGTTTACGTAGAGATAATTAAGCTCTAGAGTACATTGCATGCTTATAAGTGATCCTGTAATAAACCCTTCTAGTAAGTTTTGATTGCTTAAGTTACACTACTACTGGATAAAAATATTGCACAGTAATAACTGGACACCCTTTTAAGGGCCTTTGGGTAGCTGATAATTATTAGCTGGTGGTGGCAGGAATTACTACCGTATAGTCTGGGTATAGGGGCACAACTGGAGAATCTGTCTCAGCCTTTTCCAGGAGTGTCTGTGAAGTTGTATAAATACTTATCTCAAAGTGTGTGTGTATCAGCTACTTGGGCAGGGACGTGAAGCACTGGTTGGACAGACAGGGTACTGGACGTTTTAACTTGCCAGCTAGGCTGAGATCTGGACCCTATAGCTGTGCCAGTGGGGAGTCTTACTGGGGACCTGGAGAGGAAGGGAGCGACCAGCCCCGGACTGACTGTGATCGCTGTGTGCTCTTAAGGGAAACTGCACTTTACTGTGTGTATTTGTTATCCTTTCCTCTCATAGAAGACACCCTCTCTGGTGTTAGAGGTGAGGATTGAGGCTCCTTGATTGCTGGGCCAGGGCACAGGCGTCACAGCTGGATCCAACAAAAAGGTAGTCAGAGCTGAGGCAATCTCCAGAGCAGAGGACAGATGCTCCAAGGCAGAGAGTTAGGATCCAAACTCACCAGCATCGAAGCCCCAAGAGGCAGGGTCGGATTAGACAAGATCCCACACCACTCTCCAGATCTGACTGGGGAGTGATGGCTCCTAGACATCTCTTGCTCCGGCAGAGCAGAACTCAGGGCAGACGTCAGATCCGAGGAACCTATGGGCCTAGGATCCTAGACGGACACCAGATGTACATCTGAATCTTCCAGCTCTGATACCAGGGTCGGACCAGAGGAGGAACAGGCTCTGATGAAGAGGACTTTGTCGGATCCATTGCCTTTGGGCTTGGATCCATTAATAACTTGGCCAAAGCCAGAGTCTCCAGAAGTCTCTGCACTAACCTAGCCACATCATCATCTCCTAGTAGATCGGGTAGATGAGGTAAGGGATCTCGATTCTGTCGATAATGGTGATGGGACCCGAGAAGATATAGGCTCCAGTGATAGAGAATGGCTCTGAAGTTTGAACTCAGTGGTAGCCGAAGGGGTCGGAGCAGCAGGTTCAAGACCACTTGGATCCGAAAGCTACTGGCGGCTCCGAAGAAGCTGTGGGGAGCAGACATTTTAGGTACTTTGTCTTTACTCAGATGATGATATTGGAGTCAAGGAAGGTTGCATTTGAGATTACTCCGACTTACCCGATTTACTACATTTACAAGACTCAAGTGAAACAGCCTCAGAAAGAGAGTTTTGGTAAACCTTTTAATACTAGTTTATTTTTATGATCCATAACAATTTTTTGGTTAAAGCCATGGCAAATGGAGCACGATTCCTGTAGATGTAAAGGCCCCAAGCAATACACATTCAAAGTGTGTTAATCACTTACAGGCATCTTTTTGCCGCATTCTTCACATTTTTTAAATCATAAGGGTTTTCCATCCTGTTTTGTTTTAGACATATGGTTAATTTAAATACAAGCAATTAAAATTTAAGCCTCAGATAAAAATGGGAAAGAAGAAAACAGCACCAAATAGACCAGCAAGGCAGCACGGAGTTCAATATATTTATTAGTACTTGTATACTGATATAACAGACTAGTTTCGGCAAACAGCCTTCTTCAGTGTAAAACAGTATAGTCAAGTTCCTTTGAGTCATCTATTTAAATACATAACAAGAGCCAATGAAAAATTGAGCTCATGAATATTAATGAAATTGAAACATATTGTTTTATATAAAAAAACTTAATGTTTTTCTAATACAAATATACAAAGGGTAACATATATAATGATAAAGTCAGTCCTGAGCAGAGAAGATAGCAACCCCAATAAAATACATACATATAATCTGACAAGTTGTTAGTATAATATAGCATATCTGTCTGGCCATATAATCATATTCATATTTATCTTTTTATTCTGTACTTTAATAACCACTGGCACTGGATATAAAGCCTATATTCGTCAACAGCACCAAGGGTATTGAATATCAAGTACTAAATTAAAAAGGCTCAGTCACGCTATATCAAAAAAGGGGGGGGGGGGTTTGGTGTATGTGTGTGTGTGTGGGTTTGCAATTAGGCAAATTTAGTAATCGACATGTCCAAAATATATAACTATGACAAACAATAATGAAGTTTAAGAACCAAAAACACAAAGGGATAACCTCCTAGACTAAAAATGTGATGATAAATACAGATAGTATCAAGTGATTAGTGTAAATATGCTAAAAATAACATATATGAATGCTAGTCAAAAAGACCAGCATATTCTGGGTACCAGTTATTCCTATAAACACTAGAATTTTCACCAGACAATTTACTATACATAGGCACCGCCCATATCATGAATTGAGCTACAAAACAGCCCATATGGCTCAATATTTGGAACTCTGATCAATACCAAACCAGAGTATATTGGGTTCATTATCCGCATATATAGAACCAGATGATTACAAAGGATAAGTATGACCCCGACCTAGTATCATATTAATCAACATTGTTGTTAAAAAATAACCATATTCACTTATAAGTGATCATTCAGTCCGGGATGAAATAGACCCCCCAGAGTAGTAATCCAATATTTCTCTTTTTGATCCAGTAACCCATGCCAACCTTGTTTGTTTGTTCTGTCTCCAGAAATACGATCAATAACCATAAAACTGAACTTGGCCTGAGGATGTTTAAGTGTATGTTGATAAAGGGCACTGGTCTCCTTATGGTTTTTTATATCACTGCGGTGTTCATTCATTCTGAATCTCAGAGCTCTAGAAGTTTGTCCAACATAGAATCCCCCACAATAACAGGAGGCCAGGTACACCACCCAATCGCTACTGCAATTACCAAAGATCTTAATATCAAAAATTCTTTTTGCCGCATTCTTCACATTTTTTAAATCATAAGGGTTTTCCATCCTGTTTTGTTTTAGACATATGGTTAATTTAAATACAAGCAATTAAAATTTAAGCCTCAGATAAAAATGGGAAAGAAGAAAACACACACAGTCCATAATCCATTTGGACAATGTAACTTTTTGGGAAACAAACTATGTCTCGAATAGAGAAAGCAAGCCTGGGCCTTTATGCAACTACTGGAGCTGGAGATACCAAATGGTCAGTTTGAGGGTGATTAGACTGGGATACTGACTCCCTGATGGATGAGATAGGAGATCCTGTCTGGTCTCTAGAATCCATGGAGGATATTTCAGATGAGACCAGAAAAAGGGAAACATACCTGATGAGGCCAGCAGGGGGCAATGATGATTACAAAACTCTTCAGCCTTCTGGTTTCTGCAGAAATTTCCGGATCAATGGTAGGGGGGTGGGCATAAAGGAGACCAGAGGGCCAACTGTGAACTACAGCATCCTTTGGGGACTCCACCAGAGGGTGGAATCACAGCAAAGTACTTGCTGCACTTGCTGTTTTGGCAAGATGCAAAGAGTTTCCAGCAAGGTTGGCCCCAACTGCTGAAAATCAGATCTGCCACTGACTGACTGAGGGACCACAAATGAGGGGTCAGAATGGACCTGCAAAAACATTGATTTTCACCGGTATATGCATTGCAACTAGAAAGTGGTCCAATGATATTGCCCATTCCCAGACCCTCATGGCCTCTCTGCATAAGGGGTAAGAACAGGTTCCTTTTGATTGCTGACATACTAGACTACTGACATGTTGTCGGTGTTAACTGCAATAGACCCAAAGGGGGGCGGCTGCCCTGAAAGGCTTGCAACATTAGAAGAAATGCTCTCATCTCTAGGACACTGATATGCAATCTAGTCTCCGAGGAAGACCATTTGCCTTGGAACAGCTTTCCTTTGAGAAGTGTCCGTGGTCACTGTGGCTGTGGAGAAAGGAAGAAATGGCCTGTCCAGGAGCAGGTCGTCCAAATGAATCCATCACTGAAGATGTCGTCTGCAAAAAAAGTTAATTTGATAGGAACAGACAACTGTTGGTAAAGAATAGACCACTGAACAGCCAAGGTCAAGGCCAATGAGGGTTCGTATAAACAGCCCTGCTAAGGGCACTAGGATGATGGCAGCTGACAGAGTCAAGAGCTTGAAGTATCAATTTTATGTCCCGTACTTGGCTTCTAAAAGGATGTTATGCGATGTGGAGACAAAGAAGCTATTTGGTGAGATGTATCCAGAAGGGCACCAATGAATTCCAACCTCTGAACAGGGGACAGGTTTGATTTAAGATTTATGGTAATACCCAGGGAGTTGAAGATCTATAACAAATAGTACCTGGCCTGAAATAACTTATGCAGAGTTGGGGAATTTAGAAGCCAGTTGTCCAAATATGGAAAAACAGAATCCTGTCTCAGGTGAGCTGCCGCTATTGCCATGCATTTAGTAAACACCCTGGGGGCTGTGGTGAGTCCAAAGGGCAGAAGCTCTGAATTGGTAAGGACTGGCTCCCAGCCTGAAGCACATATGACTTCTGGTGTGTCTATCCATTTTGATGCGATAGTACACATCCTAAAGGTCTATAGAGCACATCCAATCATTCTTGCACAACAGCAGTAGAATGAACTCAACGGCAACCACCTGGAACTTTTATCTTCTTTATATAATTGATTTACACTGCTCAAATCTACAATGGATCTCAGATCCCCCACTTTGTTTGGCACTAAAAAGAAGTGAGAGTAAGTTCCAAATCCTCTTTGCTCAGGTGGGACCTCTTGGATGACTCTTTTGCAGCATCTTTTTAATTTCCAGTAATGCATGCTCCTTCTGACTGGGTGGCACTTTGGGGAGTTTCTTTTTTTCCACTGGATGTGAAAGGGAAAGGGAGTGTAGTAACTTATGGATATTATATTTAGCACCCAGGCATTTGTTGTTAAATTGATCCAGGTATCTAGGTGCAGGAAACAGCGACCGTCGACCGCCTCCAGAGATGGAAAGCAGGGCAACACTTAAGTAGTTCTGATGGAGCTTGTCAGAGACAGGTTGTCTGAAGGCCGGATTCGGCAGACCCCCTCTGCCTCTGGGGCCGCGTCTACCACTGAAACCTCTGCCTCTGAAGAAAGAACCTCTGCGTTGATCCTGAAAAATACCCTTGAGACTTTCGAAACCAAGTCTTCTTACCACCTCACTGATTTCTGGAAAAGGTATGCTGAGGGATAGAAAACTTGATCCCAAAGGCCAACAGGGTCTTATCTTCCTGCTCACTGTCTCTGATGGATGGCCCAAACAATGAGGAGCCATCAAAAGGGGCACTGACAAAGGACGCCTTGAATGGTTCCGCAAAGCCATAAAGTCTCATCCAGGCATGTCTTCTGACTGCAATACCTGAGCCGGCTGCCCTCCACTGAATGGGAGAGGAGTCTCATGGAAGAGTTAAGTCACAGAAGCAAGAGTAGCCAACTGAGGAGACACTTTCTTGAAGTCCTCATCCAACATCATCTCCACAAGAGAGTTGGAAAGCTCCTTGACCAAATCTCTCTGCAACTGAGTGAAATGTGCCAAGCAATTTAATGATCTGAGGACAAAGGTAGCTGAGGCGTAAATGCGCTTACCAAACTTGTCCATCACTTCAGACTCCCTATTCAGAGGATGAACAGAAAAGCTCTTTTCTGCTAGCTCCTTGGTGGCTGCTGCCACAACAGTGGCATCAAAAGGAAAGTACAGTTGTGCACCTACCATAAATGTAGATGTTCGAGTGTATTCACTGTTGCAGTCATTACACTTGGGTTATCCTGCTGGCAGACGACCCGTAGTCGGCCCGAGTTCCAAAGTCTTGGTCCGGCGTCGGTTGCTGTCGCCTCTTCCCTGACGTCAGTGCGCCAGGGGTATAAAAGTTGCAACTGACGCCATTTTCTTCAGTTTTTCTTGCCCCAGATGTCAGGTGCCCCCAGATATGAAGGCTGTAAAGATAGAAATATGTCAAACAACCTTGCAAATATCACTAAAAACATTTTCCTCTTCTAAAAGCAAATACACCACATAGGTTGTATAGAGTTGAGAAGTACAGAATAGTCCCAGTAAAGAGGGGGATGGTGGGTGGGTAACCAGGACTGCAACAGTGAATACACTCGAACATCTACATTTATGGTAGGTACACAACTGTACTATGTTCATCGTGTTTCACTGTTGCAGTTATTACACTTTGGTAGAATCCCAAAGCTTAGGCAGGGTGGCTGGGTCTAGACTGGATTTGGCGAGGATAACAAGCCCTGCAGAACTGCAGTGGCAAAGCCTGCTCTGGATTTGGAGTAGAGAGGTAGGTGGTAGTGCTTGGTAAAAGTGTGCACTGAGCTCCAGGTTGCAGCTTCCAATATGTCTTTGGTTGGTACCCCTCTGAGAAAAGCTGCTGAAGTGGCTGCTGATCTGGTAGAATGAGGCCGAAAGCCCTTAGGCACAGATTTGCCATGTTGTGCATAACAGAAGTGGATGCAGTGTCCTATCCATTTGGAGATTGTCTGCTTTGTAATAGGTTTTCTTTGTGATCCTGCAGCATATGCTACAAACGGTTGCTCAGTTTTTCTGAAAGCTTTTGTTTTGTCCAAGTAAAATCGTAGCTGCCTGTGAATATCCAAAGAGTGCAGAAGTCTTTCCCCTTTATTCGGGGGATTTAGGTATCAAGTAGGCAAATGAATAGTTTAGTTTAAGGCCACAATGGAGACCACTTTTGGCATGAATGTTGGGTTATTCCTTAGAGAAACCCTGTCCTGGTGAAAAATGAGGAAAGGTTCCACAGCCATCAATGCCTGTAACTCTGAAACTCTTCTTGCTGAAATTATTGCTAGGAGCAGAGCAGTTTTCCATGACAAGAATTTTAGATCAGCTGTGCTGGCTGGTTCAGAAGGAGGCAGCGTTAGTTTTTCTAAAAAAAATTGAGGTCCCAAGTAACAGGTGCTCTCCTAGGGGGTCTTATATTCTTTGCCCCTCTGAGGTACTGTCGTAGTAGAGGATGTGAAAAAATAGGAGGATCCGTACTGTAATGGGCTGAAATGGCAGAGGCATGGATTTTAATAGAAGAAAAAGATAGGCCTTTGTCCAACATCTCAGTCAGGTATTGTAAAATCTGAGGCACATTAGGGACCAGTGGGTCGAGCCCTTGTGCCTGGTTCCAAGCACAGAATCTCTTCCATTTTTCCGCATAAGATTTCCTAGTGCTGGGTCTCCTGGCTTCCAAAATTACATCCATAACAGCTTTAGAGAGAGGTGCAGTCTGAGTGGCTACATAATCTGCCATGCTGCCAGGTTTAAGGTTCTGAGTTGACTGTGCAGAATCTGATTGTTTTGCTGTGTCAGAAGATGAGGGATTTGAGGTAGAGGCCAAGGCGGGCCTTGGGACAAAATCTTTAGGATTGGGTACCAGTGCTGGCATGGCCAGTCTGGTGCAATCAGGATCATTTTTGGCCTCTCGTCTGACTTTTAGAAGTACCTTGGTGAGAAGAGGAATCTGAGGAAAGGCATTGACTGTCAGATTTTTCCAGTTGAAAGATGGAGAATCCACTTTCCATGCTTGAGAGTGCTAAGTCCTTGTGCAAAATTTCTGTAATTGGCAATTGTGAGGGGAGGCAAATAGATCTATGTCTGGGCGTCCCCATTCCCTTGCTATCATGTTGAACACTTGTGGATTTTGCTTCCATTCGTGAGGATCCATGAGATTTCTGCTTAGTTCGTCTGCCAGTGTATTTGTTTGTTCCTGGCAGGAATTGTGCTTGCAGATGTACCTGGTAAGTCAGTGCTGTGTTCCACAAAGTCATGGCTTGTCTGCATAGGGGGTAGGAATGTGTGCCCCCTTGCTTGTTTATGTACCACATAAAGTACAGTTTTGTACCTACCATAAATGTAGATGTCCGAACTGGATAGCATCTGCAGTCATAACAACTGGGTTGTCCTGTCGTCAGGCAGCCCTTCAGTCGGCCGGATTCCAAAGTCCGGGTCCGGCTTCGGCTGATGTCGCACTTCACCCGACGTCATCTCTGTTGGTCTTCGGGTATAAAGGCATCAGCCGACGCCATTTTCCTCAGTGTTTCTTGCCCCAGATGCCAGTAGCCCTCTTGAAGGCTAAAAATTTTGGATAAATGCCAATGTTTCCAAAAGATAGTGGTAAACACAAAAAATAAGCATGTATGTACATATATACAACAAATACACCATAAAAGACTCCCCCCCACCAGCTAGCTATTAGGAGGGTAAACACCCTAGGAGTATCACAGAGGGAAGGAGGGAGGGTAATCCTGACTGCAGATGCTATCCAGTTCGGACATCTACATTTATGGTAGGTACAAAACTGTACTATGTCCTTCATGGATGCATCTGCAGTCATAACAACTGGGTAGAATACCATAGCCAACTAGGGAGGAGGAAGAAACTAGATTATGGTGTGTTTAGGATCCCTTGCAGTACAGCAGTGGCAAACCCTGCTCGGGATCTGGAATATAGAGGCAAATTATAATGCTTGGCAAATGTATGCACGGAGGTCCAAGTAGCCGCCTCAATAATGTCTTTGGTTGCCACTCCTCGTAAAAAGGCTGTGGTAGTGGCTGTTGCCCTTGTAGAATGAGGTCTTATGTTCTGTGGAATTGGTTTTCCATGGAAAGAGTAACAGAATCGTATGCAATTTCCTATCCATTTGGAGATTGTCTGTTTGGAAATAGCTTTTCCTTCCCTTCCTGTTGCATAGGCTACAAAAAGCTGATCAGTTTTTCTGCTATTTTTTGTTCTGTCCAGGTAGTAGCGTAGCTGTCTATGTACATCCAAGGTATGCAGTATTCTTTCCCCTCTGTTTTGTGGGTTGGGAAAGAAGGTAGGTAGGTGGATTGCCTGGTTTAAAGACACTCTGGATACCACCTTAGGCATAAATGTAGGATTAGTCCTCCTGGACACTCTATCTTGATGGAAGATTAGGAAGGGTTGTACTGCCATTAAGGCCTGGAGTTCAGAAACCCTCCTGGCTGAGGTTATTGCCAGTAGGAAGGCGGTTTTCCACGATAGATGCTGTAGGTCTGCTGTTGCTGCTGGCTCAAAGGGTGATAGTGTCAACTTTTCTAGCACAAAGTTCAAGTCCCAAGCTGGTAATGGTGGTTTCCTTGGAGGTTTTACATTCTTGATTCCTCTGAGGAACTGTCTGAGTAATGGGTGTGAAAAAACAGGTGGATCAAAGCTGTATTCTGCTGATATAGCTGATGCATGTATCTTGATGGAGGAGTAGGACAGGCCTGAGTGTAGAAGTTCTGCCAGATACTCCAGAATGTTAGGCATATCTATGTTTGACACATCTTTTCCTCTTTCAGTACTCCAAATGACAAACCTTTTCCATTTTCCTGCATAGTTCCTTCTTGTTGAAGGTCTGCGGGCTTCAAGAATAATGTCTTTAACTCTTTGGGAAAGTTCTTGATTAGCTGCTGCTATGTGATGTTCCATGCAGTCAGTTGCAACGTTTTTAGGTTTGGATGCATGATGCTGTAGTTGTTCTGAGTTAACATCAAAGGCATCAGGGTATTGGCCACATATTGTTCTGAGACATGCTCCTCAGCAGTGGGTACCAGTGTTGTCTTGGCCAGTTTGGAGCTATTAGGATTATCCTTGGACGCTCTTCCTTGATTTTTAGTAATACCTTGTGTATCAAGGGAAGAGGTGGGAATGCATATGCTGTTAGGCCTTTCCAGCTGAAGGAGAGCGAATCCACTTTCCATGCTAGTGGGTGGAATGTCCTTGTGCAGAACTTTTGAGCTGGTGATTGAGAGGGAAGCAAATAGATCTATCTGAGGCATTCCCCATTTCTTTGAGATGGTCTTGAAGATGTCCGGTGTAGCATCCATTCGTGGGCATCCGATGTGGTTCTGCTTAATATGTCTGCTAGAGTATTTTCTTTTCCGGTACAAATATTGCCTGTAACTGGATGTTGTAGCTGAGTGCCAGGTTCCACAGCTCCAAAGTCATTCTGCATAGGGGTATGAATGAGTGCCTCCCTGTTTGTTGATGTACCACATGACTGTGGTGTTGTCTGTCCTTATCATCAACTGGCCCTCTTTGAGAAATGGTCTGAAGTTTTGGATTGCCAGTTTTACTGCCAGCATTTCTTTTAGGTTGATGTGCAGGTGAAGTTGATCCTGTCCACAATCCTTGCACGCATTTGTCCAGCATGTGGGCCCCCCATCCTAGGTCTGAAGCTTCTGTTGTGATGGTCTGGCTTGCTTGACATCTGCGAAAGGGTAGTCCTGGGTTTGACTGGCATGCTTGAGCCCACCATAGGAACTCCTGTTTTAAGCATGGAATTAGTGGAATTTCTGTTTCTAGGCTGTGCCTGTGTTGGGACCATAAATTCTTTAGGTACGACTGTAGTTTTCTCATATGTAGTCTGGCAAGTGGGACCAAGATTATGCATGATGCCATGAAGCCCAAGGCCTGCAGTACTTTTCTTGCCGTTAACTTGTTCTGTTTTGTTAGTGCCAAGAAGTAAAGAGGGAGTTCTCTTTGTTTTTCTGCAGTTAGGAAAGCCATTTGTTTTACTGTGTCCAATTCCGCCAAGAATGTCCTTGTCTGGGATGGTATCAGCCTTGATTTTTGTAAATTGACTGTGTATCCCAGTGCTTGTAGCAAGTAAATGACCCTTTGTAAATCTGTTGTCAGCTTGCTTTTGTTGTCCCCTTGTAGCAGGCAGTCGTCCAGGTATGGGTAAATTTGAATTCTCTGTAGTCTGCAGTGGGGGATTACTGATGCCAGGCATTTTGTGAATACTCTGGGCAGTAGATAAGCCAAAGGGCAATGCTGAGAATTGATAATGCTCTGATCCTGCAAGAAATCTGAGGTATCTTCTGCAGATTGGTCGAATGGGGACGTGCAGGTATGCCTCCTTGAGATCTAGAGTTACCAGCCAACACTCCTTGCCCAGCATGGGAAGAAGTTGCTGTAGGGTCAGCATTTTGAATTTTGGGACAATGATGTATGTATTTAAGGTGGACAGGTCGAGAATAGGTCTCCAACTTTTTCCTTTCTTGGAACTAGGAATAGTCTTGAGTAGAATCCCTTTCCTTGTTCTGTTGTTGGCACTCTTTCCACAGCTCTCATGTTTGCTAACTGCATTATCTGTTGTAGAGCCTCTGTTTTTGATTTGGAGGTAGATTTGGCATTCCTCTTTGACTGGTAAAGTGTGGAAGTGGAACCGTAACCTTGATCTATGGTTTGTAAAATCCACTTGTCTTTTGTGATATAGTGCCAGTTCTTTGAAAATAAGGTTAATTTGCCGCCTAATGGAGCTGCTATTTGTTCCCTGGTAGGCGGATTTAGAGTTAAGTCACTGTGGCTGTGTTGTTGTAGTGGCAGTGGTTGTGTCTGTGCCTCTGTTGTTACCTTGCCACTGTCGCCTCTGTAGGCACCTCCTCTGGATTGGTTTCTGCCTCTGGAATGTCTATTCCTGCCCCTTTGGGATCTTGTGGAGTCAGGAAAGGACCAATTTTGGCAGGCCAGTTCCTGCTAAACCTTGGGGGTTGCACCTGCAAGAAATCTTTAACCGCTTGAACAGATTTTGCCTTTTCTTCCATTTTCTTCATTACCTGCTGGGCAGGTGTACCAAACAAGCTGGTCCTATCCATAGGAGCATCTAATAACTTAGCTTTAACATGATCCGGTAAAGCTTGTTCCTTTAGCCATGCATGCCTTCTTATCACTGTGCCAGTCATGGCTGATCTAAATGAAGCCTCCAGTGCATCATAGCCACATTTTAAGGAATGGTTACTAACCTGTTGTATGTTATTTACCATTTCTAATACATATTTCTTATCAATTGATTCATCAGAGGATAGCTTTTTTGTTAACTGATCAAGCATAAACTCTTGGTATTGTATCATGTGAAACTGACAGTTTAAAGCTCTAGCTGAGAGTGTAGCTGAAGTGTAAACCTTTTTGCCCCATCTGTCTAAAGACCTGGCTTCCCTTTCAGAAGGGATAGGGTTTTTAGCTGTGGTCGCTACTGCCTTGGGACCCTGGGATATAGTTTCGGGGTCTGCAAGTGGGGCCTTGTAAAGGTGGTGATGAGTGTCTGGTACCCTGTAAAATCTGTCTGGTTTGGCAGGGGCTGGAGGTAAAGAATCTGGTGCAGAGCAGACATCATTGAAGGCATCATCCACTACAGAGAGCACAGGAGGTATAGCTAAGGGCCTGTGCTATGGAAGGTGCAGAAAGGTTCTAAGTCTTTTTCTGGAGTCTGAGAAATCCTGCTGCTGCCATTGGAACTGCTCTCGCATGGCATGAAAGGTTTCCCCAAAGGAAAATTCTTCTGGTGGGGAGGCAGCTGGAATGGATTCTTCAGCATCTGAGTCTTCAAAATTGGAGAAAGGAGCCTCTGGCTGGTCTGTTATGTCTGATTCATCAGCAGAATCATCAGAGGACACAGGCTCGGGGGGCTCTGCCCTAGGTCTCTTCTCTAGGGGCTGAGAGGCCCTGTCTGGGTGAGATTGAGATCCCCTAATTAATGAAATTAAATCTTCTGCCAGAGTAAGCATTTGTGAACTAGAAGAGGGCCGGGTTGTAGGGGGTTTAGCAGGCACTGTTCTAGTAGTTTTGGCTGCTTTGGCCCTGGCAAAGGCCTTAATGGACATGGCTGCTGGAGGCCTAGCAGCACCACGTGCTGGGGTAGACACATGCAAGGGAATGGTGTCTGATAAGTCAGTGGCAACCACCGTAGTGGATAAAATTTCTGAGGCCGATTCAAGAGAAGTAGCAGGGGCCTCAGTGGTAGAGATAGATTCTGCTGTATTTTGATCAGCTTTCTCGGTTTCGGCCGAAACCGAGACACTCGCGGTTTGCTTAACCATGGTTTCGGCCGAAACCGCGGACCGCGAGTGTCGGTCTTTATCTTTGCGTTTTTTAGCAGTTTGGGTAGTCGGAGGACCCGACGGCATAATATACGCAAAAACAGAACTGAAAAACTGTTCAGCAAACTCCGATCGACGCCTAAGCGTTCGTCGGTTGAAAGAAGCACAGGCCGAACAGGCTGCTACGTCGTGGGCTGGGCCTAAACAAGGCAGACAGTAAGAGTGGAAATCCTTATGAGGTATTTGTTTCCCACAGGTTAAACAATTATTAACTTTTTCTGACATCGGCTGAGGCAAGAAAGAGTCCCCAACGGGGTACTTAGCTTTAGAAGTCTTCGAAGTAGTATTCGGTAGAGTAATCTCTGGATCCGACCGACCGGCACTTGCGAACAGCTTCTGCTTCGGGCACCACGCGGCAAGAAAGACTGAGGAAAATGGCGTCGGCTGATGCCTTTATACCCGAAGACCAACAGAGATGACGTCGGGTGAAGTGCGACATCAGCCGAAGCCGGACCCGGACTTTGGAATCCGGCCGACTGAAGGGCTGCCTGACGACAGGACAACCCAGTTGTTATGACTGCAGATGCATCCATGAAGGACATCTGTGGTATTGTCCGTCTTTATTAATAATTGTCCTGGATGCATTAGGTCCTTGAAGGCTGTCAGGGCATTCTGTACAGCTAGCATCTCTTTTTGATTGATGTGAAGATGCAGTTGTTCCTTGGGCCACGTGCCCTGAATACATTTTCCTGCCATATGTGCTCCCCAGGCGTAATCCGATGCATCTGTTATTGTCTGCCTGGCTGTGGGCAAGGTGAAAGGCTGTCCCTTGTTGTGGTGACAGGCCTGAGACCACCATCGAATCTAATGTTGTAGGCAGGGAATCAAGGTTATGATTGTCTCTAGGCTGTGACAATGCTGAGTCCAAACACTTTTTCGATACCACTGTAGTTTCCTCATATGCAGTTTGGCATATGGAATTAGTAGAATGCAAGATGCCATGAAACCCAGGGCCTGCAGAATTTTTCTTGCAGGGAGCTGGGTCTTTGTTGCCATCATTTGAAAGTAATGAGTCAGTTGCCTTTGTTTGTCTGGTGTGAGATAAGCCATCTGGGTAGTTGTATTCAAGCTTGCACCCAGGAATATTATCTCTTGAGAGGGCACTGGTTTTGATTTCTTTTCGTTTACTGTGTACCCTAGGCAAATAGTAATCTTTTTACATACGCCAGATGCTTTAGAAGAATGTCTTTGTTCTCTGCTTGAATAAGGCAGTCGTCCAAGTAGGGATATATCAGAATGCCTCTTTGTCTGCAAAATGCAATTACTGGTCCCAGGCATTTTGTGAAGACCCTGGGCGCAGTAGATGAGCCAAAGGGCAGTGCAGAGAATTGGTAGTCCATTGAGCCAGCTATGAATCTGAGGTATCTTCTGCAAGACTGTCTGATTGGGATGTGCAGGTATGCCTCTTTTAGGTCTAAAGTTACGAGCCAAGCCTTCTTCCCCAGCATGGGCAGTAGCTGCTGTAGAGTCAACATCTTCAATTTTGGAACCTCCAGAAATGTGTTTAGTATAGACAGATCCAGTATTGGTCTCCAGGCTTTGTCCTTTCTGAGCACCAAGAAAAGTCTCGAGTAAAATCCTTGCCCCTGCTCTTGTTGTGGTACTTGTTGAATGGCCCCCATGTACATGAGGGTTGTAATTTGTTTTTGTGCCTCTGCCCATTGATTGTGTGGCAGGTCTGGCATACCTTTTGCCCTTGGCAGGGTGTGAAAATGGAACCTGTAGCCCTGGGACACTATATTCAAGACCCATTTGTCTTTGGTAATCTTTTGCCAATTTTGTGAAAAAAGTGCTTGTTTTCCCCCCAAGGGGGCTGCTAAAAGAAAACTGCTTAGATCTGGCAAAGGAAAGTCATTGGGACTGTTTCCTGTAAGGTTGTGATTTGTCTTTTGGAGGTAGGAGCACCCCATTGTTTAGGCCTGTATGAGCCTTGGGGCTGAGATCTGCCTCTGGGACGTCTGTATCTGCCTCTTTGTGACCTGTCGGGACACTGGAAAGGACCAATTTTTGGAAGGCCAGTTCCTACTAAATCTGTACCTGTAAAAAATCCTTAACTGTCTGCATGGATTTCGCTTTATCCTCCATTTTCTTCAAGACCTCTTCTGCTTTAGCACCAAACAAAGTATCATGTTGTAATGGGGCATCTAATAATTTTGCTTTAACATGATCAGGTAGATTCTGTTCCTGTAACCAAGCATGCCTCCTAACAGAACCTGCAACTGCGGCCCTGCAAGAGGCCTCCGGTGAATCATAACCACATTGCAAAGTATGCTTTCCCACTTGTTCAGTTGCATGCAATAAATCCTGCAATTCCTTGTTCTCTGAACATTCAGAATGTTAACATTTTCTGTTTAAGCAGTGACATTAAGTATTGTTGATATTTAAGCATATGAAACTGACAATATAAAGCCCTTACAGTCAACGTAGCAGAAGTGTATACTTTTTTCCCCCATCTGTCCAGTGCCCTAGAATCCCCATCAGAGGGGACAGGGTTTTTTGCAGTGGAAGCTTTGACCCCTTTGGGACCCTGAGATACAGTTTCTGGGTCAGCAGCGGGGTTCTTATACAGGAATTTATGAGAATCTGGGACCCTGTAGTATCTTGTCAGGCTTAGCAGGTGCAGGAGGTAGAGAGTCCGGGGACAGGCCGGACTCTGAAAATACATCATCTACAATGTCTAGAACAGGTGGAGTAGCAAGGGGCCTGTGCTGAGGTAATAGCAGAAAGTCTCCGAGTCTTTTCATAGATTCTGAGTAATCTTGGCTTTCCCAGTGGAAATGCTCCCTCATGGTATGCAGAGTTTCCCCAAAATAATAACCCTCAGGAGAAGAGGCTGAAGGAATGGATTCTTCAGCATCAGAATCCTCATAAGGAGGAATGGAATAATCCTGTTCAGAAGAGGAATTAGAGGAAATAGAAACCAGATCAGAGGAATCATATTTGGTCTCTTGCCTAGGCCTCTTATCAGGAAGGGGATGGGAACCCCTGATCAAAGTAATTAGGTCTTCGGCCATTTTAAGCATCTGTTTTTTTAGGCATTGTAGTCTAAGTCGGAGAATGCTGTACTTGTTTCCTTGTCTTTAGAGCCGCTTTAGTCTTTGGCTTTGAAGCTAAAGATGGTTTAATATATAACTGTGTAGGTCTGAAGACACCCTCAGAAGCCGATGCCTGCTCAGCGGCTCTGGACCCATCTGAGGGAATGATTTCTGAGTGTCCAATACCTTGAATACCCAGAGGCCCAGTCGGCTCCACGTGGGAGCCGGAAGCGGCC
Organism: Protopterus annectens; assembly: GCF_019279795.1. NCBI lineage: Eukaryota > Metazoa > Chordata > Ceratodontiformes > Protopteridae > Protopterus > Protopterus annectens. The sequence continues at coordinate 540,236,705 of NC_056725.1, read as the reverse complement.
TGTGGCTCTGAGGTAGCGGGCGCCAGGGGCTACGAAAGCGCCTCACTGAGAGCCAGCGAACCGGCAACTGGCCTAGCGGAGGCCTCGTCGTCTGTTTTGGACCTCGGATGCCTATCCTTGACCTTGTGTTTTTTGTAAACTCCGGTTGTCGGCTGTTCCGACGGCATTATGTAATTAAATCTTCAGCCAAAATAATGGAATGCAAAATCAAACCGACGCTTAATAGTGCGTTGGTTAAATCTAGCACAAAACCGACAGCTAGCAATGCTGTGGTCAGGGCCCTAGGCAAGGAATACAGTAAGAGTGAAAATCCTAATGAGGTATTTGCTTTCCCACAAGAAATACAATTAACTTTTTCCGACATCGGTCTGGAGCAAGAAAAAAGTTTCCCCAACGGGGTACTTAGCTTTAAAGAAGACTTTGGTTCTGAAATTCGGATTTGAAAATCTCAGGAGTCTGCCAACCGGCACTTGCGAACTGCTTTTGCTTCGGGCACCGCGCGGCAAGAAAGACTGAAGAAAATGGCATCGGCTGCATCTTTTATACCCCTGGCGCACTGACGCCGGACCAAGACTTTGGAATTCAGGCCGACTGCAGGTAGCCTGCCAGCAGGATAACCCAAGAGTAATGGCTGCAACAGTGAAACACGAACATTGGAGAGATCAGGTAATTAGCCAGGCTGCAAGGTTCAGGGTTTGAAGCTGTGGGTGCACAATCTGGCCCTCCTGCTGGGACAGCAGGGCAGGTGCCATGGTTCCAGCAGTGTCACACTGCGCAAGAGGGAGTACCATTGTTGGCGTGGCCAGTCTGGTGCAATCAGTATTGTCCATGGTTTGCCCTGTTTGATCTTTAGTAGCACTTTGGAAAGGAGAGGCAGAGGGGGAAAGCCATAAACTGACAGGTTTTTCCAGGTGAAGGACAGGGCATCCATTTTCCAAGCTTGTTTGTGGGGAGTCCTTGTGCAGAATTTGTCCAACTGGTAGCTCTGATGGGAGGCAAACAGGTCCATTTCTGGGCTCCCCTATTTCTCAACATGTTGAATGTCTTTGGTTCCAGTTTCCACTCGTGTGGGTCCATGAGATTTCTGCTTAGGTCATCTGCCAATGTATTTATCTTGCCTGGCAGGAATTGAGCTTGTAGGTGCACTTGGTAGCTCAAGGCTCTGTTCCACAGAGCCATGGCTAGTCTGTAGAGAGAGTATGAAGTGGGTTCCCCCCTGCTTGTTTATATACCACATGACAGTGGTGTTGTTCGTCTTTACCAATAATTGTCCTGGAAGAATGTGGTCCTTGAAGGCTGTCAGGGCATTCTGTACAGCTAACATTTCTTTTTGATTGATATGCAGGTGCATCCGTCTCGGGTTCCATTTGCACTGAATGCACTGCCCTGCCAAGTGAGCCCCCCATGCATAGTCTGATGCGTCTGTTACGGTTTGGGTGGCAGGGGGTAGAGTGAATGGCAGTCCCTTGTTTTGGTGGCAGGCCTCTGCCACCAAAGGAACTCTATCTTTAGACAAGGTATGACAGGAATCATTGATTCTAGGTCCTGAGAATGTTGACACCATAGGCTTTTTAGATACCACTGTAGTTTCCTCATATGCAGTCTTGCATATGGAATCAGTAGAATGCAAGAGGCCATGAAACCCAGAACTTGCAGTACTTTCCTTGCAGATAGCTGGGTCTTTGTTGCCAGTAGTCTGAAGTAGGCTGTCAAATGAACTTGTTTCTCTGGCATGAGGTAGGCCATCTGGGAAGATGTATCCAAGCTTGCTCCCAGGAATACAATTTGTTGACAGGGTACTAGATGTGATTTTTTTTCATTTATGGTGTACCCCAGAGAAGTTAGTAATTTCTTTACAAATGCCAGATGATTTAATAATATGTCATGGCTTTCTGCCTGAATTAGACAATCGTCCAGGTATGGGTATATCTGAATATTTGTCTGAAAAATGCAATGACTGCAGCTAGGCACTTTGTGAATACCCTGGGTGCAGTGGATAAGCCAAAGGACAGTGCAGAGAACTGAGAGTGCACGTAGCCTGCTCTGAAGCATAGGTATCTTCTGCAAGATCCCCTTAGTGGGATGTGCAGGTAGGCTTCCTTTAAATCCAGTGTTGTCAAACAGGCATTTTTGCCTAGCATGGGAAGCAGCTGATGCAATGTTAGCATTTTGAATTTTGTGACTTCCAAAAAAGTGTTTAGGACAGACAGGTCCAGAATAGGACGCCAGGAATGGTCTTTTCTGGGAATCAGGTAAAGTAGAGTAGAAACCTTGCCCCCATTCTTCTTATGGGACAGGTTGAATAGCCCTGATGCTTAGAAGAGAGACAACTTGCCTTTGAGCCTCTGCCCACTGATTTGGGGGTAGGTCTGGCCAACCGTTTGGGGTTGGTAAGGAGTGGAAGTGGAATCTGTATCCTTGGGAAACTATATTTAAAACCCATTTGTCTTGGGTAATGAATTCCCAGTTGTTTGCATGCAGGACGATCTTTCCCCCTAAAGGAATAGTCAGTCAGTTGAGCAGGGCTTGGAAGGTTTAAAGTTAAGTCATTGTGACAGTTTACCATAGAAGAGTGCCTTATTATAGTTTACCATAGAAGAGGGTCTTATTACTTCAAGCTTTGGAAGTGGGAGCCCCCAACTGCTTAGGTCTGTGAGTACCTTGGGACTGAAGCCTGGGTTTTCTGCTGGTTCTGGGTTTGGACTGAAGGCCTAGAAGAGGCAGGGAAGGACCAATTCTTAGAGGGCCAATGCCTACTAAATCTGGGAGGCTGTACTTGCAGGAAAACTTTAAACAGGTTGCATAGATTTAGCTATTTCCTCCATCTTTTTAAGTACTACTTCTGCTTTGTTGACAAACAGGAGGTCTTGGTTTAAGGGAGCATCCAGTAATTTAGCTTTAACATGATCTGGCAAAGATTGCTCCTTAAGCCAAGCATGCCTTCTAAGTACAGACCCAGTGACAGCAGCCCTGCAAGATGCCCCTAATGAATCAAAACCATATTGCAAAGTATGTTTTCCAACTTGTTGAGCAGAATGCATTAAATCCTGTAATTCTTCATTTTCAGCAGAGTCCAAAATCAACATCATTTTCTGTTTAAGCAATCCAATAACATGTTGTTGCTACTTTAACATATGAAACTGGCAGTTTAGAGCCCTACTGGCCAAAGTTGCAGAAGTGTATACCTTCTTACCCCATTTATCCAGGGCCTGGAATCTCTATCAGAGGGGGTAGGGTTTTTGGCAGTAGTAGCCATGATGCCCTTGGGGCCCTGTGAAATGGTCTCAGGATCCGCAGTAGGATTTTTAAAGAGGAACCTGTGAGAGTCAGGTACCCTGTAATACCAGTCAGGTTTTCTGGGAGCAGGAGGTAAAGTGTCAGGGGCCAGGCTAAATTCCAAGAAGGCATCATCCACAATGTCCAGAAAGTACAGTTTTGTACCTACCATAAATGTAGATGTTCGAGTGCTAATACAGCTGCAGTCATAACAGATGGGTTTTCCTGCCGTCAGGCGGGTCCTCGGTCAGCCGAATTCCAAAGTCTAGGTCCGGCGTCGGATGTCGTCGCTTCTTCCCTGACGTCAGTGCGACAGGGGTATAAAAGAACCAGCCAACGCCATTTTCTTCAGTTTTTCTTGCCCCAGATGTCAGGTGCCCCCAGAAGGAAGGCAAAACATAAATTTATGTAATAATGCAATTGCAATATAATCAAAAAACAGTAGTTGCCAGCAAATACACCATAAAAGAATACCCCAATGAGGTTGTATGAGGAGGTGTTAGCCATTAGGCCTGTCCCAAGAGGGGAAGGAGGGAGGGAAACCTGGACTGCAGCTGTATTAGCACTCTAACATCTACATTTATGGTAGGTACAAAACTGTACTATGTTCATCATGCATACAGCTGCAGTCATAACAGATGGGTAGAATCCCAAAGCTAATAAAGGGGTGGTAGGCACTAAGTGGAACTAGGAGGAGCCAGGATGCCCTGCAAGACTGCAGTGGCAAAGCCCGCTCTAGTTTTGGAGTATAATGGTAGGTGATAGTGCCTGGAGAAAGTATGTACAGAACTCCAAGTGGCTGCTTCCAAAATATCTTTGGTAGGAACCCCCCTGAGGAAAGCTGCAGAGGTAGCTGTGGCCCTTGTCGAGTGAGATCTGATGCCTGTAGGTACAGTTTTACCATGAAAAGAGTAACAAAAGCGTATGCAGTGGGCTATCCATTTTGAGATTGTCTGTTTGGAAATAGGCTTCCCTTGAGCACCTGCAGCATAGGACACAAAGAGTTGCTCTGATTTTCTGAAAGGCTTTGTTCTATCCAAACAGTAACGGGGCTGTGAATGTCCAAGGAATGTAGTAGTCTCTCCCCTTTATTTTGTGGATTAGGGTAAAAGGTAGGTAAGTGGATAGCCTGATTCAAGGATACCCTGGATACTACCTTTGGCATAAATGAAGGATTGGTTCGTAAGGAAACTCTGTCCTGATGGAAAATGATGAAAGGCTGCACAGCCATGAGGGCTTGTAGTTCCGAAACCCTGCGTGCTGAGGTGATAGCTAGAAGGAAGGCTGTTTTCCATGACAAATATTGCAGATCTGTTGAAGCAGCTGGCTCAAAAGGAGGCAGGGTTAGTTTTTCTAGAATAAAATTGAGGTCCCAAGCAGGTAATGGTTGCTTCCTTGGGGGTTTTATATTCTTAGCCCCTCTGAGGAACTGTCTTAAGAGAGGGTGAGAGAAAAAAGGAGGATCAGTGTTGTTCTCTGCAGAAATGGCTGAGGCATGGATTTTGATGGAGGAGAATGAAAGTCCACTGCTTAGCAGCTCGGCTAGGTACTGTAATATTTGAGGTAAATTCAGTATTCCAGGATTCTGACCCTTTTTCTGATTCCAGGCACAAAACCGTTTCCATTTTGCGGAGTAGGCTTTTCTAGTAGAAGGCCTTCCGGCCTCCAAAATGACATCCTGCACCTCCTTGGAGAGTAGGGTCTGCTGTGAATTTAAGGAATCCTCCATGCGGCTAGATTGAGCGTTTTCAGCTGACTGTGAAGAGTTTTGAAGTTGTGCTGAGTCAGTGGAAGAGGCATTAGAGGCATGATCCATGGTGGGGAATGCGTCAGGCTCCTCAGGAGTGGGTACCAGTGTTGTCTTGGCCAGTCTGGAGCAATGAGAATCATCTTTGGTCTGTCTGCTCTGGCTTTTAATAGAACTTTGGGCAGCAGTGGAAGAGGTGGGAAAGCATAAACCGTCATTGTTGTCCAACTGAAAGAGAGTGCGTCCACTTTCCAGGCCTGTGGATGAAAGGTCCTTGAGCAGAATTGTGTCAATTGGTAATTTCTGTGGGTGGCAAAGAGATCTATGTCTGGCCTTCCCCATGCTTGAATCATCATTGTAAAACTTGAGGATGCAACTTCCACTCGTGTGGATCTGTCATATTTCTGCTCAGGTTGTCTGCCAGCGTGTTTTCCTTGCCTGGCAGGAACTGTGCTTAAGTTGGATTTGTAATTCCAGAGCCATGTTCCAAAGAGACATGGCTAGCCTGCATAGGGGGTATGAATGGGTTCCTCCCTGTTTGTTTATGTACCACATCACTGTGGTGTTGTCTGTCCTTATCAATAGTTGGCCTGGATGCAGTAGGTCTTTGAAAGCCATAACAGCATTTATTACTGCTAGCATTTCCATTTGATTGATGTGTAGGGGCTTTTCTTTTTGTGACCATTTGCCCTGAATGCACCGATCTGTCATGTGCGCCCCCCAGGCATAGTCCGAGGCGTCTGTTGTGATGACTTGATTTGCTTGAGGCTTGCAGAATGGGAGACCTATGTTTCTTTGGCATGCTTGAGCCCACCACAGAAATTCCTTTTGAAGACATGGAATCAGTGGTATGATTGTTTCCAAACTGTGGCTGTGTTGAGACCATAAGTTTTTTAGGTACCATTGAAGTTTCCTCATATGCAGCTTTGCACACGGGATTAGCAGGATGCAAGATGCCATGAATCCCAGAGCCTGCAGGATTTTCCTTGCAGTCAGCCTGGTGAAGGTTGCCAGTTTTCTGAAGTATTGAGTTAATTGCCCTTGTTTCTCTGGCGTGAAGGTAGGCCATCTGGGTGTTTGTATCCAAGCTGGCACCCAGGAAAATTATTGTTTGAGAGGGTATTAGTCTTGACTTCTTTTTGTTGACTGTGTATCCCAGAGATTTCAACAACATTATTACAAACGCCAGGTGTTTCAGAAGTGTGAGATTGCTGTCCGCTTGGATCAGGCAGTCGTCCAAATATGGGTATATTCGTATCCCTTGAAGTCTGCAGAAGGCAATTACTGATGCCAGGGATTTTGTGAACACTCTGGGCGCAGTAGATAAGCCAAAGGGCAATGCAGAGAATTGATAATGGGATGAACCTGCAAGAAATCTGAGGTATCTTCTGCAATCTTGTCTGATTGGGACATGCAGGTATGCCTCCTTGAGGTCCAATGTTACCAGCCAAGACTCCTTGCCCAGCATGGGAAGAAGCTGCTGTAATGTGAGCATCTTGAACTTTGTGCAGTAAATATGTGTTTAGGATGGATAGGTCCAAAATAGGTCTCCAATCTTTGCCCTTCCTTGGTACCAGGAATAGTCTGGAATAAAAACCTTGACCCTGTTCTTGTGCAGGTACCTCTTGAATAGCTTTCATGTCCATGAGATCTGAAATTTGTTTTTTTGCCTCTGCCCTTTGATTGTGTGGCCGGTTTGGCATGCCTCTCATTTTTGGAAGGGTGTGAAAGTGGAATCTGTAGCCTCTATCTATAATGTCCAGGATCCATTTGTCTTTTGTGACAATATGCCAATTTTTTGAAAATAATGCCAGTTTTCCGCCTAAAGGTGCTGCCATTTGAGCCTTGCTTGGCATGCAAAGAGGAAAGTCATTGGGTCTGCTTTCTGAATGGCTGTGAACTATCCTCACCCCCTCTTGGTGTAGGTGTTTGCCATTGTCTTCCTCTAAATGATCCTTGAGATTGCCCTCTACCCCTCGGGCGCCTGTATCTACCTCTTTGAGGTCTGTCCGTGGCTGGAAAGGACCAATTTTTTGAAGGCCAATTTCTACTGAAGCGTGGGGGTTGTACCTGTAGGAAATCTTTCACTGTTTGCATTGATTTTGCCTTTTCCTCCATTTTCTTTAGTACCTCCTCAGCTTTAACACCAAACAATACATCTTTTTGAAGAGGTGCATCTAGTAATTTAGCTTTGACATGATCTGGTAAGGTTTGCTCTTTGAGCCAAGCATGTCTACGTATGACTGATCCTGTAACAGCAGCTCTACATGAGGCCTCTAAAGCATCAAAACCACATTGCAAAGTATGTTTACCCACTTGCTCTGCACTATGCAACAAATCCTGCAACTCCTTCAAGTCTGGTTATTCAAGTTGTGACATTTTGCTTTTCAACTGAGATAACAAAAACTGTTGATACTTTAACATATGGAACTGACAGTTTAATGCCCTCATGGTTATGGTGGCTGAGGTGTATACCTTTTTCCCCCACCTTTCTAAAGCTCTGGAATCTCTCTCTGAAGGTAATGGATTTTTGGCAGTGGAGGCCTTAATTCCCTTGGGACCCTGTGAAATAGTTTCTGGGTCAGCCGCATGGCTTTTGTATAGGAATTGGTGTGAATCAGGAACCCGGTAATACCAGTCAGGCTTGACTGGAGCTGGAGGTAAAGAATCTGGGTTAAGGCTGGCCTCTGAATACACATCATCTAGTATGTCTAAGACAGGAGGCATAGTCAGAGGCCTGTGCTAAGGGAGCAAGAGGAAATCCCTGAGCCTTTTCTTGGAGTCTGAGTACTCTTGGCCTTCCCAGTGGAAGTGTTCCCTCAAGGTATGCAAGGTTTCCCCAAAAGAGTAATTCTCAGGGGGGGGGGGGGAGAGACAGAGGGAATGGACTCCTCTACATCAGAATCTTCGAAAGGGGAGTATGAATGTTCCTGGTCCTCAGAATGTTCTGAAGTAATGGAGGCCTGGTCCGAGGAAGGATATTCTTCCTCCACTCTGGGCCTTTTGTCCGAGGGGGGTTGAGAACCCCTGATAAGAGTAATCAAATCCTCAGCCACTTTGAGCATCTGCTTTTTAGGCATGGGGCCTTGAGAGGGGCCCTGTGGAGCTTGTCTTTTAGAATGCATGGCTGCTTTAGATTTAGTGTAAGCCTTAATGGAAAAAGAAGAAGGCCTGAAGACACCTTGAGAGGTGGCAGGCCTGTCTGAACTCTGAGTTTCCCCGCCAAGAGTGGCTTCGGTATCTGTAGTCGGGGTGTGGGCCGAAGAGCCTGCGACCTTGGGCACAGAAGACACCACCAATGAAGTGGCATCGGTAGTCAGGGGCTGCGTAGGCGCCTCACTGAGAACCGGAGCACCTGTAGCCAGCTTTAGCGTGGTGTCGGCTTAATAGTGCGTCTGTTGAATGTAGCACAAAAATGACAGGCCAAGACGTCGTGGTCTGGGCCTAAGCAAGGAATACAGAGGGAATGGAAATCCTTATGCGGTATTTGCTTCCCACATAAAATGCAATTATTAACTTTGTCTGACATCGGTCTGAGGCAAGAAAAGTTTCCCCAACGGGGTACTTAGCTTTCAAGAAGTCTTCGGTTGAAAAATATTCGTAATCTCAGGAGCTGGCCGACCGGCACTTGCGAACTGCTTCTGCTTCGGGCACCGCGCGGCAAGAAAGACTGAAGAAAATGGCGTCGGCTGGATCTTTTATACCCCTGTCGCACTGATGTCAGGGAAGAAGCGACGACATCCGACGCCGGACCTAGACTTTGGAATTCGGCCGACTGAGGACCCGCCTGATGGCAGGAAAACCCATCTGTTATGACTGCAGCTGTATGCACGATGAACATCAGGAGGGATGGCTAAAGGCCTGTGTTGAGGTAGGAGTAAGAATTCCCTCTTTTTGGAGTCAGAGTAATCCTGGCTTTCCCAGCAGAAATGCTCCCTCATAGTATGCAAATTTTCGCCAAAAGAGAAATCCTCTGGAGGGGAAGCAGAGGGAATGGAGTCCTCTGCATCAGAATCCTCATAGGTAGATAAGGGCAACTCCTGGTCATCAGAGAAAACAGAAATATCAGAATCCTGATCAGAAGAATCACAAGGAAAATCAGTTCTAGATCTCTTAGAAGGAGAAGGGTAGCTTCCCCTCAGAATAAAAAGGTCTTCAGCCATTCTTATCATTTGTTTTTTAGGCATAGGGGCCTGACCATGCAGTCTGGGAGTTGGTTTTCTAGGCATGGATCGAGTTTTAGGCCTTGAAGAAGACGATGGCGTCTGTTTAATATGCAAGTCAGAAGGCCTGAGTACACTCTCAGAAGCCGGTGCCTGCACAGCGGCTCCGGACCCATCCAAGGTTGAGACATTCGCAGGTTCCACAGTTGAATAAGCATCCCGCGGCATACCGGACTCTGAATGGGTCTCAGTAGAGGCCTGCGAATGTGAAGTAGTGGGTATCAGGGGCTGCGAAAGCTCCTCACTGAGTACCGGCGAACTGGCTACTAGCTTAGGAGAAGCATCGTTGGCTGCTTTGGACCTATGCAGTCTCTCTGTCTTTATCTTTGCGTTTTTAAAGAATGTCTGTAGTCGGGTGGCTTAACGAAGCCATTTCTGGATAACTGAACAGAGTACCAAAATATTTAGATGTGAAAATAAACCGAATAGTACGAGGTTTGAATAAGGCACAAAACCAACAGCGAGGTACGTCGTGGTCCAGGCCTAGGCAAGGAATGCAGTACGAATGTCTTTATGAGGTATTTGCTTTCCACAAGAAATACAATTGTTAACTTTTACTGACATCGGTTTAGAGCAACAAAAAGTACCCCCAACAGGGTACTTAGCTTAGTTGAAGACTTCAGGATTTGAAACTCGAAAAAGTACAGTTTTGTACCTACCATAAATGTAGATGTTCGAGGATCCACATTGCTGCAGTCCTAACAATTGGGTAGTCCGCTGTCCAGTCGGCCCGAATACCAAAGTATATGGCTGACGTCGGTCACGGCGCATTAGACTGACGTCAGTACGTCAGGGTACTAATGCGCATGACCGACGCCATATCCTCAGTCTTTTCTTGCCCCAGATGTCAGAAGACCCTAAAAAGACAAGGCCAATACCAAAACACACCAAACATACCTGCACCAAAAATATATACAATATATACAAAGGTACCAGAATATAATCTCACCTACACAACCACCCCTAAACACAGAGGGGAAGGAGGGAGGGTAAATTGGGCTGCAGCAATGTGGATCCTCGAACATCTACATTTATGGTAGGTACAAAACTGTACTATGTTCTTCATTCCACATTGCTGCAGTCCTAACAATTGGGTAGAATCCCAAAGCAGAGGTAAGGGAGGCTGGCAAATCATAAGGAAGCAGGAGCTGATAACATGCCTTGCAAAATAGCTGTGGCAAAACCAGCCCTAGACTTAGAGTAGAGAGGAAGGTGGTAATGCTTAGAGAAAGTATGCACTGAACTCCAAGTAGCTGCCTCCAAAATATCCTTAGTTGCCACCCCCCTTAGAAATGCTGTTGAAGTGGCAGTAGCCCTAGTGGAATGAGGCCTAATCCCAGCTGGAATCTCTTTGCCATGATGGGAATAACAAAATGCAATGCAAAACCCAATCCACCTAGAAATAGTTTGTTTTGACACAGGCTTGCCCCGTGAACTCAAAGCAAAAGAAACAAACAACTGCTGAGACTGCCTAAAATCCTTAGTCCTGCTTAAATAATAACGCAATTGCCTGTGTACATCTAAAGTGTGCAAAATCTTTTCCCCTTTATTTTGGGGATCTGCATAGAAAGTAGGCAAATGAATAGTTTGGTTTAAAGCCACACTAGAAACCACCTTAGGCATAAAGGAAGGATTAGTACGTAATGATACCCTATCCTTATGAAAAATCAAAAGGCTCAACCGCCATAAGGGCCTGTAACTCAGAAACCCTTCTTGCAGAAGTAATGGCCAACAAAAAGCAGTCTTCCATGACAAGTATTTCAGTTCAGCAGTAGCCGAGGCTCAAAAGGTTGTAGAGTAAGTTTCTCCAACACAAAATTGAGATCACAAGCAGGAGTAGGAGCTCTACGTGGGGGTCTTATATTCTTTGCCCTCTAAGAAATTGCTTGAACAAAGGATGTGAAAACAATGGTGGGTCACAATCATAGTGAGCTGATATTGCTGCAGCATGAATCTTAATGGAAGAGAAAGACAAACCTTTGTCCAATAACTCAGTAAGATATTGAAGAGCCACACTCAAATTAGGCTCAGAAATCTCCAAATTGTTTGCTGCACTCCAAAACAAAATCTCTTCCATTTTTCTGCGTACACTTTCCTTGTACTAGGTCTCCTGGCTTCCATAATCACATTTAAAACTTGCTGAGGAAGTTGAGACCTGCTGTCGTTCAAAACAGAATATGCCAGGCTGTTAGATGAAGAGTTTGAAGCTTGACATTGAGCAGATGACCGTCCCTCTGAGACAATAGGTGTGGAATCAAGGGTAAAGGCCATGGAGGCTTCCTTACCAGACTCCTCAGTAATGGGTACCAGTGCTGCCGAGGCCAATCTGGAGCTATTAAAATCATCCTTGGCTTGTCTTGTCTGACCTTTAGAAGCACCTTTGGGAGAAGAGGCAGAGGTGGAAAAGCATACACATGAAGATTTTTCCAACTGAAAGAAAGAGCATCCACTTTCCAAGCTGTGTGATGAAATTCCTTCGTGCAAAACTTTGGCAGCTGGTGGTTTAGTGGAGAAGCGAACAGATCTATGTCTGGAGTTCCCCATGACACTGTCAATTTTGAAATACATGAAGATCCAGTTTCCACTGTGGGGATCCATGATTTGTCTGCTTAACACATCTGCTAAGGAGTTCTGTGCTCCCGGCAGAAACCTTGCCTGAAGAGTTAGTTGCAAGCTGAGCGCAGTCTCCCATAAAATCATTGCTTGCCTGCACAATGGGTAAGAATGTGTTCCCCCTTGTTTGTTGATGTACCACATGACAGTTGTGTTGTCTGTTAGAATCAACACCTGCCCTGGAAGAAGTAACTCCTTGAAAGCCATTAATGCAAACTGGACTGCTAACATCTCTTTCATGTTGATATGTAGATGCTGTAGTCTGGCAGGCCACTTGTCTTGTATCCACTTTCCATCTAGATGAGCTCCCCAAGCAATGTCTGAGGCATCTGTCGTTAGAATCTGACTTGCCTCTGGCCAGGTCACAGAGAGTCCCTTGTTTAGGTGACATTCCTGAGCCCACCACAAAAATTCCTTTTGAATGCAAGGTATTATTTGAATGACAGTGTCCAAATCCTGGCAGTGCTGTGTCCATAGATTTTTGAGATACCATTGTAGCTTCCTCATATGCAGTTTGGCATTGGGAAGCACCAGAATACAAGATGCCATGAACCCTAAGGCTTGAAGGACTGTCCTTGCAGTCAGCCCGGACTGAAGAGATAATTGATGGAAGTAACTGGAAAGATTCTTTTGTTTGTCCGGGGTTAGAAAGGCCATCTGGGCTGCTGTATTCAGTCTCACACCCAGAAAGCACATGTCTTGAGAGGGTACTAGACTGGACTTTATTTCGTTCACAGAATACCCTAGGCATCTTAGCACTGCTATGACATATTCCAAATGCTGTAGAAGGTCTTCCTTTTCTTGAGCCAGAATCAGGCAATCGTCCAAGTAAGGATAGATTTGAATTCCTTTTAGCCTGAAATAAGCTATCACTGGAGCCAGAACCTTTGTGAATACTCTGGGCGCAGTAGATAAGCCAAAGGGCAATGCAGAGAACTGATAATGAGAATTTCCAGTTCGAAAACGCAGATACTTTCTGCAATTTAGTCTTATAGGCACATGAAGGTAAGCTTCCTTGAGATCTAAAGTTACCATCCAGTGATCTTTGCCCAGTAGAGGTAAAAGCTGTTGTAACGTCAACATTTTGAACTTTGGAATGTCCAGATAAGTGTTGAGGATAGATAAATCCAAAATTGGTCTCCACGTGTTCCCCTTCTTTGGTACTAGGAACAGGCGAGAATAAAATCCTAGGCCCCTTTCTGGCACAGGAACTGACTGAATGGCTCCTATTTGGAGTAACAGAGAAATTTGTTTGAGCCTCTGTTCTTTGTAGAGGAGGAATGTCTGGCATGCCTTTGAAAGGAGGCAAGGTATGGAAATAAAACCTGTAACCGTGGTGAATGATATCCAAAACCCATTTGTCTTGGGTAATTAAATCCCAATTTTCTTTGAAAAGAGACAGTCTTCCTCCTAGAGGTGCCGCCAGGCAGAAGGTACTGGCAGCTGAAAAGGCAGGTCATTGGGTCTGCTTACGAAAGGACTGACCCTGCCCTCACCAGAAGTCTGAGCAGGTGAACTCCCTGTCCTAGGCCTAAAAGAACCTTGAGCTCTGCCCCTACCACGTCTAGACCTACCCCTAGACTGGGAATCATAAGCAGGATAAGTCCACCCCATAGTAGGCCAATTTCTACTAAACTTTGGAGGCTGCACCTGCAAAAATCCTTAACAGTTTGCATAGACTTAGCCTTGTCCTCCATTTTCTTTAAAACTGCTTCCACAGGCGAACCAAACAACACATCAGACTGTAAAGGAGCATCCAAAATCCTTGTCTTAACATGCTCAGCTAAGTTCTGATCTCTCAACCAGGCGTGCCTACGAAGAACAGAACCAGTGGCAGCCACCCTGGAGGAGGCCTGCACAGCATCAAAACCACATTGCAAGGAATGTTTACCCACTTGTTCAGACACATGAACTAAATCCTGCAACTCTTTACACTCAATACCTTCCGCCAGAGCATCCACCTTAGATTTCAACTGTGAAAGAAGATAATTCTGATATTTTAACATGTGAAACTGACAATTCAACGCCCTCATGGCTAAAGTGGAAGAAGTATACACTTTCTTTCCCCATCTATCCAAAGCCCTTGCCTCTTTATCAGGAGGGACAGGATTTTTAACAACTGAGGCCTTCACACCTTTAGGCCCCTGAGAGACAGTTTCGGGTCTGCCCTAGGACTCTTAAAAGATACTTATGAGCGTCAGGCACCCTATAATACCTATCCGGTTTAACTGGGGCAGGAGGCAAAGAATCAGGATTCAGGAAGCCTCTGCAAAAACATCTTCCACCACATTCAAAACAGGAGGTATAGCTAAAGGCCTATGCTGGGGTAAAACAAGAATTCCCTAAGCCTTTTCCTGGAATCAGAGAAATCTTGACCTTCCCATTTAAAATGCTCCCTCATGGAATGCAGAGTCTCCGAAAATGAAAAATCCTCAGGAGGAGAAGCTGAAGGAGTAGAATCATCCACATCAGAATCAGAATAAGGAGGGTACTCCTGCAAGTCTTCAGCCGAAGACTCAGAAGCCTCCGAGCATTGCTCAAAACTCTCAAACTCAGGTTCCACCCTAGGCCTCTTATCAGGAGGGGGCATAGAACCCCTTATCATAGTAATCAAATCCTCTGCCATTTTAAGCATATGTTTCTTAGGCAAAGACCCTGAAGCACTAGGAGAAACCCCCACTGAAGCAAAACTTGGCCTGCCCCTCAAAGAAGCCTTGGAAACAGAAGGGGAGGCTCTAACCACCTTAGGAAGAGAGGGAACAGCAGCCACCTGAGAAGCCCCCTCAGCCTGGCCTACTTCCTGAGAGGATACATCCTGTAACAGTAAAGTCTCTCCCTGAGACTCCAAAGAAACACCTGGCAAAACCGCCGGCTCCACTGAGCCCTCTAAAGAACCGACGTCTGGGACTGTCGGTTCTTCCACTCTAGGCTTTGCTGCTTTGTCCTTGCGTTTTAGCGAAGCCGGCCGGAGCATCCGGCGGCATTTTATAATTACAACGCTTCCCAAACACTAACCTGGCACAGTCTAACCTTCTCTTAATAGTGCGTTTGTTAAATCTAGCACAAGAGCGGCATCCAACAACGTCGTGCTCAGGCCCTAAACAAGGTATACACAAAGTATGGTAATCCCTATGAGGTATCTGTTTCCCACAAGAAATACAGTTATTCACTTTTTCTGACATCCGGTTAAATACTGAGGCAAGAAAAAAACAAAATATTCCCCAACGGGGTACTTAGCCAACTTTGATTCGGTCTGAAACTCTGGGTTCAGAAACTTTCAGAACGCCAACCTGCACTCGCAAAATTGCTTCTGCATCGGACCATGCGGCAAAAAAGACTGAGGATATGGCGTCGGTCATGCGCATTAGTACCCTGACGTACTGACGTCAGTCTAATGCGCCGTGACCGACGTCAGCCATATACTTTGGTATTCGGGCCGACTGGACAGCGGACTACCCAATTGTTAGGACTGCAGCAATGTGGAATGAAGAACATCGAATATTTCAGGAGTCAGCCGACCGGCACTTGCGAACTGCTTCTGCTTCGGGCATTGCACTGCAAGAAAGACTGATGTAATGGCATCGGCTGCATGCTTTATACCCAAGACAACTTGACATCATGGAAGCTAAGACAGCAACCGCCGCAGGACCCAAGACTTCGATAAATCAGGCCACCTGAGGGCTACCTGCAAGCAGATAACCCAAATATGATGACTGCAACAGTGAAACATGAAGAACATCCTTGTCCCCTTTGTTCTGCTGGGACAGGTTGAATAGCCCTGATACTGAGAAGAGAGAGAACTTGCTGTTGGGCCTCCACCCATTGATTTGGGGGTAGGTCTGGCCAACCATTTGGGGTTGGTAGTGTGTGGAAGTGGAATCTGTATCCTTGGGAAACTATGTTCAAAACCCATTTGTCCTGAGTAACGAGTTCCCAGTTTTTCGCATGCAGGGCGAGCTTTCCTCCTAAAGGAGCAGGTAGTTGAGCAGAGCTTGGAAGGGTTAAGGTTAAGTCATTGTGCCATTTTTCCGTAGGGGGGTGGGCTTACTACTCCCTGCTTTGGAAGTGGGAGTCCCCCACTGCTTAGGTCTGTGCGTAGCCTGAGACTGTAGCCTAGCTGGTCTGCTGTTCCTGGGTTTGGACTGAGAAGGCCTGGAAGTGACTGGAAAGGACCAGTTTTTTGAAGGCCAATGCCTACTCAATCTGGGAGGCTGTACTTGTAGGAAATCTTTAACAGTTTGCATAGATTTAGCTTTTTCCTCCATCCTTTTGAGGACTTATGCTTTGTTGCCAAAAAGGCGGTCTTGGTTTAAGGGAGCATCCAGTAATTTAGCTTTAACATGATCTGGCAAGTTTTGTTCCTTAAGCCAAGCATGCCTAAGTACAGACCCAGTGACAGCAGCCATGCAAGATGCTTCTAAAGCATCAAAACCACATTGCAAAGAATGTTTACCAACTTCTTCTGCAGAACGCATTAACTCTTGCAATTCTTTGTTTTCAGCACAGTCAGGAATCAACGTAATTTTCTGTTTAAGTAGTCCCATAATATGCTGCTGATACTTTAACATATGAAACTGGCAATTTAAAGCCCTAATGGCCAAATTAGCACAAGTGTATACCTTCTTACCCCATCTGTCTAAGGCTCTAGAATCTCTATCAGAAGGGGTAGGATTTTTGGCAGCAGTAGCCTTAATGCCTTTTGGTCCTTGGGAAATGGTCGCTGGATCCGCAGAAAGATTCTTGAAGAGGAACTTGAGAGAGTCAGGTACTCTGTAGTAACTGACAGTTTTCTGGGAGCTGGAGGTAAAGTGTCTGGGGAAAGGTTAGATTCCAAGAAAGCATCATCTACAATGTCCAGAACAGGAGGGATAGCTAAAGGCCTGTATTGAGGCAGGAGTAAGAATTCCCCAAGTCTCTTTTTGGCTTTCCCAGCAGAAATGCTCCCTAAGAGTATGCAATGTTGCACTGAAAGAAAAAATCTTCTGGAGGGGAAGCAGAAGGAATAGAATCCTCTGCATCACAATCCTCATAAGTAGATAAGGGCAAATCCTGGTAATCAGACGGAGCAAAAATAGATTCCTGATCAGAAGAATCAGAAAGAAATTCAGTTCTAGGTCTCAGAGGGGGAAAGCCGGCGTCCCCTAATTAAGATAATAAGGTATTCAGCCATTCTAAGCATTTGTTTTTGAGGAATATGGGCCGGAGCCTGCGGTTTGGTTGGTTTTCTAAGCGTAGTGCGAGTTTTTGGCCTGAGGGATTTGGAACATCTGGATGGAAACTATGGCGTCGGTTTAATATGAATGTCTGTAGGTCTGAATACACCCTCGAAGCCGATGCCTGCACAGGGGCTCCAGACCCATCCAAGGTAGATACATCCACAGGTTCCATAGTCAAAGAAGCATCTCGCGGCATACCGGACTCTGAATGGGTCTCAGTAGAGTCCTGCGAATCTGAAGTAGCACGTATCAGGGGCTGCAAAAGCGCCTCACCAAGTACCGGCAGACTGGCGACTAGCTTAACGGAAGCGTCATCGGCAGTTATGGACCTATGCAGTCTCTCTCTGTCTTTACCCTTACGTTTTTTCGGAAGATCGGTAGTCGGATGGCTTAATGAAGCCATTTCGGAGTACTGAGATAGAGTACGAAAGTAACTGGCTGCAAAAATAGCCCGACGAAGAATAGTTCGGGGGTTGAACAAGGCACAAAAACAACAGCGAGGGACATCGTTCTCTGGGCCTAAACAGGGGATGCAGTTAAGAATGAAAATCTCTAGGAGGAATTTGCTTTCCACAGGCAAGACAATTCTTGACTTTTACTGACATCGGTCGGAGCAAGAAAAAGGATCCCCAACGGGGTACTTATCTTTTTTGAAGACTTCAGGTCTGAAATTGAAAACGAAAATTTCAGGAGACGGCCAACTGCCACTTGCGAACTGCTTCTGCTTCGGGCATCACATGGTAAGAAAGACTGATGTAATGGTGTCGGCTGCATGCTTTAGACCCCTGACGACTTGACGTCATGGAGGAAGACACTGCATCCGATGCAAAAATCTGAAGAATCTGGTATTCAGGCTAGCTGAGGGCTACCTGCAGGCAGATAACCCAAATGTGATGAATGCAACAGTGAAACACGAAGAAATCAATATTTTCAATCTGGGAAAGGAGAGACAAAATGTACCTTGTCATATAGGCCTGGTGATGGGCAGCCCTAAAGGCTAAAGTAGCAGAAGTGTATGCTTTCTTAATAATCCTCTCCAAAGTTCTACTGTCCTTATCCGAGAGAAAGATCATGAAAGAGGGCAGCAGCCTAGAAGGCTGATCAGTAAACACAGACATCACTGCTAGATCAGACAAAGGGCACTTCTATAAAAACTTGCAGGCATCCAGCACCTTACAGAACCTGCAAGGTTTCTTGGGAGATGGAGGTTGGGAATCCACTGCTAGGGAAGCAGCGGAGAAACTATCTAACAGAGCAGCCAACACAGGAGGGATAGCAGAAGGTTTGAGAGAGTCCATTTGTAATAACTCGTAACACCTTTTCTGGACATCTGATACCTGGAAGAAATATCTGAAATGCTCCATCATACACCGAACCGTGTCCCCAATGGAAAGCTTCTCCAAAGGAGAATATGGTCTGAAAGACTCCTTTCTCTGACCCATAGTCAGAAAGTGAAGGCAACTGAAAGATTCAGGCTATGGAGTCAGCATCAGTCAGAATCCTCGTCCAATGACTCAGGATTCCTTGCTCTTTTGGGGGTACAGGACCAAGGGGGTGAAGGAACCAACCCCCCCCCGAAGAGACTTCAAAGCCATCAAGGCACTGAACAAGCCTCAAGTCAAGTCCTGCCATTCTCTCTCTCTGTGGATCCCTAGTAACCAACATTACATATTTAGGACTTCTGTCTTTTCTTTAAAGGGACTTCCGCCCTATCAAAACGGGATGGTTCTGACCCCCTGCCTGGATTCAATAAAAGTACCAAGCACATTTTCCCTAACAAGGATTTGAGGATCTGAGATAATCTGCCGTATTTCCCACTAATGTCCGTGGCATACACTTGCAAAGCCTCAGAGGACATCTGAGAAGCAGGATCCATGCAGACCTTCGAAAAGGTCGCAGTGGAAGAAACCGATGGTAATATCAGACTATCATCTGGGTTCTCACTCACCTCAAGAGACACATCTGGTGAAGGTTGGATAGCAGTAGGCTCAGGCCCAGACTTCTTGGTCATCTTCTTGAGCAGTGGCTGCACTCCGGAGCGAGCAGATTCTGCTTTGGTACCTTGTGCCAACAGCTTGAAACTTTGTTTCTCAAAGCAAATGGAAAGGGAAGAAAGATGGCTAGCTACATAAAGCCTGGGGTACAGAAGCTGACAGATGGAACACTGAGTGTTGGACATGAGATGCACCTAAGCAAGACAGGTACCCTTTTTGGCAGTCTTTATGGGGAACCTGCTTCCCACAAAGACAGGTATCCTTTTTGGCAGTCTTTATGGGGAACCTGCTTCCCACAATGACATTTCCCTTTCTTGGATGACATGCAACTCACTGAAAAATAAAAGGAAAAGGAACCCCAGCAGGTACTCATTACATAGGATCATAGGAGGTTACAAGGCTAATGACCCTAGGGCCCTTACAAGCCTAAGTTTTACCCTTATTTCCACGATCAGCACCTATCACCCCTATCCAACAGAGACATAGGTGGAACCCTCTGGGGTGAATTCATGGTTACCCATCCAATCGTCCAGATTGCGTTTGAAGAGGGTAAATGAGGTGCTCTGCTTGAAATGAAGTGGGAGTCTGTTCCAAAGCTGTGGTAACCTCTTGGAGACAAATCTGGTCCGCCAGCAGGTTCTATTAATGTTACATACCAGGTTAAGGCCATTGGAGCTAGTAATCACTGTACCATTTGACTTAGGGATATGGAGCATTTCCAATAAATCAGGGTAAAAGATTACCTTATATGCAAGGCAGAGATCGCCTCCAAGTAGTCTGTATGAAACAGAATAAAGTGACAGTGATTTTAGATGATCCTCATAGGACAGATGCTGAAGACCTTGAATTTTCCTTGTGCAGAACCTTTGTGGCCTCTCCAATTGCTGCAGGTGCTTGAAAAGGGACATACCAAAAGGGGCACTGTACCGAATTATTAGCCTAATGAGGGAAGAATACAGGGAGGTTATAACTTTTTTTTTTGGGAGGCAATGCCCCTACTTATGAAATGAGCAATATAGAATGCCCTTCTTATCACTGTGGAGACATGGTGATCAAAGGTAAGGTTGCTGTCAACCTGTGCGCCCAGGTCTCTCACCACTGACTGCATACTTCGGGTGTTGTTATTGATGTGGTAGTTAGCAAGAACAGTCTTACTGAAAGGGATAATTTTTTTCATTGTGTTTAAGGCCATGACTTTGGCACCAGTCATTTGTTTGTTTAAAACCCTCTTGTAGGATGCTGATATTTGGAGATTCTATGACCGCTCCCAATTTGCAGTCATCAACAAACTTTGGCAGCCACAGACCTTTAATTTAAGCTTGCTCTTCAGAGAAGTAGATTCCAAAACAGTAGAGGTTCCAGGACTAATCCCTGTAGACCACCACTGGTTACAGGTCTGTTGGAGGTGGATTCCCCTAGTTTGACTATATGGATTCTAACAGTGAGCCAATTAGTGACCCATCTAATGACATATGGGTTGATACCTAGCTGGGTGAGTGTGTACATTACGCCCGAGTGGGGATAGTGTCAAAAGCCTTGGCTAAGTCTATGCAGGCTGTATGCACAGATTTCCCCTCATCAAGGGCCTTGGTGACTGTCTCCAAGTCCACCAGGTTCAACAGGCATGATCTCTCCCTTTGACCAATCCAAATTGAGTAGGTCAAGTGTTTGGAGGTTACCATTATCTTTGTTGATAAGATCCATGATGATTCTCTCCATGGCCTTCTAGACAAGGCCAGTTAGGCTAATAGGTCTATAATTCCTGGGGTCAGTGGAAGCACCACCTTTTTGCAAGGGGATAATGGTGGCCTTTTTCCATTCAATGGTATTACTTACTCTTGTTTGAACTCATATAGGACACAGCCTGGGATGTTATCAGGTCCCATGGATGCTGTGTTTTTGGCTTAGAGAGGGCGTTCATGACCTGCTCTTTAGAGATACAAGGTACAGGGCAGGTGGTACGGACAGGGGAGTAAAGTTTTCACAGAACCTGCCGGCTAACAGGTTAGCAATGCCCACAGGCTTGGTATATATGGTATCATTAACTATCAGCTCAGAAAAAACCTGGGCCTTTCCTTTTAGGTTACAGATGTAACTAGAGAATGCCTTATGGCTGTCCTTAGTTGAGGAAGCTAATCTGGATTCTTAGTTTGCTTTGGAGAACTGCAAGAGAGTCTTATTTACTTGTTTAAGCTGAAGAGGGAGTGTTTCCAGTTTAGGGCTCGCTTCCTCTTACTCTGAGGCCAGCTATTTCTTCCTCTATTATAAAGCCTGTTAATGGAGACAGGTTTGCTCTTCCTTGAGGAGCCTGTTTTGGTCCCATCAGGTACAGCCAAAGTCAATGCAGATGTTAGTATAAAGCATTTGTATAGAACTCAGCATAGTTGCCAGTTCCATCTGAGGGGGGAGGTGCAATGAAGCTATTTATACCATCCCGTATGAGATTATAACCTGCTTTGGAGAAGTTTAGTTGCTGCTGGGGGGGGGGGGGGTCAGGTGTGATAGCAACGTCAAATGAGACTGATTTATGGTCATATCTTACCAGGGAAGACCTTACAATGTGGGTGCTACAGCGGTCCACCATATTGGTACGCACCAGGTCCAGGATGTTGGCACCCCTTGTGGGGGTTTCAACTAGCTATTCCAGGGCATTGGAGTTCATGAAGTCGAGGAATATTCGGGCAAGTGAATTTGCGAACAACTAAATTTCCCCAGTCAATGGATAGGTAGTTAAAGTTGCCCAAAACCATGACTCTCTGATGTATCTTGACGGATTCAAGTAGATCCAAATAGGCAGAGTGGGTGTCCTAATTCATGGAGGGGGTCCTGTAGCTGGCAAGGACTTAAACAGGTGTAAAACCAACAGTTAATTGCACCTGAAGTACCTCCAGGAAATCATGTTGTCTAACCAATCTAGATGTGTATTTATCTTTAGTGAATATTGATACACCACCTCCTTTAGCTTTCACACCATCAGTTTGTGGTCTGAACATGTGGAAGGAGGTGTAGCCCAATATGGCTGGGGTGCTCTACACAGCCTTGAACCAGGTCTCCGTGACTGCATAAATGTCTATGCCTTCCAAGATGAGGAGTGCTTCAAGTGAAAGCAGTTTAGTGTTAAGACTCCTAGTGTTTAGCAGCAAAACTTGAGCTTGCTCTTAGATGGAGTTATTACGTTGGGAATTTTGTCCTTGAGACACTGCCTGAAAAAGGTACTATGAAGGTGGCAAGAGCCTTGGCCAGTAGCCAAAATCCTAGAGGTCAGTGATGAAGACCATCTCTGGTAAAGCATAGAGGTCTGTCTATCATGTCATCCCAGGCTGATAGATACTGTATCCCCTTGGAACAGCAGCAGAAACTAAGCCAATTATTGGGGTCAATCATTTTGTTTGTATTGAGGCATCATCCTAGGTGAAGGTAAAATGCTGCTTAAGGCTAGGGACATACCAGCCTGAGACACAGTCCGAGAGCTCAATCATGTCTCTCCGTATAGTCCAGTGAGGTACGTCCCAAGTAGTTCACACCAACATGGACTATGAGAGTCATGCCAGTAAACAGTACCTGTTGTTGAGAGACTTGAGTGCATGTGGGATATGGTGGATCCTGGCACCTGACAGACAGCTGACCGTGACCACCTTATCCAGCCTGGTGAGAGAGACATCCGCATGTCTCACGATAGAATCACATATGACCAATATGTTTCGTTTTGTGTTTTGCCTTAAGGGCTTGACAGGTGAGACACTGGTATGTGAGCCATTATGTGTATTGTGTTCTGCAGAGGAAGTATGTGTAGCGTTGCTTGTGTTTGAGTTCTCTGGTGTTTAGGTATGTTTTTGGTGAAGACCTCTGCATATGTAGGTATGTGTGATGTGGGTTTGGGTGGAGTAGAAGGCGAGGTGTGCATCCAGACGACCCGCTCGTTGCCATATGTACTGACTGGTGTGTGAGAGAGCATGGATTCAAGGTTCTTAATATAGTTGCACCTCTCATATGTTGAGTTTGTGTGGTCTAGGTTCACAGGATTGTTGATGAACATGAGGCATTTACTACACTGTCTCAGGATGCCCATGTCGACCAAACTGGCTGGAGAAATTGTGGGAAACTGTACATCCATAGTGTTAGGTAAATTTATATGGTCGGGGAGGAACGCTGCACTTAGGAATGGTTAGTGGGTAAGAGGTGCTTTGGTACCTCTCAGGTTAGGCTTAGTGTTCTACCAGACAGTAGCGCTGTGCTGCGATAAACCTCTGAAAGACCACAAGCAAAGTCTTAATGGAAAATTTAACAAGCAAAATGTTTGCTACTATAACCACCAATGGTAACTACCACTACCCAGCCATGCATGATGGTGCACTACACACAAGAAAGTGCAAAAGCTGGGCTTATATAAAACAAGAAATAACACAACTCAAACTAGCAACTAAGAATGCACTCTGAGATGTAGTCCAATTACCCTCGATTAGATGGGACCCAGACAGCACTCTGTTCCCACCAGGGTGCAGAAAGGCCTTCAACAAAGATGGCTTGAATTTGATGCTCAGAGGTTACAAAACAGATTCAAACAGCAAGCCTGGAACTGGGCTATGCTACAGCCGAACTAGTACAGTATGCAGTAAAGTGTGGCCAAAAACAGTCCCGACAATCCAAACAGATAGCAGAATGCAAACACAAATAAAGATAAGAATGCAATACAAGGGCAGAAAAGTACAGTTGTGTACACTTACCATAAATGTAGATGTTAGAGTGTATTCACGGTTGCAGTCATTACATTTAAGTTATCTGCTTGCAGGTTACCCTCAGTCGGCCTGATTAACAAAGTCTTGGGTCCTGCGTCGGTTGCTGTCCCTTTCTTCCATGACGTCAGTTCGTCAGGGGTATAAAACATGCAACCGCCACCATTACATCAGTTTTTCTTGCCCCAGATGTCAGGTGGGGAGCAATTAAAAACAGAAGCACAAAGATATACCCAAAACAAAAAAGCAAATACACCAAAAAGGCTTTTAAGCATAGTAAAGGAAAGTAGAGGTATATCCATAAGAAGTTAGGGGGCTGGAGGGAGGATAACCAGGACTGCAACAGTGAATACACTCGAACATCTACATTTATCTAAAGTGTACACAACTGTATTATGTTCTTCGTGTTTCACTGTTGCAGTCATTACATTTGGGTAGATTCCCAAAGCTATGGTTGGGAGGAGAAATTTAGACAGCATTAGGGCCAGCTATAAGGTCTTGTAAGACTGCAGTGGCAAAGCCAGCTTTGTATTTAGAGAAAATTGGCAAATGATAATGGTTGGTGAAAGTATGTACAGAACTCCAGGTAGCAGCTTCTAGGATGTCCCTGGTAGGGACGCCTCTGAGAAAGGCTGTAGAGGTAGATGCAGCCCTGGTGGAGTGAGGTCTGATCCCCTGGGGGATAGGTTTTCCATGGTGCTTATAGTAGAAATGAATGCAATGGCTTATCCTTTTAGAAATGGTTTGCTTTGAAAGAGCTTCCCCTCTGCCCCCGCAGCAAATGCCACCAGCAGTTGTTCAGATTTCCTTTGAGGTTTAGTCCTGTCCAAGTAGAATCTAAGTTGTCTGTGCACATCTAAGGAATGCAGTATCCATTCCCCTTTATTCTGTGGATTGAGAAAGAAGGTTGGCAAATGAATGGGCTGATTAAAAGCCACACTGGATACCACCTTGGGCATGAACGATGGACTGGTTCTGAGGGACACCCTGCCCGCATGAAAGATGATGAAAGGCTCCACTGCCATAAGGGCCTGTAATTCAGATACCCTTTCTAGCTGAAGTGATTGCTAAAAGGAAAGCTGTTTTCCAAGAAATAAATTTTAAGTCTGCAGTAGCAGCTGGCACGAAAGGAGGTAGAGTTTCTCCAAGACAAAGTTAAGGTCCTAGGCTGGGGTTGGAGCTCTCCTGGGTGGTCTCTCTGGCCTCCCCCATTTGCTTGTCAACATGTTGAAAACCCTTGGTTCTAGCTTCCACTCGTGTGGGTCCATGAGGTTTCTGCTTAGTCCGTCTGCCAGTGTATTTAATTTTCCTGGCAGGAATTGAGCTTGTAGGTGCACTTGGTAGCTCAAGGCTGTGTTCCACAATGCCATGGCTAGTCTGCAGAGGGGGTAAGAATGTGTGCCCCCCTACTTGTTTATGTACCACATAACAGTGGTGTTGTCCGTCTTTACCATTAGATGTCCTGGAAGAATGTGGTCCTTGAAGGCTGTCAGAGCATTCTGTACAGTTAACATTTCTTTTTGAATGATATGCAGGTGCATTTGACTTGAGTTCCATTTGCCCTGAATGCACTTCCCTGCCAAGTGAGCTCCCTATGCATAGTCTGATGCATCTGTTAGGGTTTAGGCGACAGGGGGTGGTGTGAAAGGTAGTCCCTTGTTTCGGTGGCAGGCCTCTGCCCACAAAAGGAACTGTAGGCATAGGCAAGGTATGATAGCAATCATTGTTTCTAGGTCTTGAGAATGTTGACAACATAGGCTTTTTAGATAGCACTGTAGTTTCCTCATATGCAGTCTTGCATATGGAATTCGAAGAATGCAAGAGGCCATGAACCCCAAGGCTTGCAGTGTTTGTCTTGCAGATACCAGGGTTTTTGTGGCCACTTGTTTGAAGTAGGTTGTCAAATGAATTTGCTCTTCTGGCGTGAGGTAAGCCATATTCAAGCTTACTCCCAGGAATATAATTTGATGACAGGGTACCAGGTGTGATTGCTTTTCGTTTATGGTGTACCCCAGATAAGTTAGAAAGTATAGTTGTGTACACTTACCATAAATGTAGATGTTAGAGTGTATTCACTGTTGCAGTCATTACATTTGGGTAATCCTGCTGGCAGGTTGCCCTCAGCCAGCCTGAATTCCAAAGTCTTGGGTCCTGCGTCGGCTGCTGTGATCCCGCTGCATATGCCATTAGTAATTGCTCTGTCTTCCTGAAACCTTTGGTTCTGTCCAAGTAGAATCTAAGTTGTCTGTGTACGTCCAAAGAATGCAGAGTTCTCTCCCCCTTGTTCTGTGGATTTGGATAAAAAGTTGTCAGATGAATAGTTTGGTTAAGAGCCACACTGGACACCACCTTAGACATAAATGTTGGGTTTGTCCTCAGAGAGACCCTGTCTGGATAAAACATGATAAAAAGGTTCCACAGCCATGAGTGCCTGTAGCTCTGAAACCAGTCTTGCAGACGTTATTGCTAGGAGCACAGCTGTTTTCCAAGATAAAAACTTTATGTCAGCAGTAGCAGCTGGCTCAAAAGGAGGCAGGGTGAGTTTTTCCAAGACATAGTTGCGGTCCCATGCAGGCATTGGTGATCTCCTTGGAGGCCTTAAGTTTTTGGCTCCTCTGAGGTACGGCTTTAGTAAAGGATGAGAAAAGATTGGTAGCTCCGTCTTGTAATGAGCTGAAATGGCAGAGGCATGAATTTTAATTGATGAAAAAGATAGACCTTTGTCCAGCATCTCAGTTAAGTATTGCAAAATCTGAGGAATATTTGGGACAGCTGTATCAGTTCCTTGTGCCTGGTTCCAAGCACAGAATCTCTTCCATTTTCCTGCATAAGATTTTCTAGCACTAGGCCTTCTGGCTTCTAAAATGACATCCATCACAGCTTTACTGAAAGATGTGTTTTTGTATGACTACATTTGCCATACAGTCAGGTTTAAAGTTCTGAGTTGGCTGTGCAGGATCTGACTATTTTGCTGGGACAGTAGAGGAGGTATTAGAGGTAAGGTCCAAGCTGGGCATTGAGACAAGCTCCTTAGTATTGGATACCAGTACTGGCAAAGCCAGTCTGGGGCAATCAGTATCATCTTTGGCTTCTCCTGTCTGACCTTTAGGAGCACCTTGGGTAGGAGAGGCAGAGGGGGAAATGCATATACTGACAGGTTCTTCCAGCTGAAAGATAGGGCATCCACTTTCCATGCTTGTCTGTGATAAATCCTTGTGCAGAATCTTTTTAGTTGGTAGTTGTTGGGGGAGGCAAATAGTTCTATGTCCGGGCGTCCCCATTTCTTTATCATCACGTTGAAGACTTGTGGATCCAGGTGCCACTTGTGGGGATCCATGAGGTTTCTGCTTAGTTCATCTGCCAGAGTATTTTTCCTTCCTGGCAGGAATTGCGCCTGCAGATGTACTTGGTAAGTCAATGCTGTGTCCCACAGGTCCTTGAAGGCTGTCAGGGCATTTTGAACTGCTAGCATCTTTTTGATTGATATGTAGATGCATTTGGTTTGAGGTACATGTGCCCTGAATACATCTTCCTGCCATGTGGGCCTCCCAGGCATAATCTGATGCATCCGTTGTTAGTGTCTGCCTGGCTGGGGGTAATGTGAATGGCTGTCCCTTATTTTGGCGACAAGCCTTTGCCCACCATCGAAACTCCTGTTGCAGGCAGGGAATGAGAGTAATCATAGTTTCCAGGCTGTTGCAATGTTGAGTCCAAACACTTTTTAGGTACCATTGAAGTTTCCTCATAAGCAGCCTTGCATATGGAATTAATAGGATGCAGGCTGCCATGAAGCCCAAAGCCTGCAAAATTTTTCTTGCAGATAACTGGGCCTTTGCTGCCAATATTTTGAAATAGGTAGTCAGTTGACTTTGTCTGGCGTGAGATAAGCCATCTGGGCAGTTGTATTTAAGCTTACACCCAGGAATATTATCTCTTGAGAGGGTACTAGTTTTGATTTCTTTTCGTTGACTGTGTACCCTAGGCATGTTAGAAGTCTTTTCACAAATGCCAGATGCTGTAGAAGAATGTCCTTGTTCTCTGCTTGAATTAGGCAGTAGTCCAGGTAAGGATATATTTGTATTCCTCTTTGTCTGCAGAATGCAATTACTGGTGCCAGGCACTTCGTAAAGACCTTGGGCGCAGTAGATAAGCCAAAGGACAGTGCAGAGAATTGGTAATGCATTGAACCAGCCTTGAATCTGAGGTATCTTCTGCATATTTGTCTAATTGGGACATGCAGGTATGCCTCTTTTAGGTCAAGTCACAAGCCAAGCGTTCTTGCCCAGCACTGGCAGAAGCTGCTGCAAAGTCAACATCTTGAATTTTGGTATATCCATTTTTCAGCATAAGATTTTCTAGTACTATGCCTCCTAGCCTCTAAAATGATGTCCATCACAGGTTTACTGAGGGACGGTAAGGGAGAGATTAGGTAATTAGCCAGGCTGCTAGGTTCAGGGTTTGAAGCTCTGGATGCAGAATCTGATATTCCTGTTGAGACAACAGGGTAGGGGTCAGAGGCAGGTGCCATGTGACCAAGTGACGCACTGTGCAAGAGGGGGTACCCAGTGTTGGCGAGGCCAGTCTGGTGCAATCAATATCATCCTTGGTTTGTCCTGTTTGATCTTTAGTAGTACTTTGGTGAGAAGAGGCAGAGGAGGAAAGGCATAAACTGATAGGTTTTTCCAGCTGAAGGACAGGGCATCCACTTTCCAAGCCTGTTTGTGCCGAGTCCTTATGCAAAATTTGTCCAATTGGTAGTTTTGGGGGAATGCAAACAGGTCTCTATCTGGGCTCCCCCATTTGTCAGCATGTGGAAAATCTTTGGTTACAGTTTCCACTCATGTGGGTCCATGAGGTTTCTGCTTAGTCCGTCTGCCAGCGTATTTAGTTTTTGTGGCAGGAATTGAGCTTATAGATGCACTTCGTAGCTCAAGGCTGTGCTCCATACTGCCATGGCTTGTCTGCAGAGGGGGTAAGAATAGGTACCCTCCTGCTTGTTTATGTACCACATAACAGTGGTGTCTGTGCTTACTATTAAATTGTCCTGGAAGAATGTGGTCCTTGAAGGGTGTCAGAGCATTTTGGACAGCTAACATTTCTTTTTGACTGATATGCAAGTACATTTGACATGGGTTCCAGTTGCCCTGAATGCACTTCCCTGCCAGGTGAGCCCCCCATGCATAGTCTTATGTGTCTGTTAGGGGTTTGGGTGGCAGGGGGTAGGGTGAATGGTAGTCCCTTGTTTAGGTGGCACACCTCCGCCCACCAAAGAAATTCCAGGCGAAGGCAAGGTATGATAGGAATCATTGCTTCTAGATCCTGGGAATGTCGACACCATAGGCTTTTTAGGTACTACTGTAGTTTCCTCATATGCAGTCCTGCATATGGAATTATAAGAATGCAGGAGGCCATGAACCCCAAGACTTGCAATATTTGCCTTGCAGATAACAGGGTTTTCGTGGCCACTAGCTTGAAGTAGGTTGTCAGATGAATTTGTTTCTCTGGCGTGAGGAAAGCCATCTGGGAAGTTGTACTCAAGCTTGGTCCCAAGAATATAATTTGTTGACAGGGTACCAGGTGTGAATTATTTTCGTTTATAGTGTACCCCAGACAAGTTAGCACTCTTTGTACAAAAGCCAGATGATTCAAAAGTATGTTCTGGCTTTCTGCCTGAATTAGACAATCGTTCATGTATGGGTACATTTGAATAGTTCTTTGCCTGCAAAATGCAATGACTGGGGCTAGGCACTTTGGCTTATCTACTGCGCCCAAGGTTTTCACAAAGGGCAGTGCACAGAACTGGTAGTGATTGCAGCCTACTTTGAAGCATAGGTATCTTCTGCAAGATTCTCTGAATGATATGTGCAGGTATGCCTCCTTTAAATAGAGTGTTGCCATCCAGGCATCTTTTCCTAGCATGGGAAGCAACTGGTGAAGAGTCAGCATCTTGAATTTTGGAATCACCAAAAATGTGTTTAGAGTAGACAGGTCCAGGATTGGACGCCATGAATAGTCTTTTCTGGGTACCAGGAAAAGTCTTGAGTAGAAACCTTGTCTTTTTTTCCTCTTCTGGTAGTCTGAATAGCCTTTATGTTTAAAAGAGAGAGTATTTGCTTTTGAGCCTCTGCCCACTGATTTGG
This sequence comes from Protopterus annectens, assembly GCF_019279795.1. Classification (NCBI taxonomy): domain Eukaryota; kingdom Metazoa; phylum Chordata; order Ceratodontiformes; family Protopteridae; genus Protopterus; species Protopterus annectens. The sequence goes on along the minus strand of NC_056725.1, from coordinate 540,206,763 downwards.
GGGTAGATCTGGCCAACCGCTGGGCATTGGTAATGTGTGAAAGTGAAATCTGTATCCTTGGGACACTATACTTAAAACCCATTTGTCCTGGGTAATGAGTTCCCAGTTTTTGGCCTGTAGACCAATCTTTCCCGCTAAAGGAGCAGTCAGTTAAGAAGTGCTTGGAAGTTTTTAAAGTCAAGTCATTGAGACGGTTTTCCACAGGGGGGAGTCTTACTACTCCCAGATTTGGAAGCGGAAGCCCCCCACTGCTTAGTCTTGTGCGTACCCTGGGACTGAAACCTGGGATTTCTGCTGGTACTGGGTTTGGATTGAGAAGGCCTGGATGGAGCAGGAAAGGACCAATTCTTAGAGGGCCAATGCCTACTAAATCTTGGAGGCTGAACTTGTAAGAAATCTTTTAACAGTTTGCATAGATTTAGCTTTATTTTCCATCTCTTTTTAAGAACTTCCTCAGCTTTATTGCCAAACAGGCGGTCCTGATCTAAGGGAGCATCCAACAGTTTAGCTTTAACATGACCAGGCAAAGATTGCTCCTTAAGCCAAGCATGTCCTCTGAGTACAGACCCAGTGACAGCAGCCCTGCTAGAGGCCTCTAAAGAATGAAATCAACATTGCAAAGTATGTTTTCCAACCTGTTCAGGAGAATGCAACAAATCCTGCAAATCCTTATTTTCAGCACAGTCAGGAATCAACATAATTTTCTGTTTAAGCAATCCAATAATATGTTGTTGATACTTTAACATATGAAACTGACAGTTTAAGGCCCTAATGGCCAAAGTTGCAGAAGTGCAAACCTTCTTACTCCATCTATCCAGCGCCCTGGAATCTCTATCAGAAGGGGTAGGATTTTTGCCAGTAGAAGCTTAATGCCCTTGGGTCCCTGTGAAATAGTCTCTGAATCCGCAAGAGGATGTTTAAAAAGGAACTTGTGAGAATCAGGAACCCTGTAATATCTGTCAGATTTTCTGGGAGCAGGAGGCAAAGAATCAGCGGCCAAACTAGATTCCAAAAAGGCATCAACAATGTCTAGTACAGGAGGTATAGCTAAAGGCCTATGTTGAGGCAGGAGTAAGAAGTCCCTAAGCCTCTTTTTTGAAATGGAGAAATCCTGGCTTTCCCAGTGGAAATGCTCTCTTCATGTGTGCAAGGTTTCACCAAAAGAGAAATCCTCTGGAGGAGAAGCAGAGGGAATAGAGTCCTCTGCATCAGAATCCTCATAAGCAGATAAAGGTAAATCCAAATTATCAGAAGAATCAGAAAAATAAGAATCCTGGTCAGAAGATTCTTAAACAAATTCAGTCCTAGGTCTCTTAGAAGAGGAAGGTTGGCTTCCCCTGATTAAAATTATAAGGTCTTCAGCCATTCTTATCATTTGTTTTTTAGGCATAGAGGCCTGAGCATGCAGCCTGGGTGTCTTGTTTTCTAGGCAAGGTTCAAGGTTTAGGCCTTAAAGAAGAAGGAGGCATCGGTTTAATATGCAAGTCCGTAGACCTGAATACACCCTCAGAAGCCGGTACCTGCACAGCAGCTCTGGACCCATCCAAGGTAGAGACATCCGCAGGTACCACAGTTGAAGTATCTTGCGGCATACCGGACTCCGAATGGGACTCAGTAGAGGTCTGCGAATCAGAAGTAGCATGTATCAGGGGCAGTGAAGGTGCCTCACTGCATACCGGCGAACTGGCTTAGGAGAAGCGTCGTCAGCAGCTTTAGACCTAGGCGGCCTGTCTCTGTCTTTATCTTTGCATTTTTTCAGAATTCCGGTAGATGGATGGCTTACCGACGACATTTCTGGGTAATTGACCAAGAACCGAAATATTTAGAAGCGAAAATATACAGAAGACGGATAGTGCGTTGGTTAAATAAGGCATAAAACCGACAGCAAGGTACGTCGTGGTCAGGGCCTAGGCAAGGAATACAGTACAAATTAAAATCTGTGTGAGGTATTTGCTTTCCACAGGTCATGCAATTACTAACTTTTACTGACATCGGAGAGGAGCAAGAAAAAGTTTCCCCAACGGGGTGCTTAGCTTTAGTTGAAGACTGCGGTTCTGAAACTCGAAAATGAAAATTTCAGGAGTCGGCAGACTGGCACTTACGAACTGCTTCGGGCACCGCATGGCAAGACTGAGGTAATAACGTCGGCTGCATGTTTTATACCCCTGACAACCTGACGTCATGGAAGAAGGGACAGCAACCGACGCTGGACCAGAGACCGTTAAATCAGGCCGACTGAGGGCCACTGCAAGCAGATAACCCAAATGTGATGACTGCAACAGCGAAACACGAAGAACATCATGAGATTTAACCGAAAAGCATATCAGACAGGTTCCCCTAAGGAAAGGCTTGTAAGCTTTAAGAGAAATAAAGGATGAATATTTTATTTTTCAACCTGATGAAAATTACAATTGGCAGCTGGATGAACTTTTGAAGTAAAAAAAAAAAAAAAAAAATCAGACTCAAGACATATTAAAACATTGGAAAGTATTCTGAAAAGCTGGGGAATAGAAGCAGTGAAACAGCCTGTGTGTGTCTAGCCATAGTCTAAGCTGAAAAAAGTGGGCTCATTTGGAGAGGAAAGTTTTTTTTTTTTTTTTTTTGTTAACTACCTGGTGTTCCTGGGCAGAGACAATAAACTAGACCACCTGAGGTGGATAATAAAGGGTTCCCTAGCCATTAACAGAACTGAAGAAACCATGAGATTAATTTCAAGGAGTTAATGGGTGAGGCTAACCGAATGGGTGAGAAAGAAGACTTTTGGAGGGTCTGAGTAGTAAAGGCCTGTTCCAGGAGGTGAGGCCAAAATCTGAAGACACCAAACTTGTTGGGGCCAAAAAAATGGGGCCATCAGGATGACCCTGCTCTTGCTGAATCTGGCTCTCCCTGGAAACTGTGGCATAAGGAGATACAAGGGAAAGCATACAGAAGACCCAGTGGTTACATCTGGAGTAAATCATCCCTGGGGAATCCTCCTGGAGGAGGAATAAAGGAAAAGCAACTGCTACAGTTGTGGGCTGGACAGAACACAAGCCACAGCAAAGTCTCCTTCCAGGAAATAATAGGATTCAAGCTGTTGCCGGACTGAAGAGAACATTAATTAGGCATCAGCAGACACCGACTAAGCCAGAGTGCAAGACAGACAGCTTTGTCTTGGGATATGGGTTGCAACAAGGACACAACTAACAGCAATCCAGAGTGAAGTCAGAGAGGCCCTCAGGATTTGATAACTGCCCTCTCATTGGAGGCCCTTGAGAACCCACACTACTTTGCTGAGATGCTCTCTCTCTTCCTCTAGAGGCACACCAACTCTGGAAATCACTGCAGTCTCTGCCAGAACCTTGAAAACCACTACATTGAGAGTGGACAAAATAAAGCTGCCAGAAGCTATAATCCATCCCAACAAGCAGTCAACAAAACAGCCTAGAGCATTATCAAACCTGGAAACAATGCTGCCCTTGCCCTCCTGCTTCTCTAACTTGGTCTTCACAGACTCAGAGCAAGGAACCAGGCAAATCATTCAAAAAATTATGCTTTAGAGTTCTCATTACACAGCCAGGCATTAAGACAAATGTTAGAGTGAAGGGTGATACCCTTGCAACACAATATACCTACTATGCCATGGGTAAAAAGGATGGTTTGGGTAACCAGAGAAGTAGAGGCTGAGAGCTAAGATTATACTTACGATTTAGTTTACGAAACACTGACAAGTGGTCTGCCACTTCACCTGTTTAATCAATCTCACTTGATTATGATCAATACTTTCATTTTACGTACCCAGGTTCTAAAGGAAATTGCAAAACTGTCAGTAACTTTAACGCCATTGCTGGAATTAAGTTAATGATTTGGATGACAGTTGTTTCTGAATTCAACTGCAGGTCTGACATTGATATGTTCACTGTTGTTAGCAGTAAAACTAGGGCTTTTTGAGCTGGGATACAGCATGTGCATTACCAAGACATTTTAAGACCTTAAGTTTAATTCTGTTAGCTGCCAAAAAAGCAATTACTAGAAAATGGAAATCAAAAGTCTAAACCAAACATACTTGAAATAGTGAATATTGTAACGGAGACAAAAGAACAGGAAGTGGTCTCTTTAGAAAAAGACAGGAGTAAATTACATAGAAAAATGAAAAATGTGGGAGCAATACATGCAAAAAAATATTTTGGAGGACAAGTGAGGTTTAAGAGAAGACCGGAATTGAATTTAAATTTGGACTGATATTGTACAGAATGTATAGTTTCATAGTATAGTACTAGGCCATCTGCCCTAGGGCATTTATAAGCCTAGCCAAAGTGTATGTGGCTTTCGCCACCCCATGTAATGATACAAAAGTGTACAATTTAGATTAAATTTAGTTTACTGTGCCTCTATCTAGCAATGACACAGATATGACCCCCGGGGTAAACCTACGATCACCTATCCATTCGTCCAGATTTCTCTTGAATAGAGTCAGTGAGGGGCTCTGCCTAACATGGACAGGTATCCTGTTCCAGAGTGTGGGAAGCCTCTGGGTTATGAATCTGTCCCTCCAGCATGTCCTATTCATATTTGTGCTGAGGTTTAGATCTTTAGCTCTCGTGGCTCTGATGGATTTGGATTTTTTGAGGTGGAACATGTCCATTAATTCTGAATTGGACATGGCCTTGTACGTAAGGCACAGATCACCTCGGAGCAGGGGGTATGCTACTGAATAGAGCTGGAGCTTTTTCAGTCTGGCAGCATATGACATATGCTGGAGACCCTTGATCCTCTTGGTAAGGTATTTTTGGGGTCTCTCCAGCTGCTGCAGGTGCCAGGTGAGGTACACACCAAATGGGGCATTGTACTCAATCATAGGCCTGATAAGGGAGGAATATAAGGGTACATGCCATCCTTTGATCTGGATGTGAATCCCTTCATGATAAGGTGGGCAAGGTAGAAGGTCTTTCTAACCACTTTGGCGACGTGGGTGTCAAATGAGAGGTCACTGTCAACTTGGGTCCCCAGGTCTCGGATTACTTTTTCCGTACTTAATGGATTACCACCTATGTGGTAATTTGTGGGTACTTTGTTTTTTCCAAAGGGGATGACTATACATTTTTTGGCATTTAGTTTAAGGCCACAACTCTGCCACCAGTCGTCTGTTTCTGTGAAGCCCTTCTGGAGGATGCATGTGTCAGCTGGTGTGTCGACTATGGCACCTAGTTTGCAGTCGTCTGCGAACTTTGTCAGCCACAACCCCCCTATGTTTGCCTGCACATCTGAGAAATAAGTGCCGAACAAGAGGGGTCCCAAGACAGAGCCCTGTGGGACTCCACTTATGACTGGCTTAGAGTCTGACATAGCTCCAGCTATTCTGACTTTGTGGGTTCTGTCCTTTAGCCAGTTTGCAACCCATCTTGTGACAAACGGGTTTACATTTAAGCTGTTGAGCTTGTCTATGATGCCTGAGTTGGGTATTGTGTCGAAGGCTTTTGCCAGATCCAGGTAGGCTGTATGAACTGCTTTGCCTTCATCGATGGCTCTAGTGATGGTTTCAAAAAAGTCCACCAGGTTTAAAAGACAGGATCTGCCTTTTACAAAGCCGAACTGGGTAGGGTCAATTGTCTGTAGGTCCTCGATGTCTTTGTTTAGGAGTTCCATAATGATCCTTTCCATAGCTTTGCAGACCAGGCTGGTCAAGCTTATGGGGTGGTAGTTTCCAGGGTCTGTAGAGGTGCCACCTTTGTGGAGTGGGACCACTGTTCAGGGACATATCCTGTAGCAAGGCTAAGATTAAACAGCATTCTTATGTGCGGGTTTAGCTCCTCTAGGAGTTCACGTAGCATGCAACCCAGGACACCGCCAGGTCCCATGGATGCTGTATTTTTAGCTTTGCTGAGGGCAGCTCTCACCTGGACATCTGAGATTTCAGGGAGGTTGCATTCAGCTGAGATATTTATTTCGTCTTTTGGGGGAGAGGAAGGGGAGAAATTTGCACTGAACCTGTCTGCCAGTATGTTGGCAATATCTGTGGGTTCAGTGTATTTTTTGCTGTTATGAACTAACTCTGTACATATCTGAGGGTTTCCGCCCAGGTTTCTAACATAACTGAAGAAGGCCTTGTGATTATCTTTAGTGTCCTTAGCGATTTTTCTCTCGAAGTTGGCCTTTGATGATTTTATTAGCGAACGTACTTTTTTGCTAGTGCTGATCAGGGATGCCTTCCCTTTATGGATTTTGCTCTGTCTTGCAGTAGCTTCCTTCTCTTGTTAAAAAGTTTGTTTATGGCTGGGGTCCACCAGATAGGATGCCTGCCTTTGGTGGAAAGGGTCTTGGTTTTGTTTGGGATTGCATGATCCATGCATTCTTGGAGATGCCCGTAGAAAGCATTTGTGAAGGATTCAGCAGTGTGGGATGTGGTTTCCACTGGCCCAGGGGGCTTGAAGGATACCATTTCAGTCCTAAGGAGTGTAAAGTCGGCCTTTGAGAAGTTTCTCACTGTGGTCTTTTGTGCTGGGGGTGGAGGTGGGATATGAATATCTAGGGTTATTAGTTTATGGTCTGATCTCACTAGTGAGGGGTATACTTCCGGTGTTGAGCATTTTGTCCCCATGTTTGTGATGATCAGGTCAAGTATATTATTTTCCCTTGTGGAGGAGGTGACTAGTTGTTCCATCGCATTTGAGTTGATGAATTCCAGGAACCTTTGGGCTAGGGTGTTGGGGCTTGAGTAATGCACCGAGTCTATGTTTGGGTAGTTGAAGTCTCCCAATATGATGGTATTTGGTGAGACATTCATATCCTCCAGTGTCTTCAGGAAGGCTGAATGGAGTTCCTGAGATTGCGAGGGTGGTCTGTAGCATGCTACAAGTTGTATAGCAGTTTTGCCTATGGTTAGTTGCACATGGATGGTCTCCGATGCTTCGTTGCCACTAACCTGGAGGTGTGGGTGTCTTTAATGAATATGGACACTCCCCTCCTTTTGTGGTTCGCCCAGGTTTTGGGGCGAAATGCATGATACGAGGTATAACCTGGTAGGGCTGGGGTGCTCTCAGGAGCCTTGAACCAGGTTTCAGTTACTGCACAGACATCGATGCTCTCCAAACTGAGGAGTGCTTCGAGAGCCTGCATCTTGAGATTTAGACTTCTGGCGTTGAGCAGCATTACCCTTAGTTTTTTTCCTTTATTGTTTTCTAAGGTGGTGGGTTTGTCTTTTGAGCCTTGCCTAAAAAGGCACTATGGGGGTGGCAAGAGCCTTAGCCAATATCCGGAAGCCCAGTGGCGACAGGTGCAAGCCATCCCTTGCAAAGCAGCTTGGCTTGTCCAGCATGTCATCCCAAGCAGACAGACATTGGACACCAGTAATTGAGCCAATTATTAAAGCTGATCATCTTGTCTTTGTATTGTGGCATCATTCTTGGTGAGGGCAAGATGCTGCTCAGGGTCAGGGTCATACCGGCCTGGGCTACATAATCAGAGAGCTCCTCTATGTCTCTTTTCATGTAGTCCAAGGAGGTACGTCTCAGGTCATTCACGCCGGCATGGACAATGACGGAGTCACATACTTGTACTTGCCTTGGAATGACCAGAGTGTGTTATGTGGCGGATCCTAGCTCCCGACAGGCAGCTCACCGTTACCCTCTCTTTGTTCAGCCTGGTAAGCGGGACGTCAGTGTGTCTGACTATAGAGTCACCTATTACTAGTGTATCAGGCATGGTGTTTCGCCTTAAGGGCTGTGATTGTTTGGCACACTGACTTTGTGTACTATGTGTTGCATGTGCAGAGTTTTGAGGTGGTGTTTTCTTGGATGTCTGCTTTGGGAGCCTCGGTTGTTTCGGTAAGTTTTTTATTAGAGCCTCCGAGTATGTCTTTGTGTTATTATGCGTTTGGTTTGCAGTTGTGGTTGGTTTATGTGAGACTGGGTTTGTTGTGTGTGTGGTTACCTTCTCCTCCTGTCTGGTCTTTCTAGTCCTGTGTTGAGAGAGTTCAGCCTCCAGTTTGGCTATATAGTTGCATCTCTCACATGTGTTTGTTGGGAGGAGGAGAAGGTTGCCTGTGTACATGAGAGAATTGTAACATTGTCTCAGGATTCCCAGATTAACCTGCTGAACTGGAGAGGACGTCAGTAATATACCACTCGACATGCCAGAATAGTATAAGGGGGTGATGTGTAACTGGGTCAAAGAGAGGACTTTGAAGGGAAGTGGGTATTAGCACGGGTTGTAGGTGGATGTAGTGCTTACGTTAGTTTAAGGGTGCTTCACTTAAAAGAAAGGTTTTAGGAGCAAGTGCTAGGCTTATGATAAAGCGAATATACTGATTTTGTTGAAAGTAGAGCTTTCTTAAGGGAAAAATTGAAGTGCAGACTTGGCGGAGCCAGGAATAGTTTAAGCCTGTTTAACCGGCACTGCGCTATGCGCACAATCGCGCAAAGTCGCGCAAACGCAGATTTTAAACAGGGAACTTCAAAAGAGCTGGAAATGGTCCAAAACGTCCAATTACTACAAGCTCTTGTGCTGAGGTCACTCCTTCAGGGACAGATAGGCTGCTCAGGGCTCCCCACTCCCACTGGTGAGCAAAGAAACTTCCTTCTATCCAAGTAAGGCAATGGACAACACAGGAACTACACCACAGTCCAGAATACAGCAAAGCTTGTATACTGGTCTAAACTAGTCGAGAAAGGCGGGAAAACCAAGATTTTTTTTTGTTTTTTTAGGTTAGAAAGTACACAGAAATGCAGGAAAAACAGTAATAAATCACTTACACAGGCTAGCTCACTTTAGTGGGTAGCCTCAACAGTTAAATTTAACAACAAACTTTCGACCAAATGTAACTAAGTGCAGATAATGTACAATGCAAAAAACAGGTAATAAAGCAGTTTAAACTTGTTCAAAGTAAGAAAAGGAAGGTCTCAGGTAAAAACAGCAAAAAATACTTAGATCAGGAAAGTAGTCGCTTTTCTCAGTTCTCTGCTGCTAGCACCACTCTGCAGGACCACGAGGAGCTGTTTCTGAGTAGTCATAATGTTTATAAATTTAACTTGTTCATATGATTTGATTACTTATACATAAATGTAAGTTGTCTCACAAGTGATAAAAAAATCTGTGAAGGCGTTTTGAATATGTTTTTAATATAATGTTCCCTCCAGCCTCAAGGACAGCAAGACAAGACAGACCAAGGGAGAACCTGAAGCTGCTCATCCAATTATCTACGATTGTTTACCCTGAAGATGGCAGGGGCACTACTTTGCTTCATATATAATTGAAGCTTGTTTCAAAGGAGAGGACTAAATTGAAATATAAAGCTATCACTCCAGGGAGGACTACCAATCTGTCCTAATAACTAACAATTCTGAGGCCAATGATACTTTATGACTTTCTTCACATGTTGAGTGATATGTTTATACAAACACACGTTAAAAAGTGCATTACATTCAATAATAGGTCTGATGAAATATGAGCAAAGGAGAACAACACTATAGATCTAGTGGAGATGCCTTTTAAAGCTGGACAAGCCAGTAAAACTACTGCAGAGACAGGATGGTCAAATTATATAGATTAAATAAACTCACTAAACTAGGTATAAATCCCTTGGTCACAAGATGGGTTGCCAACTGGCTCACTGACAGAACCCACACTGTGAAAGTAGCAGACTCGAAATCCAGCTTCAGACCAGTGACAAGTGGAGTACCACAGGGTTCAGTCCTGGGTCCTCTCCGGTTTGGTATCTACTTCTCTGAAGTACAGGCCAACACAGAAGGTCTTTGGCTAACGAAGTCTGCAGATGACTGCAAACTAGGAGCCATAATCAAAACTCCAAAAGTTGTGGACATCCTACAAAAGGGCCTTGCTGAGACAGATGCCTGGTGTCAAAGCCATGGCCTCAAGCTCAATGCCAAAAAGTGCATGGTCAATCCTTTTGGTAAAAACGCAGTACCCATGAACTACCACATAGGTGGTAGTCTACTTAATACCTTAAGTGTGATAAGAGACCTTGGGACACAGGTGGACAAGTAGTCTCTCCTTTGATAATCACATCGCCACAGTAGTCAGGAAATCCTTCTATGTGGCACACCTCATCACAAAAGGTTTCTCATCCAGGAAAAAAAGAGGTAATTGTTCCCCTCTACTCGTCACTCATTAGACCCATTATAGAGTACAATGCCCCTTTTGGTATGTACCTCACAAGACATCTACAACTGGAAAGGCCACAGAAATACCTCACAAAGAGGATTACCGGCCTCAAAGAGATGCCCTATGCAGACCGTCTCAAAAAACTGCAGCTTTACTCCGTTGCATATCGCCTACTCAGAGGCGATCTCTGCCTAACACACAAAGCTATGTCAAACCCAGAGCTTTTAGACATGCTCCACTTAAAGATATCCCAATCCCTACGAGCTACACGCTCTAGGGACCTAAACCTCGTCACCACAATAAACAGAACATGCTGGAGGGATAGATTCCTGTCCCAGAGACTTCCCATACTCTGGAATAAACTACCTATCTATATCAAACAAAGCTCCTCTCATTAGCACTCTTCAAGAAAAATCTTGATGATTGGATGGGAGATAGGAAATTCACCCCAGGGATCACTTCTGTGGCTCTGCTCGACAGTGGCACAGGAAAATAATTTTCTTGGGTGGCGAAAGCCAGAGTACCTTTGGCTAAGCTTATATAGGCCCTAGGGCCAATAGCCTAGTACCTACCTATGAACCTATAAAAATGTCTAGGTTGAGCCGATCTGGTGGTATACAGGGATAAAGTCATGACTACAGCCCAGTCAACCCGTGTTTGATCAGCAGTGAACACAACTGACAGAAGTGGGGAAGAGGATTAATATGAGCATTCCCTGCTGCGATTCTTTGTGGAGGCTGGGGATGTTGCATCAATGGGACGTAGTTCAAGGAAGGTGAATGGTGGCGGGCACAGCTGAGCTACTACACAGCTTTACACTGCATGCCTCCACTGCACACCTATCCATCAAACATAGCCACAATAGTGCATGGAGGAGGAGTGGTGGTTATGACATAACGGGAAAAAAAATTTCAAAATGCAGAATGATGACCAAGACCACCCCCAGATGAATAGAGAAAGTCTGCGGGACTGGAGAAGCTGGTAAACCTGGTGCGGACATGTGGTAATGGTTAGGAAGGCAGTAGGATGAACCAGAGACAAAAAAAATGCCCAAGTTCCTTATGACAGTGTCTTACAGGAGGTGTGTGCCACAGATAACGTATGTGGAAATGTTTTGTTTACCCAAATGAAATATGCTACATTTTTTTGCACAACTGTCCTTGTGTCAGTTATTAATATGGTCTAGCGCATACGGGCACAAATGCAAGTCAGTGCAAGACTGAACAAAAACTTATTTACAGTAGTCTGTTAGATCACCTTTGGCCAGGGGTGGTGACCTGAAGGTCTGAGAAGGGGACCCAACACTGTGCCCTGTAGTACACCACTTGTAAATTTTTTTGCTTTCAGGAGTGGCACCTGTGACTAACCACATGGCTTCTGTCAGACATGTTAGTTATCCCACCACACAACATACAGACATGTACACAGCTTTATAAAAGTCTGCCAATAGGTTCATAGGTAGGTACTAGGCTATCTGCCCGAGGACATTTATAAGCCTAGCCAGAGTGTGTCGGCTTTCGCCGCCCTATTGATTAATTAACTGTGCCTCTGTCAAGCAGAGCCAATGAAGTCATCCCAGGGATAAATAGTGCCTGCAATGGGAACAGTGTCAAAGGACTTGGTCAGATCCAGATACGCTGCATATACCGTGTAACAACTATGCACTGGTTCTGTTACTTTCTCAAAGAAAGTAATTAGGTTAAAAAGGCAGGGCTTTTCTTTGACAAAGCTGAAAAAATGAGGGCCCAAGGTGGTGGCATTTTTAATGTCCATATTAATAACTTCTGAGATAATATGCTCTATAGTTTTACATGAGGAAAGTAAGACTAACAGGTATATAGTTACAAGGGTCCACGTTTGGCTCACTCGCATTACAATGGCCGTTATCCAGGCTTCAGGAATATAACCAGTGACAGGCTTAGATTAAATGTTAACTAAGCTCTTTCCATCCTCATGGCTCCCTACTTCGTAACACCCCCCCCCCCAGACTCAACTCTTTAGTCAAGCTATTCAGACAACACCACATGCATTCATAAAATACTGTACTCTATCCTGACTGCTACTAACTTGCTCCCTATTCTAACATCCTCAGCGCTTTTGGCACCTACAGTTTTAAACCCATATCTTTCCTCTATTCGCTCACCAACTATTCATACTACCCACTACTACTTTATCCTTCATTCTTTCCACTTAAAACCAGACTAATATTGTATCAGACTATCTTTGTCTTAGGATGCACTATTTACATCTGCATTGCATAAGTATTATAATCCCCAGTGTCTCAAAGTATACTTGTCCAAATTTTTCATTTTATTATCAATTCTAAACACTGTCAATATCAACTGATTTGAAGAACTTTTTGTACTTTTGTTACTCTTTAAATGTTTGTGGACCTTTTCCTCACAGGCCTTCAATGAAAAAAGATTTTTCCTGACAGACTTTCCTAGTAAATAAATGCAAAATAAATAGAGGTTCAGATAAGCTTTGTTTGGCACAGACAACCAGGCATCCTGGTATAATATCAAGCCCCATGGATGAGGTGTTCCTAGCTTTTGAGATGGCCGAGAAGACTTGCTCCATAGTAATTACGGGGTGGCTGGGATTGTGCAACAGCTATAACTACAGATGGAGTAAAATTTACACCAAATTTGGCAGCTAGAATATTAGCCATTTCCTTTGAGTCGAAGCATGCAATAGTAATTATCAAAAAGCTCCTAACACTGTAAGGTGCTATTTCTTAACTTCCAGACATATTTAAAGATAGCACAGTTGTGTAAGCAACAGCAGGTATTCAAATGATCCCTGCTGCATGCAGTAGCCTTAGCTATACAAGTTGTATCCTGCCAAGTATACAACAAATCGGACAGTTTCCAAAGCTTCAGAACACCTTCCACATGCCCAGTCAGCTTCAAATACGCTGATTAAAAAGTTAGGTTTAGGCATAAAGCCCTTAAGAGATCTCATGTGAGAGAAAGATAGAGACAGAGAGGCTGAGCCTTGAATGGACAATGCTAGAACAAAAAAATAAATGTGCACACCCTGGCAAAAACAGACTAATAAACAAGGGGGATGGAAGAAAGGAATGGCTGCTGCAGCAATGACCGTTTGAACAGCTACTGTTATGCTAAAGTTACTTACACAACTGTACTATGTTTATCATACTGATGATTACTGCAGTAGCCTTAGCTGGGTGGGTAGATTACCCTAGCTTATTAAATTTGGGAGGCGGAAGAAGTGGCCAGAAGCCCCTGGGGAATGCCCTAGCAAAACCTGATCAGGACCAACACATGAAATCAAGCTTGTAATGCCCTGTAAATGTATGTACACAGGACCAGGTTGTTGCTTCTATAATGCTTCTAGAATCCAAATCTTTTTCGATAAAGCCAAGACCCTGGAAAAGTAGGCATTGACCCTGCCTGGAACAATTTGTTGTGGTGTGTATAACAAAAGGTACAGCCTTAGACAACCATTTAGAAATGGTCTGTTCTGACAAGTTGTCCCTTCTTATTTTCACAAAAAATAAACAACCGAGCTAAAGATCTGAAAGATGTAGTTCTGTCAAGATAATACCAGAGTTAGCTGTGGATATCCCAGGTATGGAGTATTCTTTCGCCCTCATTTAGGAGATCAAGAAAGAAAACAGGGAGATGGATACTTCGGGCTTAAACTAAAATCGCATACCACTTTAGACATAAAAGTTTTTTTCTCAATGAAACCTAGTCTCTGTGGAAAATAAGATAGGGTTGATTCAGCATAAGAGCTTGCAACTCAGACACCATTCTTGCAGAGGTCAAAGTAATCAGTAAAATTGATTCTCATGTTAAGAACCTCAAGTCAGCCAGGTTAGCTGGTTCAAATGGAGAAAGTGTTCGCTTCTCTAACACAGTTAAGATCCCAGGAGGGCAATGTTTTTCTTGGAGGCCTCTTGCGCAAGATCTTTTCAAAAACATTTTGACATGAGAATAAATTGAGAGAGCAGGATCCATGGCAGAAATGCTGAAATGGCCAATAAATGAACATTGTTGGAAGAGTAAGCTAGACCACAGAATAGTAACTCACAACTATTGTAAAACCAGACAACTAGCCTTGAATGGAAGCTGGTTATGCTATTGACAACCAGAAAAATAATTTTCCATTTGCTAATATATGGATTTTCTAATAGCAGACTTTGTTGTCTCCATCAGTACTGGTTACACATATCAGTGAAAAAGGTACCTAAAGGGTATTAAGGTCCCATCATTCAAGCAATCAGTTACGATTGGGGTTGGACTGAATCAGATACACCTGACCCTGTGTGAGTCCATCTATTCTGTGAGGAAGCTTGTGGTAATTCCCCCTGGCCATTTCCAAAAGAAGGGAGAACCATTACTGCCTGGGCTAAAAAGGAGTTACCACAGGAATCTTTGGCAATTCCTTCAGAATTTTAAGTAGTATTCTGGGTATCAGTGGAAAGGGTGGAAAGGCATACAGAGCACTCCTATCCAAGAATAAGAAAAGGCATCCGTCTTCTAGGTCTTCTTGCATGGAGTCCTGAAGCATAACCTTGACAGTTTATCATTCAGAGAAGAGATACACAAATCTACTTGAACTCCCACAGATGGATCAGCTCCTGGAAGGTCCCCTGATCTAGTTTTCAATCATGAAGGTCTGCCCTTCCCCTGCTAAGTTTGTACCCCACACAATTTTGCTGTGGGGGATGATGGATGTCTGCAGATTGAGAATGCAGTGACAACATCCCAAGCTAACTATAACCTAGATCCCCCTTGCTTGCTGATCTATCACATGATCATGGTATTGTCTGTAATAATATTAACAGGTCGCTAGGACCAAACATGATTTAGAGAGTTGAATGCCTTGATCAGGGCAAGCATCTCTCTTATATTTATGTGCTTGCATTTGTCCTTGGTGTCCTACACACCTATTTCATTCCTTTTGAAATTGCTTCCCAAGCAAAGTCAGAGGCATCTGTGGTAACAGAATGCTTTGGAAAAAAGAAGGATAAGGGAAGACTCAGATTTAGGGACATCTGCTGTCTCCAAAAACAATTTCTCTTCTGACAAACTACAGCAGTAAGGCTTGAAATACAAAGGATGTGGTGCTGGACCAGAGAAACTGCAGATACCACTGTATCTGTCACGTGTAAAATCAAGGCTACAATGTCCACTGTAACAAGAATATAGTTAGACAAATTAACATCAGCATTATATAATGTGTTCAAAAAGTCCCAGGTGTCTTTGATGTAATGGGGTGTTGCTTGCACTAATCGATTAAGGACAAAATCAACATACTGAGCAAATGTTCTCAGTTTTCGTTCTCTTATTAGAGCCTATTAGTCTAAACGGGGGATTTGACAAACTCTTATGAAGTTTAGGGATGCCAAGCAATTTCCTTAAACATGGACTTGGAGACCACATGAATGTAAATTCTTCCTCCGTAATGTAATGATCGACACGTAAGGATTTTAGCACTTTGTCAACATGGTCAAAATGTGAGTTAACTGTTAATAAAGAAACATTCTCGTAGAAGTAATCATTAATCAAGTCTTCTTGAATTTTGTTGACATATGCACATTGGTCCATAACCACAAACCCTGTCCCTTTATCAGCTTTCATCACTCTTGAGCTAACATCATTAGACAATTTCATCAAAGCTTTATTTTCGTTTCCTGTTAAATTATACCATTTGTGTTTTGATTTAACATTTAATGTGTTTCTAACATCTTCACATACTCTAAGAAAAGTAGATGAAGTATTAAGAGGTGGGTTAACGAGACTTTTTTTCTTAGGGGTTGCATTATACCAATAAGTACTCTGGTTCTGTGAACTACTGATAAACTGTGAACTTTGTGCATCATCGTCTTCATCAAAAAATAGTTTAAGATTCAATTTTCTAATGTATAACCTAAGATCAATTAACACGTTAGATAAATCCACCCTCTGTGAGGGAATGAATGTGAACCCCTTCTTGAGTACATTTAAATAATCCTTAGATAAACTTTTATTAGAAAAATGAAATACAACATCAAATCAGTATTATTGGAAGAAGTACAATTAATGTCCCTACAATTAAAAGTACCCTGACCATTAAAATTGTCACAAGTCAAAACCTTTGATCTGTCACCAGAAAAATCATTGGAAACCTGTGTGCATGTAGTGAGAGGAGGACAATTTTCATTGTAAACCATCGTAGGTATGTCTACATCTAGACCTCTAAAAATATCTGAATCCATAGAACAACACGCAACTTCACAATGTGTGTATTCCAAAGGGGTATTATCAGAAAGATTTACCTGCAACTGAATCAAGTTACCATGCGTCTTGGAGGAAGCTGGGAAAACCTTGAACCTCTCCCTCTCTCCCTTTTCCTCTCATCACTGATGGTACCCCTTGGGTTAGAAGATCCCTGTTTTCCCTGACAGGTGTAAACCTTTGATCTAAAAAAGCTGATGAAGAAGGCAGGTTGTTACAATTAGATGTAGGAGTAGTGATGGTGTTATCATTAGCAGAAGAATTGTTTTGAACTGAAGTGATAGCATGTGTAGGTGAATTAACCTGTGTATCAATAGTGACACTTCTGCCGGGTGGTCGTGAAATCAAAACTGGTTGAATATTAGGAGGTAAAAACCTAGTTCGGAATCAAAAGAGAGCTCCTATTCCCTCCATCAACAAAGTTTTCATTGTTATGACTGTTACCACAAAGGTGGGAGTCATTCCTCTCCGCCAAAAAAGTTACCCTATTACCAAAATTAGATACCCTCCCTGAATTACCAAAAGACAAGGTGTGGTTAACATTCCCACCATAACTGAAAGGGTGGAAATGTGCATTTCTTACATGGCTAGTATGACTCCTGTCAATGACATTATCAGTAGAATTGACTCGCGCAAACGAATTAGGGACTGCCCTTCTGTTCCCAGAGTAACTGACCTCGCAATTTATGTGGATTTGAAACTGACGGGAGTTCCGTCTGTCAGAGTAATCATTAAAAAATGACGATCTAATAGTCTAAATGGCAACGCTCAGGTCTGTTCTGAGCTAGTACAAAATGGAACAAAATACACTGACCCTTCTGACATTGCTAACATCTTGGCTGACAGGTTCAGTGCAAATTTCTCCCCCCCCCCCTTACCACCTACAGGGCCTATTACCATTCCAGGGGATTGTGCAAGTCCAATTACTACTGATACGTTGGTTAACAAGGCTCTATCTAAAGCTAAAAACACTGCCTCCATGGGACCAGATGGTGTCGCAGGTGGTCTCATACGCTAGCTCCAAAAGGAATTAACCCAGCATCTTAATAGCCTGTTCAGTCTCAGCCTCTCCACAGGATATGTGCCCATAGAATGGAGCACGGCAACGGTGGTGCCGCTACACAAGGGTGGGGCCACAACTGACCCTGGGAACTACCGACCAATAAGCCTGACCAGTCTGATCTGTAAGGCTATGGAGCGAATCATTATGGAACTCAAATGGTGAGATTGGGAACCTCCAGTCGCTGGACCCCACACAATTCGGCTTCAAGGGCAGATCATGCCTCCTGAACCTGGTGGATTTCTTTGAGACAGTTACTCAGGCTATAGATAAGGGAAAGGAGGTACACACTGCTTACCTTGACCTTGCTAAAGCATTTGACACCATTCCCCATTCAGGTATTATTGATAAGCTCACCAGCCTGGGCATAAACCCTTACATCACAAGATGGATCACAAACTGGCTCTCAGACAGATCCCATAAAGTAAGAGTAGTGGGATCTATGTCCGAATCCAGACCTGTAACGAGTGGTGTGCCTCAGGGCTCTGTCCTGGGGCCCCTCCTGTTTGGCATATACTTCTCAGAAGTACAGGCAAGCACGGAAGGGCTGTGGCTGACTAAGTTTGCGGACTGCAAACTGGGTGCTATAATAGAGTCTCCGGCCAACATGGAGATCCTCCAGGAGGGCCTAAATGAGACTGATGCATGGTGTCAAAGCCATGGTCTCAAGCTAAATGCAGAAAAATGCGTAGTAATCCCCTTTGGAAAAAACAGAGTACCCGCAAACTACAACATAGGAGGTAATCCCCTGAAATCTGAAGAAGAAATAAGGGATCTAGGGACCCAAGTAGATGGTCAGCTTTCCTTTGATAACCATGTTGCCAAAGTGGCTAGAAAATCCTTCTATGTGACCCATCTGATCACGAAAGGGTTCGCATCAAGATCTAAGGATGTAATGGTGTCCCTTTACTCTTCCCTCATCAGACCCATTATTGAGTACAATCCACCAATTGGAATGTACCTGGCTAGACATTTCCAGCAGCTGGAGAGACCACAGAGATACCTAACCAAGAGGATTACTGGCCTCAAACAGTTGCCCTGTGCAGCATGATTGAAAAAGCTAAGACTGTTCTCTGTTGCATACCGCTTTCTCAGAGGCGATCTCTGTCTAACGTACAGATCCATGTCCAACCCAGAATTGTTGAACATGCTCCATCTTAGCAAAACCAAATCTACTCGAGCTACACAAACTAGGGATATAAACCTCAACACAACAATGAATAGAACATGCTGGAGGGATAGATTCCCTTCGCAGAGACTTCCCTTACTATGGAACAGGGTCCCGATCTACATAAGACAGAGCCCCTCACTATTGCTCTTCAAGAGGAACCTTGACGAGTGGATGGGTAACAAAGTTCACACCGGGGATCACACCAACAGCACTACTAGATAGGGGCCAAGGGTACTAGCTGCTAGTACAAGGGTCTAGGAAACTACTAAAGGGGCGGTGAATACAGCACAACGTGGTTGGGCTAATATATGCCTTCGGGCAGATAGCCCAGTACCAACCTATGAACTTATATGCATTACCCGATTGGTATTGGAGTTGATCCCTTTTTAACTTGTTTCTTTTCCTATTCAACAGAGTAGCCGTATACCTAGTGATCTTAGGGACTAGAGTTATATAGGGGTTTGTGAATACAGAATTCAGGATGATTACAAATGTTATCATTAAGAGTAGATATTTCAGAACCAATCTGTTGTAATTGTTCCCTATTGTCATTAATGATGACTTGAAGGGCTTTCAACCCCGCCTCATTAAACACCTTACTTAATTCAGAATGTAAAATGGAATTTCTCTTAGTCCTATTTGGAAAATTGCTGACACGTAAACCTTTGGGAACTATACCCAACTGCAAACATGTTTCCAAGAATTGTATGTCCAATTCTAATCCTCTAAAGGACATAAACTTCCTCTTAAGTTTCATAATAAAAGGTTTACATTCAATGGACACAGAATTTGTGAAGTTTGGTGGCAAACATTTGATTGATTGATTAATTCTGCATCATCTAGCAAAAAAGTGTTACCCATAGAATTCTGATTCAATAAACTCATTAGTTCTGAGGTAACATGAGAACTGCTGGGTTGGCTCACTGGGTGGGAAATATGAATATGATTGTGATCTACATTAGGGTTGACATATACCATAACATTTGGAGAGCTCAAAGACTCGCTCCTAATACCACCAACAAAAACCCCAAAATCACTGCCATGAACAGCTTGGCTGACTTGTTTTTGTTCCAATACATCATACCTGTTCAGTGAAACATTAGCATACAAACTATCAGGAAATTGATGATCAATAAATTCTCTGTGGTTGTAAATTATTTTTATTAGAATTGGTAGCATAACCTTATGTAATATCATTCCTAGATGAAACTGTTGAAAAAGCTACATCCCTATGAAAGCCATTAGAAACATTAACATCTTGCTTAACTGCTGCATTAACAAACTGTGCATCACGAGTGGTATTAGCTGGTGAAGAAAACACCCCTTCACCCAAATCAAATACATGCTTGGGATGTGAACAGCGTGTAACAGACTATTACTGATTGTGAAACAGCAACAAAGCTATTTGGTGCAGAGATCGTAGTGAGCCAACCCAGCAGTTGATAGATATGCATTAGTGTGGTTTTGTGGAGGGGAAGCAAACATTTGACAACATTAATTGAACCGGGGGACTTCCAATAAGGCTGCACACTGAAGAGCAGCTTAACTGCAGCTTTCCCCATTTGAAAAACTGAGAAAAAGGAGTGCCATTGAAACTTTTTTTTAGCTAGAACTCCGTTACTGGCTAGTAAGTACACTGCCTGAATACCAGCAGACACAATATTTAGAGAATCCGTAAAAAAAAAAATCAGCCAGAAAGGTGTAGAGAGAAAACAGTCTGTGGATGATTCTGCAGCTGTTCTGCAAAAAACGTTAAGCATTAGGTCTGCTTCAAGAAGTAGCTTCCAGTAATTCAGAGGAAAAAATAAATCAAATGTACTGAGACACAATTAAAATAAATGAAACACTGAAGGAATGCATCAATTCAAAACAAAAGGCTGGAAAAAAATAGAAGCAGTAATTAGCTGTTTAGATGACCTGATAAAACTGGAAAAATCAAAGGAAGAAATTAAGAAAAGTCTGGCCGAGTACGAGGCTTTTCCAAGAAGCTCTTAAAAAAATTTTATATATACATGCATACACACACATACATTAATTATAATTATAAGGCTAAGGAGAAAATCCAACAAAAAGTGATCCAGCAAGCAGAAGGGAGCCCCGTTTATAATTCCTTTGAAACTTAAGTTCATAGTAAGACTTTGCCAGTGAAACCTTTTTCAATACTCCAAAGGAAAATTCTTGAGAGAGAGAAAAAAGCACAGGAGTTGACTAGAAGAAACAGGGGCTGAAACGGAGTCTGGTGTTGGAGGCTGGAGATGAACAAGATGAAGACAAGCAACTGAAATTAGTGAATAAATGGGAGACTATGAAGCACCAATCACATTTGTGAAATGGCTTTGCAAGAAAAAGTAGCTGAAAAAGACTGACTGGACTTTTACTGACTATTAAAATTGTGGGCAGATTGTAAGCCATATAACCTCACTTTATATCATTAATGTTTAGAAGGACACAGGGAAAAACATTAAGTACAAAATTTTATTAGTATTTATATAAAATATTTCATTATAAAAAATATGGGATATATATTTTAAATATATATATATATATATATATATATATATATATATATATATATATATATATATATATATATAGTAAAACGTACATGAACTGATCAATTCTCTACTTCCCTTAAACATAACTACTCCTGCATGTATTGCTCCCAAAATTTCCATTTCTTCTATTCTTTTATCTCTATTACAATATTCTCTACTTCAAAGAGAGCTGGTTTGTAGGATATGATTTCCATTTTCTGGTAACTGATTTTTTGGCAGCCACCAAAATTAAACTTAAGGCCTTACTATGTCTAAACAATTCAGACCCTGTAAAAAGCTCAAAAGTAATTTCCTTAGTTAACATCCATTTCCTAACCCAATATTTCTGACAAATTAGTCTGTAAGGAATTTTTAAGGTCCGTCAACTTATTACACTCCCAGAACATATATCCCCAGTTACCTCCTTCTCCACTATACCTTCAACATTTGCCATCTACCAGAGTAAAAATTATCTGGAGTCTGCTTGGGGTACAAAAATACCCATGCAAAACACTTCAGAGAAACACTTTTAAATCTTGACTTTGTTGCATATTTGGGGGCCATACATGTGTCTTCCCATAGTTTCCTTCTGAATTGCTTATCCAGTCTCACTTTCCAATCTTTTCGAGCATCCTCTGACCGATTCCTAAAGTTATTGTGCAATATTTTATATGCCCTACTAATTTATCCCTTTAACAGCAGCTTCTGTTCTAGATGCAACTAAAAATTCTACCAGAGCAGGTTTTTCAATGAGGATTCCCCTTATCCCTCTCTCTTTGCTAACATTCTGACATCAATTACCGAGACGGAAAGCAGTTTGTATCCTGCAGTTCAAATGTCTTCTTAGCATCTTCCAATTCTACTACCTTTCACTCTCAAAGATATTTGCTGCTAATACTTTGGCTCCTTTGCCAGTTTTCTCAAGTAAATTCCAGTCCTCCCTAGCCTATTTGCTGCATCACTAATTGCAGTCACTCCTATCAGCAAAAGCTCATTTCTCATGTTGGCTTATTTCTTAGAATACTTTCTACTACTTTATGAATATAAAATTCTGTAAGGCAATTATTCGCTTTAAGGATATGCAACCAAACTACCACTTTCTCCTTATTTCTTGAATTCCCTCCCGCTTCATCAATCCTTTCCACTTTAAATTATAGACTTTTACTTGTGTTATGTATACGAGCCTTAAATTTGCAACTCTAAAATATCCCTTCAAATCAGGTAATCCTAAACCACCTTGTTCTATTGGAAGGATTAACGTATCCCACTTGACTCTCGCCCTCTTCTCCTCTCAGATAAAATCCTCAACTCCATCACTGTCCACAACTTCTCTTCTGGTTGATATAAATATGCCTGAACTTTACAAAAAATTAAAGGGACTATAAACATTTTCACTACTTGTATTTGCCATTCATATCCATAAACAGGAGCTTCCAGTTTTACCAGTTTTTTGTATTATCTTTTGTTTAGCCTCTTCACAATATCATTAGCTGCCATAGCATAATGCTTTTTCACCCATACTACTAAATACTTCATTTTATCATGTTGCCAATAATATGGGTATTGCTTAACCAATTAATGTGTGGGTACATAGTTTACAGCTATAGTCTTTATTTTATCTTCATTAATTTTATATCCTGAAAAGATCTGAAACAGTCTCAGAATGTTCCACAACAATGAAATGTTATTTTCTGGTTTTATCAGGTACAAAATGATACCACCTGCAAATATAATTATATCAACTATATCCCTGAATTTATGAGTCTCTTATTTTCTCTGCCAATGGTTCTAAATATAACTCAAACAACTAAAGGGGAAGTGGGCACCTCTGCATGGTTCCTCTGACACATTATCAAAGAGGTATCCCTCACACAATTTTTGCCTGTGTCCTCTCATATTTCCTCCTTACGGAATGCAAATGTTTCCACTGTCCTACTCAAAATCCCACTCTGTTGAAGGTTTCTCTGCATCAAGTCCCAAACAACAGCAGTATTTTCTTACATTTTGCTTCCCTCTGGATCATCATTGCTCTACTAATGTTGTCAAAAGTTTGCTTCCCCCCAACAAAACCACACTGATCCATACCAAACATTCTTTACCATCATTTAACTACTATAGAAATAACCCTTTATAAATCATTATTTAAAATTAAAATGTGTCTATATGACGTTGGGTCTGATGGGTCTTTACAGTGTTTAGGTATTACAGCCACCATGGCTTTATTCCAGGATGTTGGTGCTTCCCCTCCTTTTAAAATACTGTTAAACATTCCAGATCTTTATCACTTTCTTTCCTCCTAATTTCCAAACTTCTACAACAATACCATCTATTAATGAAGATTTTCCTGCGTATTGATTATACATCTTTTCTTCATCTCCTCTCCTCCCATCTTAACTATTACTCGTTGACCCTTGTTCATAGTTTAGTGCTAAGCCAACTGCCATTGCGAGCCATTTTAAGCTTACCAATTATCCCTTGTGAGACTCAAACCTTGCACCTTGTGTTTGCAAAGCAAACACCCTAGCCATTAAGTCACCCTCCCGACCCCCTTGTATACCTCTAACCTTGGCATAACCAAGTCTCCCATAAATATACCCACTTGCGCTTTTTTTTTTTCGATTTCCACATGCCTCTGCTTTATACAAATTTTCATAACTTTCCGAAATATCTCTAATACCTCTAAATGATCTCTGATTAATATAGGCTCCCTATGTTTAGCAAAAACCCTTTCTGTTGCCTAAGCAGTCATGCTAAAATTATTTATGCTTTGGAGTTATCAAAAAACAGATGCTCAACAACAATCCTTCTAAGCTCATGCATATTATCCAGATACTCCCTTATTTTCTCTGGCACACTGCATCTGCGCATCTTCCTGGTCTGTAAGATCCACCTCATTCTGCAGTACCTTAACCTTTGTCAGCCCCTCTGAATAATTATTGTTACTTTTAACCATCTCTCCTTTTCTTTTATTTATATCCTATTTTTAAACTCCACTTTCATTTTATCCCACTTATTAGCTATAACTTCTACAGAAATGTCTGTCTTTCTTATGGCGCTCAATTTCTACTACTCATTCCTTAAATTCCTCTCTTTTAACAAGTAGATGGGGAAGTGCCAGTCTCTCATTTGTACTTTATTACCCTGCAGTTTTATCTTGGTTATTGGTGCATGATCTGAAATAGTTCTTGAATGTTTCAATTAAATGCATAAATTCCTATCAAACATAATTTTGGTCTAGTCCAGTTATTTTTCGTTCAGGAATACTATATAAACTGAGTTGCTACTACTGAATTCACATATTCCATACCAAATATTTTCATAAATTTCTTCAGAAAACTATCCTCTTTTGTTATATTTTCCCTTCTAGGCCACCAGATACATCCTCACGGTTGCAAATCAAGTTCTAGTCTTTAGCTATAAGTAATATTCCTTGCTAAAAGCGGATTCCTACCCAAATTTTCTTAAGCTCCACAACAGCAATTTTAGGTCGGATATAAATACATGCCAGTATAATCCTCTTCCCTTGTCAGTAGCCTTTTATTACCACAAATCTACCATTACTGTCTCTTTTATTTTCCTCTTCTACCATTTTTAGAACTCTCTGAGCAATTAATACAAGTACTCCCCACTTCCTCTGTTCCAGATATTCTGCTGAATATCCATCCTTAAATCCTTTAAATTCACATGCGCAGTTCTTTCCAAATCTGTCTCCTGTAGCATTGCTACTTACATTATGCATTTCTCTCAGACCTGTGAGGCCATTCACATTCCAAAATATGCAGTAGTGTAGCTAGGGTGGGGCTAGAGCAGCCGCCACCCCAGGCACAAAGTGTTGGGAGAGCATGATCAGCCACTCCTGCTCTCTTCTTTATTGCAATACTGGCTTTTAAAAGCGGATACTGCATTTGCAGTCAAATCTGAACACTACAGCACTGTGTGTGCGGTTTAAACTGTAGTAACTACTTAATACATTTGTAGAAAGCAGTTTATTACAGCCCCATGTAAGCAGGATATATCTTGTAGCAATCGTTCGCTACATTTGGAGCAGTTTGCTGCACTCTAGAAAGAATATTTTTTTAAAGAAAAACATGAATGCCATAGAGCTCCACACGGGCAGGGTATAAACTGTAGCAACAAGTTTGCTACACTTTAAAAGAACACATTTTTTTTAATGAAATATGCTGAAGGAGGGCTGGGGTGGCATGTCGTGCATCTGGCCACCCGATTGGTGTGCTAGTAGAAGAAACATCTTTTTATGCTCTTAAATATACAAGTTGGGGGGCACAGATCTAACTAACAAACTGATCACTTACAATGTAGTGATAGGCTTACTATAATAACATGTTTTTTGCTCTTCACTTGAAGAGCTAAGGAGATGGTTGAACCCGATACGCTTCAGATAATACATTTAATATAGTTATTATTCCCACCTATTATATATGACAGATTTTTTAAATGTCTTGTTCCAGCTTTTGTGTTACATGCACCCACTAACGTTTAAGCAGGTTGATTCTTTATATAGTAGTTTCTCATCATCTCCATCTGAACCCATCTCATACATATTACAACGCATTTTGTTCTAATGAAAACCCTCAAAAAAATCAAACGCATCCCCAGACCACTCCCATAACCTAGTAACTTAAAACACACACAACAGTAAATCTTCAAATTGTGAAGTTTACCCCCACCCGGATAGAAGAAACTGCCCCACATTAACTAACCTAAAATTAAGGTTATCCATGCTAAACCGTATGTTACAACCTATGTTCTTACTTACACTAAAGATGTCTTTTCTTGTCTTATCTTTATCCTCCAAGTTGTGAAAAACAGCTTATATGCTTTCAGAAATTAACTTTGAGCCTCAAGAAATGTGCACTGGTTATCTTAAAACTGAATAAACTCTTCTATTGATGCACTGAAGTATTTGGCTACCATCTCAGTAAACTATGCCCAGACCTCTTGATTTATTGCAATCACCTTTAGTCATCTTACTTCCATGGAAATACAAGAACAGAATGTACTTCTCAACCAACACCGCACATTTATTTGCTAAATGAAAACTATTACACCGCAATCTTTCATTTAAAAAATAACAACACTTAAAAAAAAAAACTGTCATTAGATTAAATCTAGGGCATTAATCCAGTCACCTATGCAAATGTAAAAAAATATTTCAACTGTACATATTTTATAATTAATGCACTTTTATACTCCACCCCCACCCCAACAGCCCAAGATTACAGCCTAGTGAATGCGCTTTTGCCCAGTCTTCTAGAATATTTACACTGTAATGCCTACATTTCTTAAAGCTAAAGAAAAAGTATTTATTTACTTTAGCATCTTTATCACAATCAACCAAAATGCTTTACTATATAACATGCAATTTATATAATGAAATGTTTTACACAAACAAAAATTTTTTATGTAGTTACTTTCTCTTTTCCCTTTAGTGTTGTTCCAAACAATGACACGAAGTGGGGTATATGCCCGTCACCCCCCCCCACAAATTTAACAAAGTCAAAAAAATCCAATCTTTATCTGCCTTTTTCTTGTAAGACCTTATTTCACAAATGTGACTGATCCTTTATAGTTTCACATTTATTCACTAATTTCAGTGTTGTTGATTTTCTTCCTTCTCATTTCTATCTCCCACCCGTAAACTCCAATTCAAATCCAAGATACTCCCAATTCTTCTAGTCAACCTCCTGTGCTTTTTTTTCTATCCTTCAAGCATATTCCTTTGGAATACTATAAAAAGTTTCTCTGGCAAAGTCTCGGACCTTTGCCATAAGAAGAATGAGCGGCAGAGACCCCTTCTGTTTGATGGCACACCTTTTGGACAAACGTTTCTATTTCCTCCTTAGCCTGTTCTGTATTTCTGTATCAAAAAAGGACGGATCCGCCAGAAAAAAAGCAGCATTCAAAAGACAGCTGGATACAGCAGCTTAATCTCACACTTGCCTCTCGACATTCCCTGACTGCTGGGGTAAATTTACTTCTCTCCTGCTTTGGGTACAGTGAATTATTTTCCACACACTATTTCATCTCCAACTTTTTTTTTTTTTTTTTTTTTTACTTTGTCCTTCTACATGTCCACGTTTGCAGCATACACACAATATGTCCTTTTTAATAAACAAACTGTACCATAGAATAACAGTGCAGTTATTGGTTCTGTTCCCTCCAGTTTCTCTGGTACAGCAGAAAAATCACAGGTTTTCTTCCTGCTCTGTCCTCTAACTCTACCATTTTTTTAAACAGCTCTTCTTGAGCTCATACACAGCCAGCCTTTTCTTCGACCTCTGATTTTTCCAGTTTCATCAGTTCATC
Source organism: Protopterus annectens (assembly GCF_019279795.1). NCBI lineage: Eukaryota > Metazoa > Chordata > Ceratodontiformes > Protopteridae > Protopterus > Protopterus annectens. The sequence continues at coordinate 540,179,325 of NC_056725.1, read as the reverse complement.
TGAAAAGCTGTTTACAGCTTCTTCAATTTTTACAGTTATTTGAGTTGATATATACCTTTGATGTTTCCTTTAATCAGCCCAGAGAATGTGACTTATTTTTCCTCTAAATTACTGGAAGAGATCTCTTGCACCAGAGATGGGGCTTGAAGTGCTTTTTGTTGAACAGCTGCAAGATTCTTCTCAGGCAGCATTTTCTCTTCACCTTTTCTACTTGATTTTTTTTTTTCAGGCTCTCCAAGTTTCTTTTTTGCTGGCATCCAAGCAGTATACTTACTAGCCAGCAACTAAATTTTACCAATACATTACACTCACATTGGGAGCAAATAACTAGATACGGAAGGATGACGGAATGTCAAGTTACCAAGAATTCATTTGGACTGCAGGTTAGAGATTGCCTTCCCTATCAAGGACTGATAGAAATAGGGGGGGGGGGGTCCCTAAACAAAAGACAAGCACTGGCAGAGTTTTTAGTAGAATCTAAAACAGAAGCTGCCATTAAAAAAAGAATAATCAGAACATATAAAATAATGCACAACTATAAGAATCCGAGGAAGTTAGAAAGGATTGGGGAGAGAGATTGGATAAACAATTCAAAAAAAAAAATGGAAGAATACATGTACTTCTCCCAAATATGCAGCAAAATCTAACCGACGATTTTTGCTTGGAAATGTTTACATAGATATTTTTATACCCCAAGTAGACCCCAGAGAATTTTTCCTCAGGTAGACAGCAAATGTTGGAGGTGTAACGGGGAAGAAAGAGGTAATTGGGAACATTTTCTGGGAGTGTGGTGAGTTGATGGACTTTAAGGATTATCTGCAGGATACACTATCAGAGATGCTGGGTGGGCAGACTGGCGTGACAGTGGAGATGATTTTTCTGAGCTATGATACAGAATCGGAATTGCCTAGACATGGCAAGGCCTTGCTGTGTCTAATTATGCTGGCTACCAAAAAAGCAATTACTAGAAAATGGAAATCAAAATCTAAACCAACTAAGCTAGAAATACTTAATATAGTAACAGATATAAAACAACTGGAACTGAGATCTTTAGAAAAGGGTTGAAGCAAACTACACAGGAAAAAATGGGAACTGTGGGAACAGTACATACAAGGAAGGAATGATTTAAAAGCAGGTAGGACTTAAATGAGCTATGTAATGTTTGACTGAAACTGATTATACATCACTTATCTACCTAATGTTTACAAACCATACTGACACTCCCAGTTGCAATGTAAAATGCTTGCAACTAGGACTGTTAGTGTGGTCTGTTTTCATTTATATACAATGTATTATTGCCTATGTTGTAAGTGATGGTTTAATAAAGATGCTTCTTGTTTAAAAAGGGGCATGAACTCAGTAATTTATGTAATGTTGCTTAGCTTAAATGATGTGGAGCAATACATGTGAAGTATAATGTTTGTAAATGTGAACATGTTAATACAGTTTGATTACTTTTATTTAAATGTAAATTTGCCTCTGTTACAATTGATAATTCACTAAAGGTGTTAAAGAATTACCTGTCCTTACCTATCTGTTCCTTTTTTCACACTGGCAGAGCTGAAATTAAGTGATTAATAAGAGTGCAGCCTTCTTGGAAAGCCCCCTACAACATATTCTTGTCAGGCGTATTGGGGGGCCAATGAGTTTAACTAAGGAAATTATTTTGAGCTGGGACTCATGATCTGAACTGCCTTTAGTAAAGCCCAAGTTTACTGCTACTGGGCTGCAAAAAAAAAAAAAAAAAAAAAAAAAGAGACTAGAAAATGGAAATCAAAATCTAATTCTGTAACTGAAGTACTAAATATTGTAAAGGAGGTGAAGTAACTAGTGTTCAGATCTTTAGAAAGGGGAGGGAGCAAATTGCATTGAAATAAATGGAACTTATGGGTACAATACAAACAAAATAATGTTCTTGAGGAGAGAGTGAACAGAAAGCAGAAGTTAAATGATTTATTTAATGTTGGAGTGAATAACTTAAAAATAAAAAAACAAGTATAATGCATGAATATTACTAACAATGTGTTTTTCTATTAAAGTATCTGTGTGGATGTCATGTGATAATTTAAAAGATATTTTCAAAACAAAACTCTCAAATAGTTAATTTGCTTTAATAATGTAACACAGATTTTCCAAATTATTTCTCTGATTAGAAGAACCCACCCTTGCCTGCAACACACACAAGCCACATGCTGAGAGAGAGAGAGAGAGAGAGGATACTGAAGCGTCATTTTTCTTTCTTCGATGCAGGGGAGTGTATACTCCTTGTTCAAAGCACACAGAGTGTTCATATCTTTCTGCATCATGAACTGTAGCATCTTTGAAATAATTACAGGCAGGGACTGAAAACTGCCTGCTACATATTTGGCAGAAAAAATGCAATGTCAGTTCAATAGTACTTGCTGAAACACTGTTGGCCATCAGCTTTACAAGAATCAGCATGGATTTATTTATAATGGAGGGGGAACAAAACCTCTTTTTGGTAAAAGAAAACTTACATAAAATATAGTTATTAAATAGTATTTCGAGTTTTGTGGAAAAACTTTCAGAATGGTATCCTTCCCACACAACAGTAGACAGTCTCTCAAAACTGTCTCAAAACTATGCAAGACTCTCTGATGTTCCCCTTTAGTATCTTCACGGAACAAGGTAGCAACAATTCCACAGGTGGAAATTACCTTCAACGATAATTGTCCAATAGAATGGAGAATGAAGATTTATCTCCCTGTCTAAATATATTTAATAAATGCTCACAATCTTCTGTAAACCATCATCATATTAGGATCTATACTGCCCGAGTGAACCATCAGTTTTGCCAGTATGCCAACAGAGGCATCTCCAAACTGCCTACAAAGTCTGAGCATTATTTTCTGGTTCTCTTAACACATCTTCGGCATCTATCAGATTCTTCCTTTCTACTGTCATACTGATTTTTCAAGGATATTAATGCAATAATATCCTCAAGTCATCAACAGTGATCATTTTAACATCTATTATTAAGGTAAGTTCAACTTACACTATTGTATTGTGTTCATTATAATTATCACTGCTATAGTAGCCAGAGCTCCACAAAACAACCAGGCAGAGACCACCACGATGGAATAAATAATAAAACTTATTTTATTACAAATATAACAAGCGCTTTCACGTGTATCCAACATGCTTCCTCAGGTTTTTACATCAATGCTCAGCAAACAACTTATATATACACCTAATTCATCTACTAATTAATGAAATTAACTGACAAATCAAATAAACTGCTGAAACAATTAAACAGCATGGGAAGATGTATTAACCCATTCTAAACTGGAGACAATACATATAAAATGCATATAGCATTACTAGCTTCCACAAAAAATGCTCTCTTCAAAAGACCAGGTAACAAAAATAAAATAATAATGTTAATAGCATATACATATGTTATTTAAAATCAGGTATTGCTGAAGTCAGGTATATCAAAAAGGAAAATGAATGAAAGTTTAATAGAATAAAAACAAAAATAACTGCATAAAATATGTATCTATAAAATAACATTGTTTCATGCTTTCATTTTATAAGACTATGCATCTTATAGATGAAATGCAAAAGCAAAGATTGAAGATAAAAACCCAAATAAGCATATTTGTATATAGACTACTAAATAAATAAAATAAAATAACATAGTAGCAGCTTCATAATAATCGCGTGCTATGAGAGCAGGCTTTATACTAACATGCTGATTCAAGCCTGGCTCAACATGGGCTCTCAATCTTAAAATCCACCTTAACTCGACAGTCTCTGGGTAATTCATCTTATCACCCCCTCTTTTATTTATGCCTACAATCTGCAGAACTCTAAACTTGAAACCATGGTTGGAGTGTATGGCAACATGTTTAGCTAGAGCATTACTCAAATTTATTTTCTTAATGTCATATATGTGATTATACATTCGATCTCTCAATCTCCTAGAAGTCATGCCTATATAGAAGGCTGTACATTCTGTGCAAGTAGCTAGATATATTGTTAGTTCTCTCACAAGTAGCATAAAAACTCGATGTATATGTATAATTGAGATGAGGATGAACAAACCGACTATCACTAACTATATGTTTACACATATTGCATCTATTGCATGGAAAGGTGCCACGTCTTAAAACTTGTCTATCTACACTACTAGTTAAATTAGTTTTATCAATACACAATAGTCTTTTTAGGTTTTTGCTGTTTCTGTATCTAAAGCTAGGTGTTGCCCCTATTAAATTGGAGCACTGATTATCTATAAGTAATATATTCCAGTTTTTCCTGATAATACTAGTGATATATTTAATAACACTAGTGTACCTGGTAGTACAAAATACCCTATTCCACTCATAATGGGCCCTGTGATTGTATCTGGTCTTAAGATGTCTTGAGACAGTAGAACCTTCCATATCTTTAGCCATTGAATCCAAGACAGGGTGTTTCAAACTACATACCAAGGATGCAGTGTAGCCTCTCTCTTGAAATAACTCTTCCATATGATCTATTTGTAGATTACTATCAGTAACATCCCTACATAGGCTGGAGATTCTCTTAAATTGACTCTTTTAAAACATTTGGAAACGCAAAACGTGGGTGCATACTATTATAATGTAATAATGCATTTCTCCAACACTGCTTCCTATACAGAGTAGTTGAAATCAAACCTTCTGGACTTCTAGAAATTGTAATATCAAGAAAGGATAATTTATAGGGGGATGCTTCCATCGTAAATCTTAAAAAATCGGTAGTAGACTCTAAATAAATAACCAGGTCCTGCAACAAGTCCAGGCTTCCATCCCAAACGATTAATGTATCATCCACAGAGAGAGTCTATAAAGCAAAATATGCTGAAAAAAGACGCTATTAAACAAATGAGCACATTCCCAGTGATACATAGCTAAATTTGCATACGAATTTGCACATGGGGTGCCCATAGCCACACCTCATGTCTGTGCATATAGTGCTTCGCGATACATAAAAACATTGTTATTCAATACTATGTCCAGAAGTGTGCAAATAACTGGGTATTGTTATCAAATCCACCTAAATTAAGTAAGGTCTCCCTAATAGCCTCTGTTCCATAGTCATTTGGAATTACTGTGAATAAGCTCTTAACATCTAGAGAGATCAAAATGACAGAAGGGGAAAGCATATTACCTTTCATTAAATTACCTAAATCATCCAATAACTGGTAGGTATCCTTCAAAATAGTTGGAACACTCCTTGCTAAGGGTCCTAGAACTGATTCCAAATAATGTAAAATATGTTCAGTGACAGCCAGCCCCTGACACTATAGGTCGTAAAGGTGGAGGAATAATATCTTTATGTATTTTAGAAAGACCTTTGATTAATGGTATCATTGGAAACTCAATCAAAAGGTAGTCATAAAACTCCCTAGTGATCTGTCTACACATCAAAAGATTGTATAGTGTGTCATGAACATTCCTTATAATACCTGTAACAACATCCCGTACTATTAATCTGTAGGTATTGTTGTCACTTAGCATATCAAACATAATCTCATTATACATGGAAGCATCTAATACCACTATGCCTCCCCCCTTGTCAGCTGGCTGTATAATCAAATCGACATTATTAGACAGATCATAGAGAGAACGCCATTCATTAGCATCCAAATTATGGTATAAATTTCTAGGAACAACATCTGAAAAATATTTGTAAAAATCTTGTTCACATACTGAAACAAAACAGTCAATATTGGAAGGAAGAGCTGGTATAAAAATACTTTTACATTTGAATCGGCTTCCTACATCAGTCTCACTTGCTTTATCAAACAGTAGTTTCAAAGACAAGTTTCTAGCAAAAAGGCGTAGATCAGTCAAGACCTCAGTGGGGTTACTACTTTGCGAGGGGATAAAGGAGACCTCTATTCAATAAGGTCACCTCACTAGAACTGAGCATGTAGCTCGAAAGATTAAATATGAGTGTACTCAGTTTCTGTTCTTTCTCCTTACCTCCATGGTTTCGCCCGAAAACTTCCTTTTCCGTCTTCCCTGACTGTTGGATCTCGTTTGTTGTCTGATGCAATATTGCATTGGGAGAGGTAAAAAAACGTCATCAGCTTTCTCTAATGTTTTTTTAGGTTTAGCGCCAAATTTATTAAAAGAAATCTGTTCTTCCAGAGCTTGTTGATTAGGTGGAGGAGTATCTAGTGTTGACGCAGCTTCAATCATCATATTTTTATCTGCCGACGTAACATCCGCTTCGATCCTATCTTCCATCGCTGTCCTCATGGAATTTAAAGGGACAGCAGCTACAGGAGTTGATGGTTCAACTTCAGTGTCTTGGCTACGGTTTGGTACATATGTGTGGTCATTGCGTTGAAGACTTGTTTTCGGCCATACAAAGACCTGACCAAATAGAAAATCTTGATAGTCCCTTTGTAAAAACTAAATAGACAGATAACCTTAGCTGACTATCTTTAGGAGGCAGAAGAAGAGTCCAGGGGTACCTGGAAAATGGTCCTTGCAAAGCTTGAACACCACAGAGAAGGAATCAAGCTTAAAGTGCATTGTAAAAGTATGTAAATAGAACCAAGTAGCAGCTTCTAGAATACTTCTAAGAATCCAACCTTTTCCAAAAAGACACAGATGAAGCAGACACCCTCACAGAATGGGCCTTTATCCCTGCCTGGAATCCAATGTCATGGTGAGTATAACAAAAAGTAACAACCTTAGACAACCATTTGAAAATAGTCTGTTTTGACAGAAGTTGTCCTTTCTTACAGTCACAAGAAATGAACAATCGATCTGAAAGACTTGGTTCTGCCAAGATAGTACCAGACTTCCAGTGTATGTACTATCCTTTCTCCCTCATTTTTTGACTCCTAAAAGAAAACAGGGAAAAGATAGTTTTGGCTTAAAGTAATCTTGGATCCCACTTCAGGCATAAAAGAAAGAGATAGTTCTCAAAGAAACCCTGTCCCTATAGAAAATGAGGTAGGACTGACTCACCATATCAGTTTGCAACAAAGATACCTTTCTTGCAGAGGTCGTAGCCATCAGTAAAACTGTTTTCAATGTTAAGAACCTGATTAAATTAGCTAGTTCAAATGGAGCAAAATGTTAGCTTTTCTAACACAAACTTAAGATACCAAGGTAAGACCACCGTTTTTCTTGGTGGCCTCTTATGCAAAAGCCCTTTCAAGAACATCTTGACATCAGACTACTCTGAAAGAAAAGGACCCATAGGTAGACATGCTGAAATGGCGGATAAACGAACCTTGACAGCAGAATAAGAAGGCTAGTAACTCACAAACATTATAAAACCTGGGAACAACTAGCCTTGAATGGGTGCTGGTTACATTGTTGGCACCAACTAGAAAACCTTTTCCATTTGTTAATAAATGATACTCTAGTAGTAGGCTCTCCTACTTCCAGTGGTACCTACTACACATTCTCAGTAAACGGGTGCCTGAAAGGAATTAAGACCCTATCATCCATGCAGTCAACTGAAGATTTGTTGTCGAGTGTATCAAACACCCCTGTTTTTGTGCAAGTATTTCCAGTCTGTGAGGAAGCTTGTGGTAACTTCCCCTGGCAATTTCCAAAAGAAGGGACAGTCACAGTTGCCTGGGCCAGGACAGTCACAACGATCTTTAGGGATTCCTTCTGAATCTTCAGAAGTACTCTGAATATTAGTGGAAAGGAAGAAAAAGCATGCAAGAACATATCTGTCCAAGGAGAAGAAAAGGCATCTGTCTTCCAGGCCTTCTTGCGTGGAGTCCTGGAACAGAATCTTGCCAGTTGATTGTTCAGACAGGAGGCAAAGAAGTCTACTTGAGGAACTTTTCCCAGATGGATCAAACCTTGGAAGACCCCCTGATCTAGTTTCCACTCATGAGTGTCGGACATACAATTTTGCTTTGAGGGAATATAAGGATGCCTGTAGAGTGAGACTGTGCTGTGAAGCTACATCCCAAGCTAAAATAGCTAGTTTGTAAAGGGGGCATGACCTGGTTCCTCCTTGTTTGGGGATGTACCACATGACTGTGGTATTGTCTGTAACCCTATGAAGAGGTTCCAGAGAGTAGAGTGCCTTTATCAGGGCAAGCATCTCCTTGATATTTATGTGCTTGTGTCTGTCCTTGGTGTTCCACATCCCCTGCACTTTTATCCTGACTAAATCTGCTCTCTAAGCAAAGTCTGAAGCGCCCATAGTGACTGGCTATTTTTTAAGTCGGTGGGAAGAAGGAAGACCTGTCTCCACCAAAAGACTCTCTTCTGACAAACCCTAGCACTGGAATTTGAAAAGATAAAGGGTGCTGATGCTGGGTCTAAGATTTCAGATACCATTGTATCTTTCTCATGTGGAGCTTTTCCAAGGGTATCCTGTGGTATTCCCTTCAAAGTGACTGATGTCCAAGTGGAAAACCTTAGAAATACATCTAAATAAAGCTCTATTTTTTTCCTGTAAAAGAAAAAGGTTTTTGAACTGAGGTGTCTAACTGATACCCCAGGAAAAGAATCCTGTGTGTGGAGTCAAGACTTGTGAATGCTATCTTGGAATCCAAGCTTGCGTAAAAGATCTGTCGCCCAAGACACAGATTCCTGACACAATGAAAAAGATTCTGCAAAGATAAGCAATTTGTCTAAATATGGAAAAATGCCAGTACCCCATAGCCTGCAATGAGCTATAACTGGAACTAGATTACACACTTTGTGAATACTCTTGGTGTAGTGGATAGTCCAAAGGCAAAGAACTGATAACGTGATCCAGACGCACAAAGCCTTAAGAAATGTCTAAAGTCTGGATGAATATGGATGTGATAAACATCTTTTACAGAACAATGGGATTCTATTACTAAATGCTCAACGTCTCTGTCCTTTTTCTCCCCATTTACCATCCTTGCTATGAATAAACAATAATACAGAATTTAAAATACTTTAGTCTGTTTCTCTCCACTAGAACAGTATCTTACTGTACTGGTGGTTTCACTTTCAAAAAACTTTTATCCTGCCCTGGAAAAGCTTTACTTCATTTATAATAGTTTGGTTTTTCTGACATTTAACACCACTCTGGGACTATTTACAGGTTTTTAAATATTTTTATACTTAATATCCGAGTCTGACCACATGGGGTCTAGCATCTTGATGTGATCCTGATTGTTTAATATGCCTGTTTGTATCCCACAATGCATTGCTTCTGTATATGTATGCATATTCCAGGGCAGGATAAAATATATATATATATATATATATATATATATATATATATATATATATATATATATATATATATATATATATATGTATATTCCAGGACAGGATAAAATATATATATATATATATATATATATATATATGCATACATATACAGAAGCAATGCATTGTGGGATACAAACAGGCATATTAAACAATCAGGATCACGTCAAGATGCTAGACCCCATGTGGTCAGACTCGGACATTAAGTATAAAAATATTTAAAAACCTGTAAATAGTCCCAGAGTGGTGTTAAATGTCAGAAAAACCAAACTATTATAAATGAAGTAAACTTTTTTTTTTTGAGTCGGTGGGTGCGGTTCTCCTTTAAGTGTAGGGTTACCAGGAAAATTGAAAGAAGAAGAAGCGATAACAGGTTGTGAAGTGACATAATTTTGAATTTGGACACTATCACAAACATATTTTAGGAAAGAAAACTCCAAAATTGGCCTCCAATAATTTTCTTTGACACTACGAACATCCTTGAATAAAAACCCTTCCCACCTGGGAAAGGGGAACTAGCTCTCCACCCCCCACCCCCACCCCCTTGGGATATGCAAGTGATGAAAAAGTGGAAACAATGAGTCTGACTTGGAAGATGAGGAATGACACCTTGTAAAGGAAGAATTTCTTCACATCATCATCTGTAACCTTAAAGAATTATTTTCAGAACCCATACGTCTGAAACAATCTGTTGCCAAACAGGAAAATGGAGGTTCAGACTTTTTGGAAGAACAAAAGGAGCCAGGGTGGGAGGGGCTCACAAGGTCTCTCGAATAGTCATTCAGACTTGCTGGACCATCCTTAGTTTTGGGAGGTTCAAGACTTATTTTGGAACATACTTTCCATTTCTTAAATGTCTGTTTACCTGAATTTTGTTGCGACTGTTTATTCTACTTTTTGCCAAAACTAGATGAGGAGATAAAAAAAAAATCCATTGGACAATTTGGAAAAGAAGGTCTGAAAAATCATGAGAGAGATTCCATGGATCAGCTTGACCATTTCACTGCACTCTTTGATCATGCCGCAGTACAAGGGCTAAACATTAAAGTTCTATCCCAGCGAGAATTTAAAATCTCTTTTTTTTTATCATCTGGGAGGTACTGAGAATGCAGCCAGGCAAACCTCCTCAAAACAGTACCAGTGGCCACAGCCCTGGAAGAAGAAATTAAGTTATTTAAAGCAGATTTTTTTTCCTCTTTTCCTCACAAGAAGAAACTGCAGATAGACATCCCTCACAATTTGTCTAAACTAACATGAGCCTGACAATTTCAAATTCTGAGAAATTACAGCTGCAGAAGTATACATTTTCCCCATACATATCAATTGTCCAATTCTTCTCAAAAAAGTAGGATTGGAAATGAATGCTTAGCAGCACTGGGATAAATCAAAGCTATAGCTGGATCAAGCATGGGAATGGTGTATAAAAATTTTAAGACTGAAGAACTTCATACATCCTCTCTGACTTTTTATGGACAGCTGGCTGAATATCTGGAAAACTGCAGGCAGTAACACACATCCTCTAAAGCAGACAGAACAAGAGGAATGAGTGCAGGTTCTGGAAAATCATTCTGTAAACTTAAAAGTATTTTCTGAGAGACTGAAAACTTCAGCGTTCTCCCATTGAAAACACTGACATATTCTAGCAACAGTCCCAGAGAAAGAGAAAGAACACCACACACACACACACACACACACACACACACAGGAGACTTGGAAACTGAGCGGTCCTCACAGTCTGAAACAGAAATCCAAAGGAAAAAACGTGGACTCTGTTCTTGCATCTTCCAATTCAGATTCAGAATTTTGAATTTCTCTCCCTTACCGTAAACTACTTTACAAAAATTATCAAGGGCCTGAATTAAACCCTGGGCTAGACCCAGTAAACTAATCCTATCCAAAGAGAGTAGATACATAAATGGTTTTCTGCTTTTTGACAGGAAAAACGGTGCCATCTATTTTATTAATGGCATGACCTACTTCTCAGGGATAGGCACAACATTCTGATACAAGGAAACCTTTCCCAGGGCCAACAAGAGTGGCTCTTTGTCCAGTGAAGGGACCCCAACAGCCGCAGAGGACACAGCTACCCCTGGTCCACAGTGGATGTAGGTGCTACACCACAGGGATATGGGGTAAACGATGGGTGGTCTGAGGTACAACCAATGGCCACAGCAGAGCCACCCATCTGCGTCAGATGCAAATTCCTAGATGTGGTGGCAAAGTATTTATGTGGTTGAAAGGAGGACTGACAATGGGACCTGTAGTCTGTTCCATGGTTAAGCTGAAAAAGATGCATCTTTCCCAGGAAGACCAGCAGCAATTGCCTGTAAACATTACCAGTCCACAAAACTTATTTTTGACAGCAAAAAACATACAGTAAAAAGCATTTTAAAACACTATACCAGCCCCACAAAAGAAAACTAAATTTCTCCACAGAAAAATATATTTTCAGTTACTTTATACTACTTTTAAACGGACAGGAAAAAAAACAAGTGCTCTGTTTAGAAGTATGTTACAGTCTCAAAACTGTAACATACTGTTAAAGCACTCCAAGTTTTAAAATAACTTTCCTGATGAGGAAAGTAACAAAGCATCAACAACATTAAAAAATGAAATGTTTTTCTCCAAAGGGAACTTACCTGCCCAGCAAAGGAAACCAGAAGCCGACCAATAATCAAAAGCCTCAGGGAAGTGTACTCTTCTTTATCAGTAAGGCTCTGAAAGGTTTCATGCACAAACTTGTCTTTTAGTCAGCTCAACTCAAGCTGCTTGACAGTTTGGACATATGGAAGGTGCCTTGAAGCTTTGGAAGCTGGCCAGTTATATCCTTGGCAGAATTTAATCCATACAGTTATGGCTACTGCAGCAGTGATCAATATGATCAACATCTGCAGAGTGGTAAACAGAAAATAAGGAAGTATTTGGATAATATGAATGAGTTTAGAAAGATTGCTGTTAAGCAACTTTTTTTTTTTTTGTTAACGGCAAAGCATGAAAACTTTTAGCAATTTTAGACTTGGGCAATAGAAACTAAAAAGGATTACTGCACAATTTAGGGAGCATCCAACAAGAAAAAATAACCAGAGATCCTGTACGGGTATTACAGCCAATTTGGAGATATTATGAAAATATGTATAAAGCAGGAAAATGTAGAAAATCAAGAGCGAGCACAAATGGAAGTATTTAAGGTTAGAGGTACATAAGGCTTAACAACTAATAGTTACTTTGAGGAGTCGAGATAAAAACTTATGTATAATCCATCTGCAAGGAGGTTTCCAGAAACAGATGCTATTCCTGTGGAAGTTTCGAAGCCAAGATGGAAGAAAGTGATTAAAATCTGGAAAATGGTTTAACAGTATTTAAAAAAAAAAAAGGGAAGCACCAACATCATCTTGGAGAAAAGCTGCAGTGGCTGTACTATCCAAAGGCAATAAAGAACTGTCAGACCCAGCTTCGTAGACACCCATTTCAATTTTAAACCATAAATATAAAGTGTTTATGCTAGCTAAAACAATGACAAAGGTGTTGCCAAATTGACAGAATATGGATCACTGTGATTTTGTGGAGGGGAGGCACATATTTAACATTGGTATACCACTGTTGTTGGTGGGGTCTTAATGCAGAGAAAGCATTCGACAGGGTAAGATGGAATTTTATGAGTACGGCAATGGAAGCATTTGCCTTTCCTGATATAGTAACAATGTCAATTAAGAGGACATATGAAGGATCAGAGGCAAGAATTAAAGTGGAAGGGTTCCTCTCTAATAATCTGTGTTTGAACAGATGAACCAAGCAGGGGGTGCCCTCTTTCCTCTTTATTTGTTTTATATTTACAGCCACTGGCAAATAAAATAAGGGACTCAGAAATTCAAGATAATTGGTTTGGTAATTAAAACTTAGCTTTAATTTTCAGATGATATTCATTTTTACCAGTAAATCCAGAAAGGGCATCTCAGTATTGTGGAACAGACAATTTCAAGTCTTTAAGGGACAGAAACTTAATGAAGACGAAACAACGGCTATAGCCATAAATTGTGTACCCACACACAAATTGGTTTAGCAATACCCAGACTTATGGGGGCAAGATAAGATGAAACATTTAGGAGTATGGATTAAAAAGGATTCTGTTTTGACAGCTTAGGATATGTGTAAAGACACTAAAACAAGAATACAAAAACTGGGAAAACGAAAGCTCTTTTTCATGAACATGGATAGTAAGATACAAGCAGCAAAAATGTTTTTAGTCCATTTAGTTTTATGTCAAGCTTCAAATTTTTAATCAACCACAGGAGAAGTTATGGATAAAAAAGAGCTGAAGGAATTTATCTGGGAGGGAAAGAGGACAAGAGTTATGTAGGAAAGGTCTGTCCTTCCAATCAAAGGAGGTAGTTTAGGAATCCCTGATTTGAAGGGATATTTTACAGCTACATAGTTACGGTAGATTGGGTTACTATCAAAATACTGAAGTTCAAAAAACCGAATGTTCAATACTACGAAAATGACGTCAGACTTCCGGCATACTAATTAGGTTATAATGTCGAATCTGTTGATCGAATTAGATTCAACATTTCTGTCGAAAATCGGCCATGATGGCAATGTAGGTGCAAACGTAAGTGAAACAGCTACACTGTCATTCATGTTTTAGAAGGGGGGCAAGCCCCCTTGTGACCCCCACACCTCCTTCAAATTAAACAGTCCAACTCCGAGATCGCACTACAGTGAGGAAAGGGATATATTTCCCTTTCTGCTCTGTACCACGACTCTACTCAACATCAAGTTACTATCATCAAATGCACACTTGCATTTGCTGATATGTAATCTCAATCGCTTAACATTCGGCAACACGGAAAGTCAACTAACGTTCGACTTTCCGTATTCGCTGAACCAACTTTCAACATTTTGATGGTAAACCCGGCAGATTCACATTAACACAAGCAGAAGGTTATAATTCAAAGTGGAAAGGGATGATGACAAAACAGGAAGTTCAAGAAATAGTTGTATTTTGAAAGTAGATCCTTAAGGAGAATAAGCACCATACAGTTTACTTTATTCATGAAGCAGCAGGAAGTATTCTAAGAACTAAGCCAACATAAGAATGAAGAATGATTTGCCAACAGAGATGACAAGTAGGATTACAAAGAATAGGCAGAAGTGGGCTGGAATTTACTGGAGAAAACTGATAAAGGAAGGTACTGGGAGCAAATAACTAGAGAGAGAAATGTAAGAGTGGTATGAGGCCAAAACGATGTTTGGAATGCAGGCTAGAGACTGCCTTTTCTACTAGGGGTCGACAGAGTATAAGCAAAGGGAAAGGGGAATCAAGTTAAAGACCTGCTCTGGTAGAGTTTTTAGTTGAATCTAGGGCAGAAACCGCTGTTAAACAAAAGAGAGGCAATTAGTTTGGCATATAAAACATTGCAGGATAACTTGAAGAATCACTGAAGGTAAGAACAAGCTTAGGAAGACAGACTGGAAAAGAAATTTACAAGGCAACAATGGGAGGACATACATATGGCTCCTAAGTATGCAACAAAATCCAGAACATTTAGTATTCTTGCTTGGAAGTGTTTGCACATGTATTTTTATACCCCATGCAGACTTAAAATATTTTTTCCTCGGGTAGACAGAAAATGTTGGACATGAGGAGGAAAAGTAAGAGGCAACTGTGACAATACGTTTTGGAAATGTAATCAGTTGACATTTTAAAAATTTCCTATGGAGTACTCTGTCAGATGTACTGGGGGGAAAAAATGGCTAACTAAGGAAATTATATATTTTTAGTTGTTTTGCCAGTTTGTTTTTCTTTGTTTGGTATAGCTACGGGTTCAGGAAGCAACAGCAGTCCGTTTAACCCACAGGATACCCCTGTGGCTTTTAAACTCAGTTCTGCTGCCGGAGACTTATTGGATGTGGAGAATGCCCCGGTCATGGACAGCACGTTGAATTTATTACACAGCAAGATTGACCGCATTTTTTCTAGGCTCGATCAGCTGGATTTGGACCAGCGTGGTTTGCGACAATCCTTTCTTTCCTTAACTGAGACACAAAGGGATTATCTTAACACAAGTTCCAGTGGAATTTCTGTAATCACTAATGGTTGAGTGGAAACATCGAAGGATGAATTACGATCAGACCACTACAATGAGTCGGGTAGACTTAGCAATGTTAATCAACCTATTGTCACTCGTGAGCTGAACCGGTTCCCTTTAACCGGGAAAGTAAACATCGATAACGCTAATCCACT
The DNA here is from genome assembly GCF_019279795.1 of Protopterus annectens. NCBI lineage: Eukaryota > Metazoa > Chordata > Ceratodontiformes > Protopteridae > Protopterus > Protopterus annectens. The sequence continues at coordinate 540,163,857 of NC_056725.1, read as the reverse complement.
TACTATTGGTTGTGACATTGTTCAACCGTCGATTCCTGGTCATGTAAATACTAGGGACCATGTAAGAGCACCGGATATGGTAGGGACAACTCAGAAAAGTATTCCTATTACAGCTAACGTGTTGGAACCACCAGCATTGGGTACACTCTCTACATCTCAAGGTCTGAACAACAGGCCTTTACAACATCCTGTAACGGGTCACCAGAGTATGGGCGAGAGGACTGGACCTGAAGGTAATAATATTCCTTCTGCTTTTACAGTTTGGTTAAAGAATGGCTTTCATTTATCGGAAGGGCCCGCTATCGACAGTATTGTAAATCTGGGTGAGCAAAATACCACTGCTGATACTGAAAGCATTAACAACAAACGTAAAGTATTTGATGCTTGCCTGGTAAAATTTAAAAAATTACAACTTGAGATTTCGTATTTTCGAGAGTGCCTCAATCGTAAGGTGGTCCCTAAAGGGTTGAGGCGTGTCTCGTACCCTACCGGTTTGGAGACTGGCTCTGCCTTCCATTTGGACTTGATTAATTTGTTTGACCGGCAAGGGTTCGAACTTATTGAAATTATCATAAAACATTATAGTTTATGGGTGGACAACTTATTCCAATATGTGACTGGACGAACATATACAAGCTCATTACAAGTTTGGAAGGTATAAATATGAATACGAGCGCGTATTTACTAGCATTGACCAACATATGCATAAACTGAAAGTCAACACAATTAAAAAACTTGACAGAGACATTAAGGCATACAGTTCAGGATCTGCATATCATACTCCATCTCCTGCACAGGTTTGGAGTAAAGTGAATACCCACCCTAACCAGCTATATCATACTATTAGCCACCAGGATGAAACTCAAACTGAAGGTGGGGACAACACTAATTATGTTGACCTCTCCGATACTGTTCCTGTGTCTGGTGCCGTTGACTTTCAAGCAAATGGAGGGAGAGGGACCCCCTGGTGTAATAGGCTACATAGTGCCCATACAGATAACAACTTACACCAACACCACCAAAATTTTCAGAATGGCCCCTCTACAGGGGCCAGGCCAAAACAGAGAAATTTCCAACAGTCTCACTTCAAAGGCAAAAAGACATACAACAAATACAGGTATTAAGTTTCCAATCAAGACCTGATGTCCCAATGAACACTAGTGTTAATGAAGGGGTGGAATTACCCACTTCGGGTTCACTTTCAAATTACCACAGTATTTCAGATTCTGACACTGAGTCACCTGGACAAGAAAAGGATTGTTCAAATCTACCTGTGACAGCACTGAATAAAGGAGGGGACTTTAAAATGGGTACTACTGAAATTGTACAATTTAGTGTTGATATGGTGGACTTCCTATCGAAATGTCTGACATTTATACCATCTAAACCATGGAACGTAGTGGACACTATTTTGGACATTAAATTATACACTAGAAAACTTAATTTCAATGTGTTAATGGGTAGTATCTTTAATATGGATCATAGTGATAGATTCCATGTCCCAAGTACTTACAACCCCCCTCTACATCCTGTGCTTGAACTTTTCAAAAAATGTTGTGAACCTGATGTTAGACATGTTAACATGAATAACACTGGGGGAAATTACTTCATTAACACTAGTGAGGAAGAACATGATTGCCTACAGTTTATTAGATCACAGGGTTTACGGTTTTGTAAGCCAGATAAAGGTGGGGGATTGGTGGTCTTCAGTTTGGCTGACTATCAAAATAGGATGAACAGGCTGCTTAATAGTGAAGCATATATCCCTAGTACACGATCTGAGGTAAACAAAGCTTATAATATTATCAATGACTGTATAGAGAACTTATTTATTGAAGGGAATATTGACCAAAAAATTTATAACTACATGAAAACTATGTTCCCGAGATACCCATGCATTTTTGGTATCCCTAAAATTCATAAGAGCATGGAGAATCCACCTTTGAGACCATTAGTGGATAGTAGGGGATCACCAACCTATTCCTGTGCAAAAGTCGTGGATGCTATTTTACAAAAATATCTATTATATGAGTCCCAAATATGTAAGGACTCTTGGTCCTTTTTAGATAAGATAGGATCATTGGAATTCAATGCGAATTACAACTTTCTCACTATTGACGTGAGAGACTTGTACACTAGCATACCTCACGATGTAGCACTAGAATGGGTGGCTCTTATGCTTGTGAAACACAATGCAACCTCTAGAGAAATTAACTTGGTTTCAGTACTTATGGACTTAGTTCTCTCTAACAATTATTTCATGTTTTCCAATGACTTCTTCCTGCAAAAGGTAGGTGTAGCTATGGGGTCCCCCTGTGGAGGTAGCATTGCAAACCTAGTAATGGCATATTGGGAGTCAGAGTATGTTTTTAAGGACGACAGGTTCTCTGAAACCTTCATTTTTTTATACCAGATTTTTGGATGATATTTTCGTCCTCTTTAATGGTAATGAAGGTGACAGTGTACTAGTTTTGGACTACCTTAATAACACTACTGACTTCCTTCAATTTACGTCTACATTTGACTGTAATACTATTGCCTATTTGGATATCTGTCTAAACAAGAACTATGTTTTGAATTCCTATACAGCTAGGATATATAGGAAAAACACATAGGTTCATAGGTTAGTACAAGGCTAACTGCCCTTGCGAGCCATTGTAAGCCTAGCCAATTATTCCTCGTGAGACTCAAACCCCGCATCTTGTGTTTGTAAGGCAAACTCCTTAACCATTAGGCCACTATCGCAACTTAAAATAGTTAGCCCTTGCAAGTCTTGAACTCAGGACTTTGGAAACTATAGCCACAGCAATTTACCACTAAGCCATCTGAGCAGTAAAATTGATGTTGTGGGGGCTCGAACCATGACTGCCTGTTCTTCAGCCGACATCTCTACCGCTACGCTACTACTATTTTTTTTTTTTTTTTTTACATACTCCAATACTTTTTGCATTACACGAGTAGTCACCCCTTCCACCAAAAAAATCTGTCATTAAGGGGCAGCTAGTAAGAGCATCTAGAATGGTCAGCTTGGATGATGAATTTTGTGAGGAATGTGGTGTAATTAAGAACATGTTCCTCCACAAAGGGTACCCCGAACCCCTTTTAGACACACTTATCCAAGAAGTTATGGATAAGAGACGTAACAATGTATATATACCACTTCTTAGTGTTAAACCCATCATGCCATCCATAAGCCCAGGAGGTAATTTTGAGGCTAATGTGAATATAAATCTTAATAAAGATATAACTGAAGACATACGTCTTACAGACACCAATATGTCTATTAATTTCATTACCACTTACAGTAGATACAGTAACCATTGTTTAGCCATCTTGAGAAAAAATTGGGATCTATTTAAGATGCATCCGGATATCTATCAGAAGATAGGTGAGGGCCCCAGGGTGACCTTTAGAAAAGGAAAGAACCTTAAATCACTACTAGAAAAACAGGACACAGTAGTAGTAAGGAATCCAGGCATGTCTAAATGCCTAAACTATAACTATTGTAAATATGTTGATGAAATCGACATTTTCCAAATCAATGGTACAACATGCAGACTAAAGGGTAGATACAACTGTAATTCTACCTTTGTCACATACTTAGCAAAGTGCACATCCTGTGCAGTGTACTATGTAGGCAAAACAGAGAGAAGATTACGCGACAGGATGTATGAACACCTGTATGCTATAAAGTGTAAATCTGAAAACGCATTAGCAAAACATATTTCCTGTCATAAGGACCATTCTTTCAAGTTCCTTGTTATAGATCAAGTTAAAGTTGACATTAGAGGAGGCTTAAGACCTCTTAAACTTGAGTTGACTTGGCAGGTGAGATTAAATGCATACAGTTCTCCAGGGTTAAATGATGCTTGTTCAATTAGCAGTGTGCTGAAATTAAATAGCTTAAAGAGGTGAAAAAATACGAGTAGACTAAGTAATACAGGGAAAAAAGTAACTAGTATAATACATATATATTTGTATTTCTTTACGTAATACTATGGGTTTATCAAATTACACGACAGTTTCCACTCAAAAGGTTTGTGTATGTGTCTCTTTCTAGCCAATTTTATTCTACTTAATAACATTTCTTTCAACTGTATACGAGTGATTTCTTGGGAATGTATTTTAATACTGGAGCTAGGGAATGCATTTCTATTGCCCCTTTAATTAGTGTTAATTAATTGGTTTTCATGTGTGTGTGTGTGTGTATATATATATATATATATATATAAATAACAGTTTTGTATCCATGCATTGTGTTTCTGATGAAGTCAGCTGTTGGAGCTGATGAAAAGCACTTCAATAAACTTCCTTTTTGACTACATACTTGCTACCGCCCATCTTTTTTGATTTTAAGGAAATTATTCTTTTGAGCTGGGACACAGAATCTGAATTGCCTATACATATAGTAAGCCCTTAAGTTGACTTCTGTTGCCTGCAGGGGAAAAATCTACAAAATGAAAATCAAAGTCTAGACCAACTGTATTTGGAGTATTTGTAAGAGGTAAATGAACCTTAAGAAGGATCTTTAGAAAAGTAAAAAAGCAAATAGCATAGAAATAAATGGAAATTGTGGGAACAATACATGTAGACTAATGTTCAGGAAGAGAAGGAGTGAGGTTTAAGGGAAGGCAGGAAATGAGCAAGTTAATGCTGACCTAATCACAGTTAAAGAAAAAAATATGCGATGTAATGTATTTAAATAAAAATATTTATATACGTAGACTAACATATTAACAAAAAAAACTTCATCTTAATTAATGTTTTAATAAAGTGTTAAAACACAACTACACAGTCCAGTGGATTTAACAGTCAATACGTAAAACAAAAAAATAAAATAAAATTTTCTCTTCCAGGGATGATGTGATTAGAGAAACAAGAAAACTAAAATGAAAGAACATGAAAACGAAATTCCAGACACTGCTTTCAATACAGCTTCAGAAAGAGAAACCATTTACTTGTTAAATAAATGAAACTTAAAGCGCACACATTTTTCCCCAATGAGAATTAATGACCAACAACTTGATGAAAACCGCATTTACAAATTGACTTTTTTAAACACGTGCTTATTGTTTTTCAAAGAGCATAAACATATATATTTTTAATATGGACAATATATCATTATTAACATTTCTACAAGCATTATAAGAAAGCTTTCAAGTACAAAGCAAAAGAAACATTTAAAAGTAATACTTCAAAATGCCTAACAACATGCATCATTTAAATTGCTTTATTTACTTAACGCTTGATCTGCTCCTATTTAAATGTTTATCTGGTGTGGGTGATTTGTCTGATGAAGATAAGTAAATTGTGGATGTGGTTTCCCAGCTAGGCTACTATTTCATCCTGATGTGGAAGGTATTTTGTTGCCGGATACAAGACAACACAACAGGGTACAAAAGCTTTTATTGGGTTTTCACATCTACAAAGTGAGAAGTTGTGTTGGAGGTGCTATGCTAGGGAGTATATGGGGTGATGGTTACTCATAATTAATTTTTGTAGATCACTTCAGGAATACAAAAATGCATTACACCCGACTGCTGTAAGTAACCATCATTTAATTTAACTACGTCTGTATGCCCCTCAGTCACTCCTGGATACACAGGTGAAATTTAACTAAGTCTGTATATGTCGCAAACCACTCTTAGAAACCCCAAGTCACTGAGCAATGTCCGTTCAACGAGTGATCTGGATTTCAGTAAGAACTGAAAACAAATCTGTATGAAGGGTGGCTAAAGGATACATTTTTGGTACAAATCAGCATGCGCTCTAACTGTAAATTAATATGTCTGGGCACCTCTGCAAAACACTCAAATTACAGGACAGACAACATACATAAATATTCCAAACTAAAATTATATCTGATAGTGCAAATAAATTTCCATTCGTTCATGCTTATGGATACAAAATGTCTTTTTCTTGGATTATACAGATGCCACTGGCCATCACAAGCTCACTAGTCACAAAGTAAGTTTATAGGAAATGCCAGAAGGGAGCTTTATATTGTAGTCATTACAAATAACTCCAAATACCTACAGAGATGTGACCTTAATGCTAATTTATCTGAAATCATTAAAGTTTTATTATGCTTGTTAAACTATTACTACAAGACATCTAAATAATTCCTAATAATTTGTTCTACAATATTTACATTAAGAACTAAAAACATCTGCACTGAAACAATGCTCATTCCCAAACCACTCTTCTCAAGATACAGCAATAACACCCAATAACTCATATGTGCATCAACCCATCCAGAGAAGAGGTCTTGCAATGCTCTGTTGCTAACACTACATTGATTAGCTACAAAAAAGGATTTTAATGCAGGAATAAAAGCTTGAGAAGTCTTTTTTTTTTAACGCCTTACCTTAGCTTTCAGGGAAAACAAAACCATTGCCATTACATGGTAACCGATTTTCAAGTGAAGCTGTACATTTTTCATTATTTTTAGTTTACAGTTTATTGCATTTTGATGCTTAAGAAGTTTACTCACTAAGTAGCAAGCACTGGTAACTAAACCATTTAACAGTAACTATGGGATGATGACTGCAGTCACTTGTACTGCTAAATGTACAGTGAAGGTCAGGGGGAGCAGTCACATACACACAATTAACTATTGTGTACACTACATAGTTTCATTTACTGCTGCATGCTGTAAGCAAGCATTACTCTCTTTTTTGGCAAGTAGATAGGCTGGATGGATTCTGATGCTGCCTCCTCTGTCCTGGAGTGGAACAGATAATCGGCTGTGGTCACAAGAGACTCGCAGCAGCTTTTCTAAACGGCTCCCCAGTTTTGGGCATGCCAGACCTGTACTGGAGTTTGGGTATAGTTCTCTGTAGCTTAATGCAGGTTGCACACCATTTTGGACACAGGTTGGCCAATACAGGCAACAGCCCTTCATAACACACAGAATCCCCTTGGTTAAAAATCAAGGGTATTCCTAGAAAAAAATGTGATGGCTTGGAAAACAGCATGTCAGTTTTAAACTGAGGACAGTGTGTAAGTTGTTAAAAAAAAGTGCAACAAAGACTGATTTTATTTTAGCAATTCAAGTGTTCTTTATTTATAATAGGGCGGCCACGATGGTGCAGTGGTTAGCACTGCCGCCTCACAGCAAGAGGTTCTCCGGTTCAATCCTCAACTGGGGGTGCCTTCTGTGCAGAGTCTGCATGTCCTCTCTGTGGTCGTGTGGGTTTCCTCCCACATCCCAAAGACATGCTGCAGGTGGATTGGACACTCTAAACTGGCCTTAGGTGTGTGTGTGTTTGTGTGCGTCTTCTGTGGAAGGTTGGGCGCCGGGCTGGCAACTCGACACTGTAAAACTCCACTGCCAATCCATTGACGACTCCTAATCGGGAAAAGTCGAAAGAAGAAGTAGTGTTCTTTATAATGATAAAGCAATTCCAAGTGTTTGTCTCTTTCGGCTTTTCCCGGTTAGGGGTCGCCACAGCGGAACTCCGGTCCGCTAATGATTGGCAGTTGATTTTTAGGCCTGACGGACAACCTTCAACGAAGGTACGCCCATTCACGCATGTCTCCACGCAGAAGATGCACTAGCTGAGAATCGAACCGGACAGCGTCTGTGAGGCAACAACGCTACCGCAGCACCACCACCACCGCAGGTAAAGCAATTCCAAGTGTAAAAAGCATTATTACTTTAAAACATGTAGAGTGGCACCCTCCCAGACAAAGGACTAAATCAGCTTTTTCTGCAGCATCATATTCTCCTTTATGTCTCCAAACACCACAACTAGTTTCCAAAGTAATTTGCATATCCACAATAAAGGGTACTTGCTGTGCTAATGGCCCTCTGTTCTACTGCTTCTATACTTTCTAAACTGCTACCTCAATCTTCTGTCCGAAACTGCACACATCTGGCTTCTACTGCACTACACATTTCTGGCCAAAGACGTACTAAAACAATTATTCTGATTTCTATTTATGTAGCATACCAATCATCTAGAACTTCTGTGTTTTTATCAAACCACAGCTACAAAATTACTGGCAGTGATGGTCAGTCCTATATAGCTAGGCATACCTGGTTCACATTAAGTTCTTTTTGGAATTACAGAAATGAGTTATGGAAGACTAATACAAATCAACATTGAATACACCAGTCAACATAAAACTCCTGAAGAAAAAACATAAACCTAACATAGGTTCATAGGTAGGTACTAGGCCTATATAAGCCTAGCCAAATGGTACCCTGGCTTTTGCCACCCAAGAAAATTATTTTCCTGTGCCCCTGTCAAGCAGAGCCAAAGAAGAGATCCCCAGGGTGAATTTCCTATCTCCCATCCAATCATCAAGATTTTTCTTGAAGAGTGCTAATGGAGGAGCTTTGTTTGCTATAGATCGGTAGTTTGTTCCAGAGTATGGGAAGTCTCTGGGACAGGAATCTATCCCTCCAGCATGTTCTGCTTATTGTGATGACAAGGTTTAGGTCCCTAGAGCGTGTAGTTCGGAGGGACTGAGATTTCTAAGTGGAGCATGTCCAACAGCTCTGGGTTTGACACAGCTTTGTATGTTAGGCAGAGATTGCCTCTGAGTAGGCGATATGCGACAGAGTAAAGCTGGAGATTTTTTGAGACGGTCTGTGTAAGTCATCTGTTTGAGGCCAGTAATCCTTTTTGTGAGGTATTTCTGCGGCCTTTCCAGTTGTTGTAGGTGTCTTGTGAGGTACATACCAAAAGGGGCATTGTACTCTATAATGGGTCTAATGAGTGACGAGTAGATTGGAACAATGACCTCTTTTTTCCTGGATGAGAAACCTTCTGTGATGAGGTGTGCCACGTAGAAGGATTTCCTGACTACTGTGGCAATAGGATTATCAAAGGAGAGACTACTGTCCACCTGTGTCCCAAGGTCTCATCACACTTTCGGTGCTAAGTAGACTATCACCTATGTGGTAGTTCATGGGTACAGAGTTTTTACCAAAAGGGATGACAATGCACTTTTTGCCATTGAGCTTGAGGCCATGGCTTTGACACCAGGCATCTGTCTCAGTGAGGCCCTTTTGTAGGATGTCCACATTGTTAGGAGTTTTGATTATGGCTCCTAGTTTGCAGTCATCCATGAACTTTGTTAGCCAAAGACCTTCTGTGTTTCTTATCTAGTTCTCTAAAGTACAGGCTAACAGGAGAGGACCCAGGACTGAACCCTGTGGTACTCCACTTGTCACTTGCTTGAAGTTGGATTTAGAGTCTGTTACTTTCCCAGTGTGTGTTCTGTCAGTGAGCCAGTTGGCAACCCATCTTGTGACACAGGGATTTACACCTAGTTTAGTGAGTTTATCTATAATTCCAGAGTAAGGGATGGTGTTGAAAGCCTTTGCAAGATCTAGCTAGGCTGTGTGAACCACTTTACCCTCATCTACGGCTTTGGTGATCGCTTCAAAGAAGTCTATCAGGTTTAGGAGACATGATCTGCCTTTTACAAACCCGAACTGGGTACGGTCCAGAATTTTGAGATTGCCAATGTCACTGTTTATAAGTTCCATGTTGATACATTCCATAGCCTTGCAGACCCGGCTCGTCAGGCTGATGGGGCGGTAGTTCCCAGGGTCCATGGTGGCTCCCCCTTTGTGGAGTGGGATAACCGTTGTTGTGTGCCATTCAGTGGGCACAAAGCCTGAGGTGAGGCTATGATTGAACATGGTACTTAGATGGGGTGTCAGTTCGTTCTGTAGTTCGTGTACAATGCAGCCTGGGATGTTGTCAGGTCCCATGGATGCGGTGTTCTTGGCTTTGGAGAGTGTTTTTTTACCTGTGCAGCAGTGATTACAGGAACTTTGCATTCTTCCAGTATAGAGATGGGGCCTTCAGGGGGTGAGAGAGGGGTAAAAGTTAGCACTAAACCTATCTGCCAAGATGTTGGCAATATCAGTTGGTTCTGTATATTTAGTGCCATTGTGCTGTAACTCAGTGCAGATCTGAGTGTTGCCATTGAGATTCTTGACATAGCTATAGAATGCTGTGTGGTTGTCTTTAGAATCAGTGGCAATTTTGTTTTCTTAACTAGCTTTGGAGGATTTTATGAGGGATCTCAGCTTCTTACTGAGGCTGACCACAGAGTTCCACCAATCATGAGATTTTACTCTTTTTTTGCAACAGTTTCTTTCCTCTGTTGTAGAGTTTGTTTATGGCAGGGGACCACCAGATTGGCTTCCTTTTTTTGGAGGATAGTATCTTGGGTCTGTTAGGGATTGCACGATCCATACACTCGTGTAAGTGCTTATGAAGTGCATTTGTATAGGATTCAGCAGTCGTACCTCTGTTGTCAGCATGGGTGTCATGAGGTTTGCCACTTCTGTCTTAAGAAGTGTGAAGTTGGCTTTGGAGAAATTTTTACAGTGGTTTCCCCACTGGGGAGTCTGGGTGGGATGTGGATGTCTAGGGTGATTAGCTTGTGGTCGGATCTGACCAACGAGGAACTGGCCCCTAGCGTGGAACACCGGTTGCCCATGATGGCAATGACCAGGTCTAGGATATTGCTGCCCCTGGTGGGGGTGTGGATAAGTTGATCCAAGGCGTTGGAATTTATGAATTTCAGAAAACGTTGAGCACAAGAGTTGGTACACGAGTAGTTTTCCCAGTCAGTGGTGGTGTAGTTGAAATTGCCCATTATTAGGGTGTTACACTGGAAAACGTTAGGGTACAGTGTATCAAGAAATGAGGAGTGGGAATCCTGGGGCATGGTGGGGGATCTGTAGCAAGCTATAATTTAGACTGCGGTCTTGCCCAGAGTTAGTTGCACTTGGATAATCTCGGATGCATTATGCTGAGCAACTAGTCTAGAGGTGTGGATATCCTTAATGAATATTGACACGCCTCCGCCTTTAGTGTTTCAGTCCAGGTTAGGGGGCCAAAAGGTGTGGTATGAATTATAGCCTGGTAATACAGGGATGCTCTCTGGAGACTTGAACCAGGTCTCTGTCACTGCACAGATGTCGATGTTCTCCATTTTAAGGAGTGCCTCGAGTGACTGCATTTTGAGGTTTAGACTTCTAGCATTAAGTAGCATTACCCTCAGATTTTGCTTGCTTGTACCTGTTACGGTGGTGAATTTGTCATTTGAACCTTGCCTAAAAAAGGCACTATAGGGGTGGCAAGAGCCTTAGCCAGTATCCATAATTCCAAGGGCAACAGGTGCAGGCCATCTCTGGCAAAGCATCGTGGTTTGTTGATCATGTCATCCAAGGCAGACAGATACTGGATCCCTTAGAATGACACCAGAAGCTTAGCCAAATGCTGAAGTCAATCATTTTGTCCTTGTACTGTGGTATCATTCTGGTTGATGGCAAGATGCTAATCAGGGCTAGGGTCATACCTGCCTGGGCTACAAGATCGGACAGCTCCTCCATGTCTCTTTTCATGTAGTCCAGGGAGGCACGTCTCAGGTCATTCACACCAACATGGACAATGACAGAGTCATATTTGTACTTGCCGTGGAGTGACCTGAGTGCGTGTGTTATGTGGTGGATCCTGGCACCCGACAGGCATCTGGGAGTAACTTTCTCCTTGTTTAGCCTGGTAAATGGATCATCAGTGTGCCTGACAATTTCAACATATTTATCCCTCACTCTCAAACTCTAGCCCAAAACACCATAAATCCTACCATAAAACTCTAACCTTTACCACAATACAAAATAAACTAAGTTTACAGAGCAATTCATCCAGTAAGAGTTAACATTACCTAAATGCCAGCATAATATATCATAACCTGTGTTTAACCTGGAGTTACAACCAATATATGCAGATTTAGGAGACATTCATGCAGTAGTAGTCAGTATATTTCCAGCCATATAGACTGAAACTAGTGTCTTTCTTCAGTGAAGACAAGTAGTTAAAGGAAAAAGTAACTTGTACAAACAAAGTCAACAGGGCTAATGGCAAGGAAATCTAAATGCAATCACTAAGCTATACTGTGAAACTCCGTCTAAAATATTTAGATCTGATGAAAGCATGTTATAAAATACATACAAACATAAACCACATGTTTCAAATATAACACTATCTATGGTTTGATAACACGGCTAACAAGTCTTGACTCATGTAACAGGGCAAGTCCAACCGCGAACCACTTTTGTTTTGTCTGCACTTTCTACACAGCAGCAGTGAAGCACTGACAAGTACGCTGTAATGCACACCTAAAATGTGTTTCAGCTCTTCCCCAATCAGTGGAGAAACTTCGAAAAATTCTGGTCCCAGCTTAGACAAAGCATACCTGTACACCATACAGAACATTCAGCATAAACAAGACGGACAACAATGAAAGAAATTTCAGGGAAGCATGACAATCTGTCAGACTTGAGTGTCCATTTCCACTTTACACATTTGCCCTGTCTCCTTAAAGTGGTGTAGAGCACAATCACTATGTTCTATGGAAAAGAAAATTAGCATGTCAACATGCTTCTTTTAACACCATCACGGATAACGAATTAATATGTGCTACAATTAAAATTCGTCGACCAAGGTGACAGCAGCAAACACATTTTTGACTTCACTGCACTCCAGTCCTGAACAGCTTCACCGGGCTCTGTCCTCCGACACAACTTGTGCAAGCTAAGGGGCCTAGAGTACAATTTAAATTAAACGTTAGACACCAAAATATGTGTTGAAGTTAAACAACGTACACCTGCCCACAGTTCTACAAAAAAGAATAATCAACACAACTGTACTGCTGAGATCAAACCCGTTAAAAGACTACGAAAATAAACAGTAAAATAACACACAAATTTAGACAAATGTGCTTCATTGAAACAAGTCTTTCAGAAACTGGCTACAAGATGAAAACTGTACCCATGCAATAAGTGAAATACAGTCCTTTCCGGGACAATAACATATATTACTAATTGAAAGACGTGACTCAAGTAATACAGACACCTCCACCGGCACTGTAAAACAACTTGACAGCCAAGGAGCTAGACAATCAACTTTCAGTACTGGACTGGTAGTGTAGGAATACCACCACTAAAATCCAACAGGGTTAAATGAAAATGACCCAACTATCAACAGTTCGTTATATTCTTCTAAACTGCTTATCCAAAAGCAGGCCTAGACTGGTGTTGTGTCTTACATTTTCACAAGCCTAAGTTCTTCTCAGAAAACCACAACCACAACAGCCAAAAATACTGAACTGCAGCAGACTATGGGCCTTTAAAATACATTTGTTAGCTACTTACTTTCATTTAAAACCTCCACTAGCTCTGTACAGTTTTCACACATCGTTCATTAAGGCCAAATTCCAACCATTGATTGTTGTTATTACTGCTGATTGATTGAAGATGTGTCTGACTGTTTGTAAAGGTCGTTAGACATAGGGTTCACAAATGCAAATGAGATTATTCCACAGTACTGGCAAAATCAGTTACAGAGACCATTGACCAACTGTCGCCGCCATTTTGATATTTAGCGCTCGGAAAATCTCGTCTGTTTCCGGTCTTGCACATCGGAAGGCGGAAGAGATCGGAGCGGAAAAGAAAACGAGAGATAGAACTGAGTGGAGCAAGGGGCGGAGAGGTTTGGTAAAAGGGAAAAAAACTTAGCGATAGTTCATATGTCTTGCCAGGGTTGGTGAGTGAAATTGTAAACACAAGAACCACGTGTGCCGCGCATAGTCGTGTCTAGATTCTCTTGGTTGAGGGGGACCCAGTTGGACTGGTCCAGTCCTTTCAGACAAGGGAATGTAGCCTGTTCGCAGTGAGACGGCTAATTCCCCTTTGGCGTGAACAGGATAGATTCTGTTGTCAGAAGGGACCTAGTCATTTTCACCAAGATAATTTAGCATGTTCACAGTGGGATGCCTAAATTCTAGCAGGGAAAAAGTACAGTCTTTGCAATTGCAGGTAGATTCTAGATCTTGAAATGAACAGGCTAGATTCTCTTGATTGAAAGTACCATAATCATTAATAAACCTAATGGTTTGATGTAATAAATTTGAATGACTGCGTCCTTTCAGAATCACATTTATTGGACGAGTATGCACACACACAAGGAATTTGACTCCAGTTTCAATGACTCTTCCCAACTATGAATTACATAAACGACATACGTGCAACTATTAAGAATAAAACAATACATATAAGGATTTATCTGCCAAACCATATAACCCTTCAATCCTCCACAAGTCTTTTCAAAAAAGCATCAATCAGTATTTCAAAGTGAACTGGTTTTGTCCATGTACCAACCCTGAGTAAGCTATAAAATTAAATCATATCTGAATATCTTAACTAAACTATGTACTATACCAGTTGGATGAGTTTTGCTTTTATCTGCCTGACCATGTAAACTGTGAGTCCCTTTGAGAACAATACTAAAACATTGTATATAACTCTGTCTTATATTTTCTATGTAACTAACTTGACGTGTCATATTTGTAATATTGTCTATTGGAGATTTTCTCCCCGGGCCTCCGCTGAAAATGGACATGTATCCAGTCGGACAATCCCGGTAAACAAATGTAAAATAAAACTGTCTTTCGGCTTTTCCCGGTTACGGGTCGCCACAGCGGAACTCCGGTCTGCTAATGATTGGCAGTAGATTTTTACGTGCTGGCTTGCCTGGCCTAACGCAAAACCTTCAACGAAGGAATGCCCATTCACACATGTCGACACACAGAAGACGCTCTAACTGAGAATCAAACGTGCAACGTCTAACTGTGAGGCGACAACGCTACCGCAGCACCACCACCGCAGTAAACAAATGTAAAATAAATGAAAATATAAGGTGCAAAGTGCAACTCAGTGCAAGAAATACTGAAATAAACTCTGAAAGAAACAAGTATTAACAATATGTAAACAATGCTGCAGAATCCTCGGAGGCTTGGGAAAAAGACTACCTCAACCTAATAAGCTGAGTTAACCGTTTATAAACTTGATGGCCTGTGGAAAAAAAAATGTTCTTATATCTGCTTGTTTTGCTGCGTATTAATCTATAATACCTGGCTGATGGTAATAGTTCAAAAAGATGGTGGCCTAGATGTGAAGGGTTGGTGATGATTTTCCCTGCCCTTTTCATGACTCTGGAATAGTACAGGTCCTGTATGGAGGGCAAACTAGCACCAATGATATTTTCTGCAGACCTGACTATTCAACGTAACCTATTTTTGTCATGATTAGGCAGAGATCCAAACCACACTGTTATGGATGAGCTGAGAATAGACCCAATGACTGTTGTGTACATCTGAATTAACAGTTCCTGTGGGAGGTTGAACATCCTCAGCTGTCGCAGAAAGTACATTCGCTGTTGTGCCTTTTTTATGATGAACCCAACATTGGTCTCTCACTTCAAGTCCCGGGAATATAGCTCCCAAAAACTTGAAGGATTCCACAACTGACAGAGTAGTATTAAATATAAAGAGGAGGGATAATATTGTAGTACCACTCCTAAAATCCACTGTAATTTCCACAGTTTTAAGAGTGTTAAGTTCCAGATTATTCTGACTACACCAAAGGGCCAGCTGCTCAACCTCCCATCTGTATGCAGACTCCACAGTTCCTGATGAGCCCGATGATAGTTGTATCGTCTGCATATTTAATAAGCTTGACAGAGGGAATCCTTAGAGGTGCAGTAATTAGTGTAGAGGGAAAATAGCAGTGTTGAGAGTACACATCCCTGGGGGGTACCTGTATTGATTGTGCGATAGCTAGAAGTAAAGTTCCCCAGTTTCACCTGCTGTTTCCTATTGGTTAGAAAATTGGTGATCCATTGACAGGTGGAAGCAGGAACAGAAAGCTGGGAGAGTTTCAAGTGAAGAAGTTCTGGAATTATTATATTAAATGCAGAGCTGAAGTCCACAAACAGAATCCTTGCATATGTCCCTGGGTTGTCAAGATGTTGCAAGATATAGTGCAGGCCCATATTAACTACATCATCTACTGACTGGTTCTCTTGATAAGTAAACTGAAGGAGGTTCAATGAGGGAGCTGTAATATTTTTCAAGTCAGCTAACACCAGCTTCTCAAAAGTCTTCATGACCACTGATGTCAAAGCAACAGGCCTGTAGTCATTCAGTCCTGTTAGAGTGGATTTGTTAGGCACTGGAATGATTGTGGCTTGTTTGAAACATAAGAGAACTTCACACAGCTCTAATGATGTATTACAAATCCAAGTAAAACAAGAGCCAGTTGATCAGAACATGTTTTTAAACAGGAGGGTGAAACCCCATCCGAACCAGCTGCTTTCTTAATTTGCTGTCTTTAAAAAAAATGATACACATCCTCCATAGAGATAATTAATGCAGGCTGAATGTGAGAATGTGTGGAAGTCAGAGTCATGTAAGTCTGAACACTGAAAGAGCTGGGAACATCATTTGTAGCCTCAGGCTTATCAAACCTGCAGTAAAATGCATTCAAGTTTATCAGCCAGCTGGTAATCAGCTGCAGTGTTGGGGGATGGTTTCTTGTAGTTTGTAATGTTTTGTAGACATTTCCACACTGATGCAGGATCATTGACTAAAAACTGTTTTTTTTCAACTTTTTAGAATATTTTTTTTTAGCTACTTTGATTTTTTTGTCAGTGTGTTCAGTGTAGCGTTTTTTAGTTTAGGGGAGAAAGGACTATCTTTAGGAAACATATTCTAATTTGCTTCAGTTTACTTACAGGTGTAATTATTAATAAAAATCATGAAAATCTGACATATTTTCATGTAAAACAGAACAGATAATATTATGTAAAAGAGCAATGCAGGAAAAAAGATTCCAGCTTACACTTTGTAAAAATAGTGTTCACCTGAGAGAATGACTCAAGTTAGTATTTTAAGTAAAAGATGCTGCGGTTGTTAACACAGAGCAAGAGTAGGGGAATAACTTGGTTTGTAAAAGAAAGTGAATTATTGTGAGGGAAAGGAGTGTCTCATGGAATAAGTAGCCTGTTTTTGGAAGGTCCCTTAAGTACAGATTTCCTTTGCGGAAGGGACCTAGTACTTTCAGCCAAGGGACTGTAGCCTGTTATCTGTGACATGGCTAAATTCTACTGGGGTAAAGCACCTTTTCTTAATAAGTTCATAGGTTGGTACTAGGCTATCGGCCCTAGGGCCTATACAAGCCTAGCCATAACATAGCCTGGCTATTTCTTCCCACTGTATTTACTTCCCTGGACCCCTGAAAGATTCTATCTCCTGTGGTGCACAGTGGCAGGAATGACCTTTTTTCAGGAAGGAGCTGCACTGCAGTCTTTTTCCTGAGCACACTATCAGGTCCTTTCAGCTTAGAATCCCATTGGTGAAGACCACCTGCTAAACTGTAGTGTGGAAAAGGACTTTCGTTTTATGAAAAGAGTCTATCCCATTCTGTGTACAGAGGCAGGAATGATCAGTTTTTCAGGCGGGAACTCTACTACACTCTTTTGGCTGTGCACATTATCAGGTCCCTTCAGCTTAGAGTCCTATGGCTAAAGGGACCTAGACCTTTCAGACAAGGGAATCTAGCCTGTTTTCTATGCCACAGCTAAATTCTGGTGGGGAAAAAGATCTTCTTTCTGGAAAAAGATTCTAGACCCTCTGGTGTATTGTGTCAATGACTTTTTTAGGAAAGTACTGCACTGCATTATTTTGCCTGAGTATAATTTTTTGTCCCTTCAGCACAGTTTGCCATGGCTGAAGGACCCTGGTCATTTCAGCCAATGGAACCTTGCCTGCTTTATGTGAAAAGGCCACATTTTATTGGAGGAAAGTACAATCTTTCTGGAAATAGATTCTAGCCCATCTGGTTTACAGTGGCAGGAATTATCTTTTTTTTTTTTTAGGATAGAACTGCACTGCTGACCATAATTTCAAGTCCCTTCAACACAGATTCCCATGGTTGAAGGTCCCTTTTCCTTTCAACCAATGGAATCTAACCTGCCTTATGTAAAAAGGCTATATTGTATTGGAGGAAAGGACAGTCTTTCTGAGAATAGATTCTAACCTCTTTGTTGTGCGGTGTGCAGGAATTACCTTTTTTTTCTGGAAGGAGCTGCACTACAATCTTTTGGCAGAGGACACTATCTGGTTCCTTCAACTTAGAGTCATATGATTGAAAGGACCTTCTAAATTCTAGTGGGGAAAAGGGCATTTCTTCTAGGTAAAGATTTTATTTTAGGAAAGACCTGCGCTGCATTCTTTTGGCTGACAATAATTTCAGGTCCCTTCAGCTCAGATTGCCATGGCTGAAGGACCCTATGACATCCCCATGCTGGGCCAGTAATTAAGGACCCTGAATCCTCACCACTGACACTGGAGATGGATGTGCACTTGGAATACAAATGGATATGCACAGTATTTATAGATGCAGACCTCTCTGCATCAAGCACAATTTCCCTTAAGAGCATACAGGGAACACAATCATCTTGGAGTCTAGATCATAGGATCATAGGAGGTTACTAGGCTAACAACCCTAAGGCCCTTACAAGCCTAGCCAAGTTTTACCTTTATTTCCACGATCAGCACCTATCACCCCTGTCCAAGAGGGACATAGGTGGAACCCCTGGGGTGAACTTACGGTTACCCATCCAATCGTCCAGATTGCGTTTGAAGAGTGCCAATGAGGTGCTGTGCTTGACAGGAAGTAGGAGTCAGTTCCAAAGGTGTGTGAACCTCTGGGAGACAAATCTGTCCCTCCAGCAGGTTCTGTTAATGTCACATACCGGTTTAAGGCTACCCATTAGAGTAAGTAACTTGTGTACCATTTGACTTACAGAAATGCAGAATTTCCAATAAAGCGGGGTCAAAGATTGCCTTGTATGCAAGGCAGAGATTGCCTTTGAGCAGTCTGTATGAAACAGAATAAAGTGACAGTGATTTCAGATGGTTTTCATAGGACAGATGCAATTTTCCTTGTGAGGAACCTTTGTGGTCTCTCCAATTGCTGCAGGTGCTTGGAAAGGTACATACCAAAGGGGGCATTGTACTCAATTATTGGCCTGATGAGGGAAGAGTACAGGGAGGTTACAATTTCTTTTTTTCTGGAGGCAATGCCCTTACTTATGAGATGAGCAATATACAATAGCCTTCTTACCACTCTGGAGATATGGTAATCAAAGGTAAGGTTGCTGTCAACCTATGTGCCTAGGTCTCTCACCACTGAGTGCATACTTAGGGTGTTGTTATTGATGTTGTAGTTAGCAGGAACATCACTCTAACCAAAAGGGATGATAATACATTTTTTGCATTGAGTTTAAGGCCATGACTTTGGCACCAGTCATTTGTTTATGTAAGACCTCCTTGTAGGATGTTTACATTGTTTAGAGATTTTATGACTGCTCCCAGTTTGCAGTCATCAGCATACTTTGTCAGCCACAGACCTTTAGTTTTAGCTTGCACTTTGGAGAAATAGATTCCAGACAGTAGAGGTCCCAGGACTGATCCCTGTGGAGCACCACTAGTTACAAGTCTGCTGTTGGAGGTGGATTCCCCTATTTTGACTATATGGGTTCTATCAGTGAGCCAGTTAGCAACCTAGCTAATGATATTCAGGTTGATACCCAGCTGGGTGAGTTTGTCAATTATGCCTGAGTGGGGGATAGTGTCAAAAGCCTTGGCTAAGTCTAGGTAAGCTAGGTGCACAGAGTTCCCCTCATCAAGGGCCTTGGTGACTGTCTTGCAGAAGTCCAGCAGGTTTAATAGGCATGATCTCCCTTCGACAAATCCAAATTGAGTAGGGTCAAGTGTTTGGAGTTACCACTGGCTTTGGGCCATTTCCTAGCTCTTTCTAACCCCCTGCTATAAAGCCCGCTTTACCGCGCTTTTGCACTTGTATTAGACTCAGCACAGCTCCTCGTGGTGTCCTGCAGAGTTCTACAAGCAGCAGTGAGTAGAAGAGTGACTTTCCATTGATTTATAATATTTTTTTGGCTTTTTATCTTCGACTGCTTTATTTCACCTAAAAGTGAGTTTCTATATCTAAATAAGCTCTGCAAAGTTGATTTACTGCATTACTGTTTGTTTTCTGTACTTTTTGCACTTTGAAAGTTTGTTTTTTGCTTAAATTAACTGGTAGGCTACACACTCAAGTGCGCTAGCCGATTTAAAGCATTTACTGTTGCCACTGTATCTATTTTCTGTTTTTCTGTGAAAAAAAAAACAAAAAAAAATCCTTGTTTCCCGCCTTTACTGAACTAGAATAGTCCAGTCTTCAGATTCTGCTGATCTCTGGGCTGTGTCATAGTTCCTGTGTTGTCCATATCCTTGTTTGGATAGGAGGAAGCTTCTTTGTTCACCAGTGGGAGTGGGGAGCTCTGAGCAGCCTATCTGTCCCTTAAGGAGTGGTTCCAGCCCAGTAACTTGTAGCTTATTGGCCATTTTGGGCCATTTCCTAGCTCTTTCTAACCCCCTGCTATAAAGCCCAATTTAGCGCACTTTTGCGCTTGTATTAGACTCAGCACAGCTCCTCGTGGTGTCCTGCAGAGTTCTACAAGCAGCAGCGAGTAGAAGAGTGACTTTCCATTGATTTATAACTATTTTTTTGGCTTTTTATCTCCGACTGCTTTATTTCGACTAAAAGCGAGTTTCTATATCTAAATAAGCTCTGCAAAGTTGATTTACTGCATTACTGTTTGTTTTCTGTACTTTTTGCACTTTGAAAGTTTGTTTTTTGCTTAAATTAACTGGTAGGCTACACACTCAAGTGTGCTAGCCGATTTAAAGCATTTACTGTTGCCACTGTATCTAGTTTCTATTTTTCTGTGAAAAAAAAACAAAAAAAACAAAACAATATCCTTGTTTCCCGCCTTTACTGAACTAGAATAGTCCAGTCTTCAGATTTTGCTGATCTCTGGGCTGTGTCATACTTCCTGTGTTGTCCATATCCTTGTTTGGATAGGAGGAAGCTTCTTTGTTCACCAGTGGGAGTGGGGAGCTCTGAGCAGCCTATCTGTCCCTTAAGGAGTGGTTCCAGCCCAGTAACTTGTAGCTTATTGGCCGTTTTGGGCCATTTCCTAGCTCTTTTTAACCCACTGCTATAAAGCCCGCTTTAGCGTGCCTTTGCGCGATTTTGCGCGAAGTTGCGCATAGCGCAGCATCGGGCAGCACTGGTTAATCAAGTGTAAACTATTCCTGGCTCCGCAAAGTCTGCTCTTCAGTTTTTCCCTTAGAACTGCTCTAACTCTCAATCTAAACATTCTTTTCTCTATCTAAAAAGCCCAGCACTTGCTCCTAAAAGTATTTTACATAACTAAAGCACTTTTTAACAAAAAAGAAAGCACTACATCCACCTAAACCCCCCTTGAGTACCCATTCCCCTATAGGTCCTTTCTGACTCAGTTACACAGCAATCCTTTACACTATTTTAGCATGTCGAGGGGTCGGTTGCTGGCATCCTCTCCAGTTCAGCTGGTGAATCTGGGAATCTTGAGGCAATGTTACAACTGCCTCATGTACACAGACAACCCTCTCTTCCTCCCAACAAATAGAAATATATGTGAGAGATGCAACTATATAGCCAAACTGGAGGCTGAGCTCTCTCGACTCAGTGCTGGCAAAGCCAGTCAGGAGGTGAAGGTAACCACACACACCACAAACCCAGTCTCACATAGACCTACCACAACTGCAAACCAAACACATAAACACACAAAAACATACTCGGAGGCTCTAAATAAAAATCTGTCAAAACAACAGAGGCCTCCAAAGTAGACATCCAAGAAACCACTACCTCAAAACATAACACATGCAACACATAATTCACAAAGTCAGTGTGCCAAACAGTCACAGCCCTTAAGCCAAACAACATGCCTGGTACACTTGTAATAGGTGACTCTATAGTCAGACACACTGACATCCCGCTCACCAGGCTGAACAAGGAGAGGGTTACAGTAAGCTGCCTGTCGAGCGCTAGAATCTGCCACGTAACACAAGCACTCAGGTCACTCCATAGCAAGTACAAATATGACTCAGTCATTGTCCATGCTGGTGTGAACGACCTGAGACGTACCTCCCTGGACTACATGAAAAGAGACATAGAGGAGCTCTCTGATTATGTAGCCCAGGCCAGTATGACCCTGACCTTGAGCAGCATCTTACCCTCACCAAGAATGATGCCACAGTACAAAGACAAAATTATCAGTTTTAACAATTGGCTTAATTACTGGTGTCATTCTAGGGGGATTCAATGTCTGTCTGCTTGGGATGACATGCTCGACAAGCCACGCTGCTTCGCAAGGGACGGCTTGCACCTGTCACCCCTGGGCTTCCGGATATTGGCTAAGGCTCTTGCCATCCCCATAGTGCCTTTTTTAGGCAAGTCTCAAAAGACAAACCCACCTCCCTAGATAACACAAGTGGAAAAAAACTAAGGGTAATGCTGCTCAGTGCCAGAAGTCTAAACCTCAAGATGCACGCTCTCTAAGCCCTTCTCAGTACGGAGAACATCGATGTCTGTGCAGTGACAGAAACCTGGTTCAAGACTCCCGAGAGCACCCCAACACTACCAGGTTATACATCATATCATGCTTTTCGGCCCCAAAACTTGGACTGAACCACAAAAGGAGGGGGATTATCCATATTCATCAAAGATACCCACACCTCCAGGTTAGTGGCAATGCACGAAGCATCGGAGACCATCCATGTGCAACTAACCATAGGCAAAACTGCTCTACAGTTTGTAGCATGCTACAGACCACCCTCTCAAACTCAGGAACCCCACTCAGCCTTCCTAAAGACAATGGAGAATATGAATGTCTCTCCAAACACCATCATATTGGGAGACTTCAACTACCCAAACATAGACTGGGAGCATTACTCAAGCCCCAACACCCTAGCCCAAAGGTTCCTAGAATTCATAAACTCAAATGCTATGGAACAACTAGTCACCACTCCCACAAGAGGGGATAACATATTAGACCTGATCATCACAAACATGGGGACACAATGCTCCACACCGGAAGTATACCCCTCATTGGTGAGATCAGACCATAAATTAATCTCAATGGAAATCCACATCCCGCCCCCACCCCCAGCACAGAAGACCACAGTGAAGAATTTCTCAAAAGCTGACTTCACACTTCTTAAGACTGAAGTGGTATCCTTCAAGCCCCCAGGGCCAGTGGAAACCACAGCCCACTCTGCTGAATCCTATATAAACGCATTCTATGGACACCTTCAAGAATGCATGGATCATGCAATCCCACATAAAACCAAGACCCATTCCCCCAAAGGCAGGTGTCCTGTCTGGTGGACCCCAGCCATTAATAATATATACAACAGAAGGGGGAAGCTACTACATGATAGAGCAAAATCCCTAAAAGGGAAGGCATCTCTGATAAGTACTAGCAAAAAACTACGATCACTCATAAAATCATCCAAGGCCAACTTTGAGAGAAGAATTGCACAAGACGCTAAAGACAATCACAATGCCTTCTTTAGTTATGTTAGAAACCTGGGTAGAAACTCCTAGATATGCTCAGAATTAGTCCAAAATGACAAAAAATACACTGAACCCACATACATTGCCAACATACTGGCAGACAGGTTCAGCGCAAATTTCTCCCCCCCCCCAAAAGGACAAATATCTATCCCAGCAGAGTGTTGCCTCCCTGACATCTCAGATGCCCAGGTGAGAGCCACCCTCTCCAAAGCTAAAAACACAGCATCAATGGGACCAGACGGTGTCCCGGGTTGCGTGATACATGAACTCCAAGAAGAACTAAACCCTCACATAAGGCTGCTGTTTAATCTTAGCCTTACTACAGGATATGTACCCAAAGAATGGCGTACAGCAACAGTGGTCCCACTCCACAAAGGAGGTGCCTCTATGGACCATGGAAATTACCGCCCCATAAGCTTGACAAGCCTGGTCTGCAAAGCTATGGAGAGGATCATTATGGAACTCATAAACAAAGACATTGGGGACCTACAGACATTGGATCCTACCCAATTCAGCTTTGTCAAGGGCAGATCCTGCCTCTTGAACCTGGTCGACTTCTTTGAAACAGTCACTAAGGCCATTGATGAGGGTAAGGCAGTTCACACAGCCTACCTTGACCTTGCAAAAGCCTTTGACACAATACCCCACTCGGGCATCATAGACAAGCTCATCAGCTTAAATGTAAACCCCTATGTCATAAGATGGGTTGCAAACTGGCTCAAGGACAGAACCCACAAGGTCAGAATTGCTGGAGCCATGTCAGACTCTAAACCAGTCAAAGGTAGCGTCCCACAGGGCTCGGTCCTGGGACCTCTCTTGTTCGGCATTTACTTTTCTGAGGTGCAAGCTAACATAGGAGGATTGTGGCTGACCAAGTTCGCAGATGACTGCAAACTGGGCGCCATAATTGATTCTCCAGCGGACACAAGCATCCTTCAAAAAGGTCTCATAGAAATGGATAACTGGTGCCAGAGCCATGGCCCATACCCTTTGGGAAGAACAAAGTACCCACAAATTACCACATAGGTGGTAATCCATTAAGTACAGAAGAAGTAATCAGGGACCTAGGGACCCAAGTTGACAGTAATCTCTCATTTGACACTCACATTGCCAAAGTGGTTAGAAAGACCTTCTATATTGCCCACCTTATCATGAAAGGATTCACATCTAGATCAAGAGAGGTCATTGTGCCCCTTTACTCCTCCCTTATCAGGCCCATAATTGAGTACAATGCCCCATTTGGGATGTACCTTACCCGACACCTGCAGCAGTTAGAAAGACCCCAAAAGTACCTCACCAAGAGGATCAAGGGTCTCAAACATATGCCATATGCTGCCCGGCTAAAGAAACTCCAGCTCTATTCAGTCGCATACCGCCTACTCAGAGGCGATCTATGCCTGACGTACAAGGCCATGTCCAATCCGGAATTAATGGACATGCTCCACCTCAGAAAATCCAAATCCACCAGAGCCACGAGAGCAAGTGATTTGAACCTCAACACAGAAATAAATAGGACGTGCTGGAGGGACAGATTCATAACCCAGAGGCTCCCCTCACTCTGGAACAGAATCCCAGTCCATGTTAGGCAGAGCCCCTCACTGACTCTCTTCAAGAGAAATCTTGACGAGTGGATGGGAAATCGTAGGTTTACCCTGGGGGTCATCTCTGTGTCACTGCTAGACAGAGGAGCAGTAAACTAAACCCTAAATGGGCACATTATCCTCATTCCAAGGGATGGCGAAAGCCAAACACACTCTGGCTAGGCTTATAAATGCCCTAGGGCAGATAGCCTAGTATGAACCTATGATAAAGTCCATGATGATTCTCTCCATGGCCTTGCAGATAAGGCTAGTCAAGCTAATAGGTCTATAGTTCTCAGGGTCAGTGGAAGCACTACCTTTGTGCAAGGGGATAATGGTGGCCTTTTTCAAAAGCTGAGACAAAGCCAGTGCTTAGACTATGATTGAAAAGAGTACCCAATGGTGTTGCTAATTCTTGTTTGAGCCCATGTAGGATGCAGCCTGGGATGTTATCAGGTCCCATGGATGCTGTGTTTTTGACCTTAGATTGGGTGTTCACAACCTGCTCTTTAAAGATACAGGATAGAGGACAGGTGATAGGGATGTTTTGGGGTAAGTGTGGCGGGGAAGGGGGGGGGTGAAGTTTTCACCGAGCCTGTCACCTAACAGGTTAGCAATG
The DNA here is from genome assembly GCF_019279795.1 of Protopterus annectens. Taxonomy (NCBI): domain Eukaryota; kingdom Metazoa; phylum Chordata; order Ceratodontiformes; family Protopteridae; genus Protopterus; species Protopterus annectens. The sequence goes on along the minus strand of NC_056725.1, from coordinate 540,138,320 downwards.
TCTACAGATTCGGTATATGTGGTATCATTAACTACCAGTTCTGCACAAATTACAGCCTTTCCTTTTAAGTTATGGATATAACTAAAGAGCGCTTTATGGTTGTCCTTAGTTGAGGAAGCTAATTTGGATTCAGAGTTAGCTTTGGAGGACTTCACAAGGAGTCTTATTTGCATGTTTAAGCTGAGGAGGGAGTGTTTCCAGTTTGGGGCTCAGGCTCTCCTACTCTTAGACAGCAATTTCTTCCTCTTATTTTAAAGCCTGTTAATGGCAATTGTCCACCAGACTAGTTTGCTCTTCCTCAAGGAGCTTGTTCTGGTCCTGTGAGGTACGGCCTTGTTAATGCAGTTGTTTAGGTGTTTGTATAAAGCATTTGTGTAGAACTCGGCAGAGTTACTAGTTCCATCTGAGGGAGGAGGTGCAATGAAGCTATTTATGCCACCCTGTAAAAGGTTTTAAGTTTTGGAGAAGCTTTTTAGTTTAGTTTATGCTATGGGGGGTCAGGTGTTATAGTAACTTCGAATGAGACTGATTTGTGGTCAGATCTCACAAGGGAAGACCTCACAGTGGGGTGCTACAGTGGTCCCCACATATTGGTAAGTACCAGATTCAGGACGTTGGCACCCCTTGTGGAAGTGTCAACTAGCTGGTCCAGCGCATTGGAGTTAATGAAGTCAAGGAACCTTTGGGCAAATGAGTTTCCACATAAGTAATTTCCCCAGTCAATGGGTGGGTAGTTAAAGTCACCCAAAACCATAGTGTTCAGATGTATCTTGATAAACTCAAGTAGACTGAAACAGGCAGAGTGGGTGTCCTGATTCATGGAGGGGGTCCTGTAGCTGGCAGTAATTTGAATAGGTGTCCCACCAACAGTTAATTGTACCTGAAGTATCTCCAGGTAATCATGCTGTCTAACCAATCTGAAGGTGTATTTATCTTTAATGAATATTGATACACTGCCTCCTTTAGTTTTCACGCCTTCAGTTTGTGGTCTGAAAGTGTGGAAGGAGGTTTAGTCCAATGTGGCTGGGTGCTCTCCACAGCTTTCAACCAGGTCTCCATGACTGCACAAATGTCTATGTCTTCCAAGGTGAGGACTGCTTCCAGTAAATGCAGTTTCATGTTAAGACACTTAGATTTTAGCAACAAAACCTTGAGATTGTTCTTAGATGGAGTTCTTACATCAGGAATTTTGTTCTTGAGACACTGCCTAAAAAGGCAATATGGGGGTGGCAAGAGCCTTGGCTAGTAGCCGAAATCCCAGGGGTGACAGATGAAGAACATCTCTGACAAAGCATCGAGGTCTGTCGATCATGTCATCCCAGGCTGACAGACACTGTATTCCCTTGGAATGACAACAGAAACTAAAGCCAATTATTGAAGTCAATCATTTTCTGTTTGTATTGAGGCATCATCCTAGGTGAAGGTAAAATGCTGCTTAAGGCTAGGGACATACCAGCCTGAGACACATAGTCCAAGAGCTCAATCATGTCTCTCTGCATATAGTCTAGAGAGGTGTGTCTCAAGTCGTTCACACCAACACGGACTATGACAGAGTCATAACAGTACCCGTTGTTGAGAGGCTTGAGTACATGTGTGATATGGCGGATACTGGCACCTGACATACAGCTGACCATGACCTTCTCCTTATCCAGCCTGGTGAGAGGGACATCTGTGTGTCTCATGATGGAATTGGCTATGGCTAAAATGCTTGGTTTTGTGTTTTGCCTTAAGGGCTTGACAGGTGCGACACTAATAAGTGAGCTGTTATGTGTATTGTTTTCTGCAGAGGAAGTATTATGTGTAGCATGCTTGTATTTGTGTTTGGGAGGTCTCTGGTGTTTAGGTATGTTTCTAGTGAGGATCTCCACATATGTAGGTATGTGGGATGTGGATTTGCGAGGAGTAGGAGGTGAGGTGTGCATGCTGATGACCCACTCATTGTCATATGTACTGACTGGTGTGTGAGAGAGCATGTATTTGAGGTTCTTAATACAGTTGCAGCTCTCACATGTTGAGTTTGGGTGGTCTAGGAACAGAGGGTTGTCGGTGAACATGAGGCAGTTACTACACTCTCTCAGGATGCCCATGTCAACCAAACTGTGTGGAGAAACTGTGGGAAATTATAGTGTTGGGTAAATTTATATGGTCAGGAAGAGAGGTTGCACTTAGGAGTGACTAGTGGTTATGAGGTATGTTGGAACCTCTGAGGCTAGGCCTCATGTTCTATTTGACAGTAGAGCTGAGCTGCGAAAAATATCTGGAGGACCACAAGCAAAAGTGCTTGGGAAAAATTTAACAACAAAATGTTTGCCACTGTAACCAGCAATGGTAACTACCGCTACACTGCATGAAAGATGGTTTGCTGCATGCAAAAAGCACAGACAAGTGGCTTATAAAAAACAAGAAATAATCTTTTCAACTCAAACAAGCAAATAAGGATGGAAATAACCCTTTTAACTCAAACTAGAAAATAAGGATGCACTCTCTGAGCTCAAGTCCAACCAGTTCTGATTAGATGAGACCCAGACAGCACTCTCCTCCCACAAGAGTGCAGAAATGCCTTCTTCAACAAGGTTGACTTGAGTTTGATGCTCAGAGGTTACAAAACAGACGCAGGCACATCAAGCCTGGAACTGGGCTATGCTGCAGCCAAACTAGTACAGAATGCAGTAAAATGTGGCCAAAACAGTTCCAAACAATTCAAACAGACAGTAGAATGCCAGTAATAATTAAGAGTACAATATAAGAGCAGAAACAGGCACTTATACATAGCTGGAAGCAACAGATTCCTCAGATCTTTCAGTATCACAGTGAAGAGCTGGTTTTAGTGCTCAAATGGATACAAGGCAGTCTAGATTCAGTAAGACTCAATTTAGCCTATGCTAAGTGCAGAGGTATTCGAAATTTAAAGTACTTAAAATTTTATTTATTTTTTTATTTATTTTACATTTGTTAACCGGGAATGTCCGACTGGCAAGGTCCATTTACAGCGGAGGCCTGGGGAGAAAAGCTCCACATAAAACAAGTACAGTGGTAGATATATATAAACAATCATGATATATATATATATATATATATATATATATATATATATATATATATATATAGACAAAGGATATATAATACAATGCAATAAAAAATGTAGATATACAATAGTTTGTCCTATGCAAGCTTATGCATATTAAAATGACAGTCGCAACAGCAAAAAAACGGTATCAAACAGCAATTTGGTACAAAAATGTTCTCAATGTAATCAGGCTACTAACAAGCAGTAATAAAATAAGTGGTATAAATGCAATTGAACTCTTTTAAGAACAGCAGGAAAAGCAAAATAAAGTACTAAAGTAAGAAAAGGCACAGTGTAAGTACAGTAAAACACAGTAAAAGCAGCTGAAATGAGTATAATTTTTTTCCAACGTTAAGAGCTAAGGGGGTGGGCCTTCCCAGATAGTGTCTCTGTACTCAGTATAAAGAGCTGATGGAATGGGACTGGGAGGAGTGTCCAATAACAAATTTATAATAAGAGGTGGGCAAAGCCAAAGCGACCAAGTTATAATAACACAAAAACAATAGGGTGGCCAGGAGGGAAAATCAAGTGTTCACAAGTGAAACAGAAACCAGTTTAACACACAAGCTGTACAACACTAAACAAAGAATTACTAAATATCACTGAAATAGTTATAGCAAGTGCAGAAAATATACTTATATCAGCTTTTTATGCCAGATGGTATTACTAGATATCAGCTTTGTATGTCAGATGGTGTTAGAAGTATTCCAAGCAGGCAACAAGGAAAGAACTCTTGAATACTGAGCAAAATCTAGCAAATATGTGAATCTTTTATAGTACTAGGATGAAAAACCTACCCCTAGGCAAATCAGATAAGGACGTCTCTATAGTTGTCTCCCTCCAGGTCTCCAATAAGACTCCCCACTGGTACAGCTGTTGGGTTAGGTCCGCGACCGGAGTGTTCAAGCCAAGTCCTCCCAGCACCTTGTCTGTAAGACCAGTGCTTTGTGTCCCTGCCCCAAGTAGCTGACACATGCACACACTGTGAGATTTGATTTTACACACACACACACACACACACACACACACCTGAGGAAAGGCTGGTACAGATTTACCTGCTGTGTCCCCTACTGCACACGTTTATATCACGTTATCGAAAGATGAAAATAGCAAACGCTATTTCATCGGCCCCAAAACATCTAAACATGAAAATATCAAACATTCAGAACAGCAAATTTTCTCCCATGGAAAAAATGTGCTGCTCCGAAACACATACACACAACACAAGCACATCAAACAAACAGCAACCACACACATACACTTAAATTCCTACATCTAACACTACACTAAACTAAACATGCACAACTATCTACCCATTTACCTTAACCCAAACCCTAACCCTAAGTCCGTCACTATCGCACACTCACCTAACCCGTGCCCTAACCCTAACTCACTTAAACCACCCATAACCCTAAAGTCTGTCACTATCGCACACATGCCTAACCCGCGCCCTAACCCTAACTCGCTTAGCCCGCCCCTAACCCTAAAGTACAAACAATTGCACACTTACCTGATCCCAACCCGTAACTTTCCACCACAGCGCTAAGAATAGCGAAGTCCCAGAAACGGCCAACTGAATTCTTTCCCGAAGAAAGAATTCACTGTTCTGCAGCTTCACTATTCTTAGCATTCGCTGAATAGTGTTCGATATCAGAACATTCGAAGTTTTAATACTTCGATGTTCTGATATAGACCCTTCTGCACAGAGTATAAGGTAGTTATCACTCCCACCAGACAACTCCACAATCAGCTACTCTAAGGTCCTTAATAAAGGGTGTCCAATTATACTGTGTAATATTAATACTAATACAATACTAATACAGATGGTAGTAGCTGACCAAGACAGCTAAGCCTTCTGGAGTGGCCCACACAGTATCGCCAAATAAATATAAGGACTCTCAATGCTGAAATATTTTCTAAAAAGGACAAGCCACAATGAAAAGTTTAAATATATTTAATAATAAATAATAAAAGAACAAGAAGATACTAAATATATATTTACAGTAAACCACAGATTTCAAATCACAGGAAAATATTGAAAATAACATTCATGGACAGACTCATACAAATAAAGAAAAACGATCTCTAAACTAAGCTTTACTATATTCCTGACTGACTCTAGAATTATTATTCCCTAATAACTTCCTTCACAGAGCAAGGCACAATAAAATACGTGAGCAGTCTTTCTAGTCAGGTTCCCAAAAACAGAATACTCAATACTCAGAGATTACGCCCTGTAAAATATAATATCCAAGATGGCTTGCAGAATGACCTCATCTGATCACCTGACTCTGGGTTCTCACAGTGTCCCCCTTTAAAGCTGAGAGAGGAATTTAGCATAGACGGCTACAATACACATCTAAATGTTTATGGCAGTGCCTGGGGCTTCCCCTCTTTTTACTGAGCTTCTGAACAAAGGTTTCTTCCAGATCCACCGTCTCCAGTCCTATTCAGCACTGTGGTGTGCCGTTTTAATGGTTTAATAGCTCATTTACATTTCCTTTATTTTTCTTAAGGTAAGCTAGCTGGTTAACCTCTTCTGTCCCAGTATCCTCTATTAAAACATTTACATTTAATTCAGTTACAATACATGTCCATTTCTTTTCATTCCAGCAGGATGCACTGTTGATACATTTTAACACAAGCAAACCTCACAAATTCATTTTCAGTACAAGCATTTGTACAAATGATTTTGATATAGAAATTGCATATAATTATTTACAAAATTCCAGTTAACTGTACTGGCACAAGTCATACATCCACTGCTCTACTTCTCCTGGCATAGCTGGCAGTACCTCCTATTGTCACAGATCTTTTTCATTTTAGCCAGTGGAATTTAGCCTGCTTTATGTGAAAAGGCTACATTCTAGTGGAGGAAAGGACAGTCTGTCCAGGAATAGATTCTAACCCCTTTGGTATGCAGTGTGCAGAAATGACCTTATTTTAAGATAGAGCTGCAGTGCATTCTTTCAGTAGAGCATAATTTCAAGTCCCTTCAGTACAGATTGTCATGGCTGAAGGATCCTGGTCCTTCCAGTCAGTGGAATCTAGCCTACTTTATGTGAAAAGGCTAAATTCTAGTGCTGGAATGGACAGTCTGTCTGGGGAAAGAGTCTAACCCCTTTGGTGTGCAGTGATAGGAATGGGCTTTTTTTCAGGAAGGAGGTATACTACACTGTTTTGGCTGAGCTCACTACCAGTTCCCTCCAGCTTTGAGTCCTATGGCTGTAGGGTCCTAGCCCTTTCAGCAAAGAGAATCTAGCATGTTTTCTGTGTCACAGCTAAATTCTAGTGGGGAAAAGTACCTTCTTTCTGGGAAAAGATTCTAGCCCTTCTGGTATGCAGTGGCAGGAGTGTTTTTTTTTTTTTTTTTTTAGACTGGAGCTGCACTCCATTCCTTTGGCTGAGAATAATTTCAGGTCCCTTCAGCGCGGATTACCATGGCTGAAGGACTCTGGTACTTTCAGCCAAGTTAAGCTAGCCTTCTTTATGTGAAGACACTAAATTCTAGTGCAGGAAAGGACAGTTTTGTTTTTCTGGGAGTAGTTCCTAACCACTTTGGTGTGCGGTGTGCAGGAATGACCCCTTTTTTCAGGACAGAGATGCACTGCACTGCCTTCCTTTGGCAGTGCATAATTTCATAATGATGCTGAAAAAAGGACAGGTTTTCTGGGAATAGATTTTAGCAGCTTTGGTGTACATTTTTTTTTTCTGGAATAAGTTGCACTTCAATGTTTTGGCAGAGCACAGTATCATGTCCCTTCAGCTTAGAGTCCTATGGCTGAAGGGACCTAAGTTTTTTTTTTAGCCAAGGGAATCTAGCCTATATTTGATGACACAGCTAAATTGTAGTGGGGAAAATGACATTGCAGTGGGATGAAGGATGACTTTTAGGAAAGGGGTGTAGATCCTTTTGAGTAAAAGAACCTAGTACATTCTGCCAAAGGAATGCATCCTGCTTTTTTAAAAAAATAGGCTGTGCTGATTGCAGATATAAAAAGGTATTGGAAGATAATTTCTTGCTTGCATTTTGAGAATAGTGTGTGTTCCATTTGCAGAAAATAAAACCCTGCCATTAATATACATATTAAATATTTTCATCTTTGGAATAAAATTTACCTATCCATTTAGTTACATAACTTGGGTCATAAAAAGAGGTGAATTTGCAGTAGAAAGTTTACTCTCATTCACTGAATAAATTGTACCTTGATTTTACAATGCACACTACAAAATCCTTTCAGTTAATGGAATCTGAGCTACAATCAAAAGGAAGGCTAAATTACGCTTGGAGAAAGGACCATTATTTAGTAAAGACATGCACTATATTGCATTGGTTGATGGAACCTTGTTCTTGTACCTAAAGGAATGCACCTTGCTTTATAAAAAAAGAGCTGTGCTTACTATAGTGTGAGTAAGGTACGGGAAGAGAACTTCCTGATGGCATTTTGGAAGTAGACTGACTTTCCTTTAGTTAAAAAATATTAATATACTGATAAAACATTCTGCTTGTAATAAAAATGAGCTAGCCCTTTCTTTATCAAGAATGTTAAATTTTTGCAGTAAATATACTGCATTACCTGTGAAGGAAGAACTGGTTCTGTCACTCCTTGGAACAGGATGTGATGAATAACTTGTGGAAACAAAAGAGTCTGGGCTGCAAGATGAGGAATGACTCTCTGGAAAGGCGGGATTGCTTTTCATTGCCATGTGTAACCCTGTTGAATGATTTTGTCTAAAACAATCTGTTGGCAAAGGAAAAAAAAATGGAGATTTATACTTTCCGGAAGAGAATAGGGGCCAAGGTGGGAGGGGGTCACAAGGTCTCTTGAACAGTCATTCAGACTTGTTGGAGTATCCTTGATTTTGGGAGGTCTGTTACTTCTTTTTAGAACCCCTTGCCACTTTTTCTTAAACATCTTTTTAACTGAATTTTGTTGAGACTGTTTACTCTGTTTTTTTGACAAAACTGTATGAGGAGAAAAAAAAATCCCTTGATCAAGTTGTAAAAGGAGGGATGAAAAATCTTAGAGATTCCCTTTAATCACACTTTTTGATCACCTCTGCAGCAGAGGAGCCAAACATCAAATCTCTATCTAAGGGAAAATTTAAAATCTCATTTTTTAATCATCTGTGAGGTTCTCAGAATGTACCCAAGCAAACCTCCTTAAAACAGTATCAGTGGGGGTTTATTCAAGGAAGTTCCTGCTGCCAAAGAAAGAAAGAAAATGCTTGGAGACGAGTTCTTGATCTTTCTTTCCTAAACTTGTTTGTGGTAGTCCCCAAATTCAAAATGATGTCACTTCACAACGTGTTACCTCTTCTTCCTCATTCAAGTTTCCTGATAACACTAGATTTAAAAGATGACTATCATCATTTCTCTATTCACCCAGACTGCAGGACTTCTTAGGGTTTTGTGTATCTGGATCACATTATCAGTTGTCTATCTTAACCTTTTGACTTTCCACTGCTCCAAGACTATTCACAAAGTATACACTTTCCCCATACCTATCAGTAATTTTCCCATGCTTATCAGAAAAATAGGATTGGCATTAACTAAGTGCTTAACAGCAATGGGATCAACTAAGGCTATAGGTGTAGGCCAGGTTTGGGAATAGTGCGTAAAAATTTAAAAGACTGAGGAATATTATACATCATATTTGCCTTTTTACGGGCAGCTGGTAAATAACAAGGAAATTGCAGACAAAAACACATGCATCATCTAAAACTGACAGGGAGGAATGGGTGTAGGTTCTTGAAAATCCTTCTGCAAAACTCATAGTATTTTCTGAGGGTCTGAGAAATGCTCAGTTTTCTCCCACTGAAAACAATGGCACATTCTAGCAGTAGTCTCAAGGAAAAAGAAGCCCCTACAGGGAGAAAAAGAAACCGAGCCCTCCTCTGAGTCTGAATAACAAATCTGAGGAAAAACACTGAATCTATCCCTGCATCTTCTTGATCTGATTCAGAACATTGGATCTCTTCAGGAAAAGAGGCATCTCTCCTTATTTTACCAAAACTACTTTACAAGAAGAATCAATAGTCTGAATTAAACCTTGAACCAGACTCAGTAAACTACTCCTGGCTGAAGAAAGTTGCGGAGGAGTAGATACATGCTTTGTTTTCTGTTTCTTGTTTTTTTTTTCAAATAAAAATCTTTATTAAATTATCAGGTATGATATAGGCAATCTTACATTTATATAAATGAAAAACAAACAACATTGACATCACTTTAATTGCAAACATTATACATCACAGACAACATTGAAACAACTGTAGTTGCAAACATTATACATCACTTATAATCTATACAGTCATTGTCCGTTAAGCATCATATGGCTCATTCAAACCCTGCCTCTTAAACCTTGTTCCTTCTCTGCATATATTGTTTCTACAATTCCCATTTTCCGTATGTAGTTTGCTCCTTTCCTTTTCTAAAGATCCCAATTCCAGATGCTTTTTCTCTGTTACTATATTCACTACTTCTAATGAAGTTGGTCTAGACATTGGTTTCCATTTTCTAGTAATTGCTTTTTTGGCGGCCACCATAATTAGACTCAGCAAGGCTTTACTATGTCTAGGCAATTCCGATTCTGTATCATAGCTCAAAAAATTATCTCCCCAGTCAATTCAATCCGCTCACCCAGGATCTCCGAGAGAGTGGTCTGCAGGGAATCCTGAAAGTCTCCCAGCTCAGTACACTCTCCAAAAATATGTTCCCAGCCACCTCTTTTCTTGCCCATCACACGTCCAACATTTGCTATCCACCTGAGGAAAAATTCTTTGGAGTCTACTTGGGGTATAAAAATACCTATGTAAACACTTCCAGGCAAAGATCCTAAATCTTCTAGACTTTGTTGCATATTTGGGAGATACACATATATTCCCTCATTGTCTCTTTGAGAATTGCTTATCCAATCTCTGTTCCCAATCCTTTCTAAACTCCTCTGATTGATTCGTATAGTTATCATGTAATATTTTATATGCTCTACTAATTATTCCTTTTTCAACAGTGGCTTCTGTTCTAGAGTCTATTAAAAACTCTCCCAATGCTGATCTTTCATTTAAGAGCCACCTATTTCTTTCTATTGGCCTATACTTTGATATCAGTCCTTGATAGGGAAGGCAGTCTCTAACCTGCCATCCAAATAAATTCTTGGCCTTTTCCCATTCCATTACCTTTCCCTTTCTGGTTATTTGCTCCCAAAAGCTTGGCTCTTTTGCCAGTTTTCTCCAATAAATTCTAGCCATCTCTTGCCTATTATCTGTATCTCTAATCACAGTCATCCGTATCGGCAGAATCTCTTTTTTTTCCATTCTCTTGCTGGTTTAGTTCTTAGAATACTTCCTGCTATTTTATGAATATAATACTCTGTATGATTTTTGTTCTTCTCCTTAAGAGTCTGCATCAAAAATCCCAAGATCTCCTTATTTCTTGAGCTTTCCCCCTGTATCATCATTCCTTTCCACTTTGATTTAGTTTTCTGCTTGTGCTATGTATAAGAGCCTTAACTGTGTTACTCTAAAATACCTCCTCAAATTGGATAATCCTAGTCCACCTTGTTCTGTTGGAAGAATCAGCTTATCCCACTTGACCCTTGCTGTCTTCTCTTCCCAGATAAAATCCTTCAACTCTTTTTTAATTGCTATCCACAGCTTCTCCTCTGGTTGATACAAATATGCCTGACCTGTGTGTAAAACTAAAGGGACTAAAACATTTTAATTGCTTGTATCTTAGTATCCATATCCATATAACAAAGCTTCCATTTTCTCCATTTTTATATTATCTTCTGTTTACTCTCTTCACACATACCCTTAGCTGCCACAACAGAGTAATTTCTAATCCATAGTCCTAAATACTCCATTTTATCATGTCCCCCTAAATATGGCTATTGTTGGACCAATGCATGCATGGGTACATAATTTACCACTATTGCTTTTGTTTTAGTTTCATTAATTTTGTATCCCGAGAAGATCTGAAACTGTCTTAAAATATTCCACAACAATGTAATGTCCCTTTCTGGTTTTGTCATGTATAAAATAATATCATCTACAAGTAGAGCCAGCTTTTCCTGACTACTATACCAATTATATCCTTGAATTTCTGAGTCCCTTATTTTCTTTGCCAGTGGTTCTAAATATAATGCAAACAACAAAGGGGGGTTTCTGTTTCTTTTTGACAGGAAACATGGGGCAAACTGTGTTACTAATGGCAGCAGCTGCTTCCTCAAGGATAGGCACAGCATTTTGGCACAACAGGAAAACCTTCCCTGTTTCCTGTCCTGGCAGTGACAAGAGTGGATCTCCCTTGCCTACTGAGGGGACTCCAACAGCTGCAGAGGATGTGGTTAATTCCTGGTCCATAGTGGCTGTAGGTGTTACACCAGAGGGGTCTGGGGCAAAATATGAGTGTTCTAAGATACGACAAATGACCAAAGCAGAGTCACCCACCTACTGCTGAGGCAAATTGCTAGCTTGTTCTGGTGGCAAAGGCTGTTTGCTTAACTTTTTCTTTTTTTGTGGCTGGAAGAAGGACTGACCATGGGACTGGTAGTCTACAAGGCTTTGCACCCAAACATGTCTTTTAGTCAACTCAGCTTCAGCTTCTTGACAGTCTGGGCACTTGAAAGGTGACCTGAAGCTTTGGAAGCTGGCCCACCATTTTATCCTTGCCAGGATATAACCCATATAGGTAAGGGTACTGGAAGCAATGATCAATATGATGACCTTCTTGGGTTATTAACTTCTTTTCTTTGGACTATTATGGAATAATGGTTGTCAGGAAATCCATTTATTTAGCCCAACTAAATGAATAAGGAATGTCATCAAGGTTTAAAGAGGTAATTATTCCCTTACATTCAGCATTGATCAGACCAGTTATTGATGACAGTGCCCCCTTTGGACTATATCTCACTAAACATATCAAACAATTAACGAGACCCCAATGGTTCCTAGCTAAAAAGATCACAATCCTAAAGTCCATGAGTTAAAAAGAGGGCCTGGAAGCTATATCCTATTATTCTGTGTCTAATAGTTTTTTGAGAGGAAATCTCTGTCCTACTTACCACTTCATTAAAGACCCAGTTCTCCCAGACCTTCTTTATGGCTGCAAGTGGCAGCTGATGGAATGGCAGTACTTGCTAATAATGTAATGAACCAAGGGGAATAAAGCATTACCTGCAATATAGTAGGGACAAAGGAGAGAGATAAGGGGTGAAACCTTTGTATATACTAATTGTGGCTGTGAATATGTGAAGGCACCTGTGTGCTTGCTTGCAGTTGCCTAGTTAAGGTGATCCTGTGAGCATACCTCTCAACCTCTTAGTACAAGAAATCTGAACAAACTCTAAAATAATGCTGGGACAAAGGCTCAAAATAGGGACAGATTTTAAATATTGCTGTTATAAATTTAGAAAGTTGATAGAATAAAAGGATTTATGTTAGCATGCATTTTCTAAAGGATATGAAGTCTGAAAGTGAAGTGTACATCATTATTTAGTGACTTCAATCCTCAATGATTTGTCAGAAACCACAGATTTTATGAGGAACAAACCAAAAATATGAGGCAAAAATCTGAACATTCTGTGAAAATCTGGACAGTTGAGAGGTATGCCTGTGAGATGTTACTTTACATGAAGTAGCAACTGAAATCACAAAAAGAGCTGTGTGACAATTTTTTGTTACACCTACCTTTAAGAGTAGACAGAAGTGTGTTGAACCTCTCAGCTATTTCAGAAAATGTTTTGCATTATTAACATTTTAGTTGTCTCTTACCAGTATTAGTGCAATTAAAATCAAAAAGGAGAGCCATAAGAGAATTTAATTTTCTAATTTATACTTCCCGAACAACAAAGTTTGTTTGTCTTTTCGGCTTTTCCCGGTTAGGGGTCGCCACAGCGGAACTCCGGTCCGCTAATGATTGGCAGTAGATTTTTATGGTGCCGAGTTGCCAGCCCGACACCCAACCTTCAGCGAAGGCACACCCATTCACACTTGTCTTTTGGAGGACACTCGACCATGGGGAGGACATGCAGACTCCACACAGAAGGCACTCCAACCAAGAATCGAACAGGAGAACCTCTTGCTGTGAGGCAACAACGCTACCGCTGTACCGCCGCAGCTTCAAAAAAGGAACAACAAAGTAACCTCCATAATTTTTATACTATAAAGAATCTTTCACTTCCTTCCTTCATCCATATTACACAGTAACAGTAGACACCAGAGAATTACTCTTCTTACTGCTTCATAGACTGCATTATATTTCCTTGAGTTATTGTCATATATATTGACTTGTATTGTAATTAGTTTTTTTTTCTTCTTGTTTGTATATTCTTAGTGTAATGCTTTCTGCTATTTAATGTTATTTTCTTTGTAATGTCTATTTGTGAAGCTTTTCTCCTCGGGCCTCAGCTGAAAAAGGGCTACTATTAGCTCAGTTAGACGTTCCCGGTCAACAAATGTAAAATAAAATAATAAATAAATAAATAACCTCTTAGTTGCTATACAGTGAAATATATAATCTTAAGACTGCTTTAAGTTTACACATATCAAAAGTTTACAAGTCAGTTTAATACAGTTACTGTAAAATGTATAATAGTTAACAATTTACAAAATGAGATTTAAAATTTAGATTTTTAAAACAAGGATTTACTGCTCTGAAATGGTCCATAGTTATAAATATGAAGTTTAAAAATAAGTGCACACATACTTCTAAGACAAGGTTTAAACTAAGATTCAGCATGATTGTTATGTTTCTGGGATCATCACTGGATTACTTATTTATTATTTATTCCACTAAATGAAAAGACCATTCCAGTCTCAAGTCAGACAAAAGGTATACACGGTTTTGACACAAACACATATGAAATGTGAAATATATGTACCTGATTATATACAATGTTTGCAGTACAAAGTATAACAAAAACAAACAGAACAACATAGCATTTCAGTAATATGCAAATGAACACAAAACATCTCAGGTATAATTTTCAACAACTGCACTTGCAGCTGTTACTGAAACAGGTAACAAATATTAAAAATAAATTAAAACATTAAGATTCTCAGCATTGCTACATTCAAGATATTTTCTTAACAGGTGTTTAATTTTAGGATTTTGGAACTATACAAGAAAATTTCTGTATCACCAAAACATGAATTACTTTTATATGAAGAAAAGACTGGCCCATTTATCTATCCATTAGATCTTCAAGACCTGAAACACTGTAATAACTGTTTAGACCAAGGAAAGATAGCATTCTAATACAAGCTAAGTTATATTAACTGCATCAAAAGTTTTACATGCATGTTGCATTATGGGTAATCATCATAATCAGTGACAGTTTATGCAGCAACCCTCTAGATATAAGTGTTGCTCTTTCTAGGTAGTTGCTAGCTAAAGACACATATGGTGGGGATTCCGACTACAGGCAGTTTCACAATGTACATATTTCAGCTCTGCACAAGCTACAAACTGGTCTCAATCTGCAAGGAGGACAGTACATTTTGGAGATTCAAACTATGCAAAAACTTTGACAATTCAAACTAGTACATATGCTTTTTGCTACAATGTGCATTTCAGTCTTGCATCTACCTTAGTTTTTCTTGAAATTCATCATGCTTCTGCTGGCCCTGAAACTTTTATATTTTCATTTTTACTTGTATCAGTTGATCTGTGCTCAGAACCTCTTTGATAAGTCCTATGGTTGGGTTTAACTTTTCAATTGATCAGCATTTATCTTTTTCTCAGAAAGTTCTTCTATTTGCGGATGGAGAGGCATCCATGGAGAAACATAGAGTAATATCGTGTGTCAGCTAAATAAGTATCCTCATTCCCTACAGCTGCCACTTTGTCCCATTACTAATAAGCAGCAGTCTGTAAAATAATGAAAATGTTGTACCTCTATTGTTAATAAGTGATATACAATCACATATTTGCCTGCCATAAAGGAAGCCAAGAGCCATATCCAGCTGCAGGACACCTATCCACAGGGGAAAATATATCAGGTATTCCTAACCCATCAAAGAAGGTCTGTTTCATAGCTCAACTGATGAAGTGAAAGGGTTTCTATCGCATAGTCAAACTTTTACAAGTTCAAATCACATATGGTCGAGACCATAACTTAGAATTTGTAAAAGTTCGAGTGTTTGAATGGAAATCTCCATAAGTGGAGGTTTCCATTCAGTTCAATGTGGTGCGATCTCGGAGTTGGTATATTTAAGTAGCGGGGGGGGTGCAGGGGGCTTGCCCCCCTACTTACAACAATTTATTTTGTTCTCCGTTGTTTTTTATCATTTTTTTTTTTATGTAGTTGAAGTTCTGTAACTTCGAACATAATGGTTCGACCATTAGGTGTTCGGAGTTATGGAACTTCAACTATGTGATATAGATCCAAGTGAAAGTAGTATCTGCTATTTAGGTTCATAGGTTTATCCTAGGCAAATGACCACAGGGGCCTTCATAAGCCCAGACAGCTATTCCAAATATATCTAACAAATTTTGGTACCCTAGAGGATATTTTAAGAGGTATATGTAAACTAGAGCATCAGTGGTCAAGCATTTACAGTGCCAAATCAAGGGGTGAATTTCCAATTTCCCATCCATTGGTCTAGGTTACATTGAATAGGGTTAGGCAAAAAAAAAAGTTATGCACTCACCATAATGATGCATCTGTGTTTTCTATTTTTTCCCTTCCTCAACCATTGGGTTTTGGATCCTGTTTGGCCACTTCTCAGACTTAGGATGCATATCTGTAGCTTCTCCCATTACCCATAATCCTCTCCCAAACCCTAAAATACTTTGGAACGAGTTTGCCACCTGGATATCAATATATAGAAAGAAACAATTCTGTAAATGTCTAGAAGCATGATAGGAAAGTATCTGGAGTTGAGAAATGGAGAGACCAAAAAGGGTATACCTCCAGATCATATCAGGAAACCATATGAATATCATCTTCCAGAAGAAGGTAGGAGGAGGAAGGGTAAGCTGAGGAAGGATGAAAGCTGACAGATGCATCATTATGGTGAGTGCGTAACTTTTGAATCTGATGTTGTCTTTTTCATCCATTCCTCAACTGTTGGGACAGTGTTTCCAGTTAGTAAAAACCTGAGGTGGTCTCATGGAAGGATATTCTGGAGTATGGCAGAACCACATGTTGCCCTGCTCCTAGAAAGGTTATCCAACTTGCAAAGAACTATGAAGGTATGAGTACTGGACAATAGCAGCAGCACAAATGCCATCTATAAAAGTTCTGGATAAAAAATTGGAAGAAGTGGAGACTGACCTTGTGATATGAGCTAGTGGATGTCTTAGTAAAGTCAAGCCTTTGTATTTATAAGTATAAGAAATACATTGTTAGCCACTGTGCTAATGAAACTTTAGACGCAGATTGCCCCAACTTAGCTTTTGAAAATGAAATAAACAATTGGTCCAATTTCCTGAAAGGTTTTATTCTATGGAAATAAAATCTCAACTGTCTGTGTACATCCAGCGAATGAAGCACATACTTCCCTTTATTGGAGAAATTTGGGAAGTACACTGGTAAATTAATGGACTGGTTAATGGTGAAATCAGAAGCTACTTTTGGAAGAAAGGAAGGGTTGGTGCAAAGAGAAAAACTGTCTTTATGAAAAATGATATAAGGTGGCTGGCAAGATAAAGCCTAAAGTTCCAAAACCCTTCTAGCAGATGTAATGGCAACTACAGAAATGGATAAAAAATTAAACTGGCTTTTGCTGTGGGCTCAGAGGAAGGTGGAGTTAAAGCTTGGAGCAGAATCAACAAGTCTCAAGGAGGAGTGGGGTCCTTGATAGGTGGTCTGAGTAAAAACATACCTTTGAAAAAGACCTTGTGTTTACCTAAGAGATGCCAAGAACAAATGATCTTTGCCTACATGAAAACTGGAAATTGCAGCCAGATGTACATTGACTGTAGAGTAACTTGTTCCTTTATGAAAAATGGAGACCAGAATGTCTAAAATTGCTAGAATGGGAACTGAAAATAGTTTAGATTTCTCATATTAGCTCAGATAGAAAATGTATCCATTTGGTCTTATATATCTTCCTACAAGAGTCTTTTTGAGAAGTAAGAATGTGTAAAACCTGCAAAGAAAGCCTGGTCTGTCTAGCCCTCGGGTTGATAGAATGGTTTCTCCACTTCCAATGATGGCTAGACAGTCCAGGCTAGAAACCCTGGACTGTCTAGCCATCACTGGAAGTGGAGAAACCATGCTGTCAACCTGAGGGCTTGTATGTTCAGCTGAGGTAGCCCAGATGAATGTGACAGAAGATCTGGAAAGGTATCCAGAACCCAAGGAAAGTATATCAGATGAGACAAAAGAAATGGGAATCACACTTTGTGAGGCTAAAATGGGGCAATGAGGATCAACTTGATCTTCCATTTATAAGCTTTCTAGAAAAATTTTGATATGAGAGGTGTGGGGTGGTAGGCATAAAGGAGACCAGGGGGCAAATTGTGGATCAGAGCTTCACTCTGTGACTCCCCTATGGGTGGATTAGGGCAAAGAACCTGCTGCATTTGGAATTGTAGGCAGAGGTGTAGAGATCACACCATGGCTGGCTCCACTAGTGAAAAATCTGTTCTGTCACTGAAGGATTGAGAGACCACTCATAAGGCATACGAATATATCTGCTCTGTCCTCTAAGACATTGGACTACCCTGAAATGTGCATTGCTAAAAGAAAATGGTTGGAAGAGCTGACCCACTGCCACACTGTCATTGCCTCCTGACACAAGGGGTAAGAGTGGGTTCCTCCCTGTTTGTTGATTTACCAGACAACTGACATGTTGTCCATCTGTATACAATCATCTCTTGAGGAAGAATGTCTTCAAAGGCTTGCAACGCTAGAAGGACTGCCTTCGTCTCTAGGATGCTGATGTGAAGGTTGACATTTAAGAAGGACCATGTGCCTTGGACTGTCTGTTCCGGGTAATGCCCCCCCCCCACACTCACACACACAGCTGGGAGGCATATGTGATCACTATCACCTTGGGCAATAGCAGAACAAAGGGGCGGCATGTGAAACATCTGATGCATGGATACATCAGGATATACAGTATGTTGTTGGCAGATCTTTGTGATTTGAATGCGAGATGTCATTGGATGTTGATTCATAGACCATTGTACTGCTAGATCCCATTGTAGTACTGTCATGTAGTATCTTGCTAATGATAGAAGAGTTATGGAAGCCGTCATTGACCCCAGCAGCTGAAGGGCTAGTCTGGCTGGTGGTGACTGACAAGATAGAAGATTTTTTTTTTTGCTTGAAGTTGTAATTTGGACAGTGTGGACTGAGGAAGCCCAGCTATTTGAGAAAATGTATCCAGATGAGCCACTATGAGCTACAGGGTTTGGCATGGAAGGAGGTGAGATTTGTCATAGCTGATTGTGATGCCCAGGTGTAGATATAAATGAAGCAGGTAGTCCCTGGTACATGAAAAGTTACTTATGGTGAAGAAACTTGCTGCTTGCTGAAACCAAAGTCTGATTAATGCACTGAAATCTGCAGGCTATTAACTTTTTCAGCACTGTATTAACTTATGCGTAGTTACTAATAAAATAACTTGTCTATGTAACAGACAACACGTACAATACTGTTAGTTTATAGCTTTATTTCCCAAGTTTAGGTTTTTCTTACAAGTACGGATGATAACTTTCCATTCTTCATTTACCTCAGAACAAGTGTGTTCTTACATGTACCAGATCTAACAAAAATCAGATCTACCCCACCATTTAGTCACTGTTCTTTTTATACACTTTTTTATGAAGGCAGTCATTTGATGTAAAACTGTTGAAATTTGCTTGATGTAATGCAGTCTGTTCATTGTGTACAGTTTCAAGGTAAATTATGTGACAATCTTAAAGTTTTAGGGAGTTGTTCCTGTTAGGAAGTTGTTTCTATTTCCAGCCAGTAGGGATTTGTTCATTCCTGCACCTGAGTTTCTTATATGCAATTCTTCTTGAAACTTGTACCAGGCACAAAATATTCTGTATTACACACAGTGGGATGCCAAGCCATGCATATTTCTAACTAAGGGAAAGTTTAACCCTTTATGCTAGCAAACAGAAATGTACATGCATTTAAATGTCCGTATTCTACTATATATTCTAAGAAGCAGACGTGTACATGCACTTTTATAAGTGTGTGTAAATATATATATATATATATATATATATATATATATATATATATATATAACAGTTCTCTCTTTTTGTTTTAAAACACACAAAACAGTTTACATTGATATGTATTCTTTGGTCAGATCATAATTTCCATCATGATTTACAGAAAACACATTAGGAAACAAAACCTTTAGTTTTCTGTTGATACAGCAAGTTAAAACACAGTTCCATATAGTAAGTACAATAATAACAAACATTACTACCAGAATGGGCTGTATAATCTAGTCTAACAGCTTTTTTCCTTTCAAAGGTCATCCTGTAAAAATGTCCCACCAATTATGAGCTGTATCTACTTAAGTTTTTTTTCTGCTAACTTGATTCAATTATTTGTTTACAATTACAGAATTTAATTCATGACTTAGGACTGTTTTATTAACCTTTTGCAATTGCTAAATTAGCTGTTTCCTTTCATTTATGACTTTATGTAATAATTCTAATGAAAATCCTACAGTAATCATTGACAATGTGTTTGGATTCCATTGTAAAGGCATTGCAGTCTTGCTTTCTGGAATAAACACATATGTGTTATTATGCCAGGTTAAATGGGTGATATTATTAAGACAACCTACAAAGGGATGTTGTTTAGTAAATGGTAGACTTTGATTTGTCACAATACATACAAACTGTGGGCCTATCTCTGTGAACATTTCAAAACTAGAAAGTAAAATTGCCCATTTACATAGATTTACAGAATGTTGTAAAAACATGGTTCATATACTGGTGAGTGCTGACCACACACCAGTCCATTAGCTGTATTAGTGCCATGTTCAGTTTTGTGAGTTCTATTTTGTAAATCAGTATAATTTCCCTCTAGCTGGGGTAACTAATACAGGTACGGATAGAATGGTGGTCCAAAAACTAGTGGTAAAACTACAACTTGACAAATAACTTTTGCACTTGTTACATTATAATGTGTAACTTTTCCTGTACAGTATGTATTCATGCAGACTATTTGCTGCCCATGCATTACAGTCCAATTAGTACCTGGGATCCATTTTTCAAGCATGGTTCTCAACACATATTCATTACTGGACATTCATTTCATCTGAATTGAATGTTTTT
Source organism: Protopterus annectens (assembly GCF_019279795.1). Lineage (NCBI taxonomy): Eukaryota > Metazoa > Chordata > Ceratodontiformes > Protopteridae > Protopterus > Protopterus annectens. The sequence continues at coordinate 540,117,996 of NC_056725.1, read as the reverse complement.
GTATTTATACATACCATACAAGGACTGTAAAGTACATTTAGTCCAGTCTACAAATTTAGTAACATTAACATCAAGCACTAATCTGCTAATTAAAGAATCATTAAAACGTTGCAGAAATTTCTTCTGAAAATTGACACGCTCCTTTTGTGATGCCCATGTAGTAGGTAACCATTGTGCCTGTAAATTTACTATTTGTGAGATATCCTGTCCTGTCAGTTTTAATTTGTTTGCCAATATTTCTGTGTCAGTTGAGCCTGTACCAATACCCCCTAAAAGAGTATCATACCAGGCTGTTTGTCTTCTACAGCCAGTAGTGTCAGGAGGGAATGAGATATTAAAATGTACTACTGTTTTTTGGTAGTTTTGACCCACTACCATACATGTTGATGGCACCCTGATTATTTGATCAAACTTGGCTGTGGAATTATTATTAAAGATTCTGATAACAAAAAGTCAAGGATGTCTTCCAATAATTACTGAATCGTTAATACAGAACAGTATGTTTCCCTTCTGTACCTTTATTTTAGTCCCTTCTGCAGTAATGTTTATACAGTCAGTGTAAAATTGAAAGACTGCCCTTTCCCCCTGTAGTACGCAGTATTTCATTGTAGTATTGTTTTGTAAAGATATATTTGCTTCACACTGTGAGAATTTAATGTATGCTTGCCCTCTGGCTGTTTTCCAGACTGTGACACTCTGGTCTAAGGAAAGTTTTCCAACATGACATTTTTGTCCCACTGGAAAAAATTAGTTCTATTTGTACTATCATTTATCCAGTACAATTTTATATAAGTAAAATTAGTTTGGTTGCTTTTTCTTCTGGGGTGTCTGTTACTCCTTGTGCTATTTTACAATTACAAAAAATTGTAAAAAAACAAAAGAGATATTGGCTTAACTAACACACATTTAAATTTACACATTTTTAAATCATTATTTACAAAGGCATGCATTTAGAATGTTTCTCCCCGGGCCTCCGCTGAAAATTGGCTTTGTTCCAAGTCAGATTTTCCTGGTAAACAAATGTTAAATAAAATAAATAAAATAAAATTATGTACATTTCATTTTGTCTGCCTTTTGTTCTTCTGTATTCCAAACAGGTGCACTTTAGGCAGTTTCATTTTCATTTTTCTGAAAAGAAAATACATGCATGTCACTTTTGATGACTCTGTCTCTTTACTGCTTTTGATTACTCTCATTTGATCTCTATACACTAAAACCATTCTGTTTTTCTTTTTACCTTTTATTTTGTACACAAATGGACCCTGCCAATTGCTATTCCATGGTCCTTTCATCTGGAACATTTTTACTAATACCTTTGTTCCACAGGGATGGTTTTCTTTTGGGGGTAATATTGGGACCTTTCTCCATAGATGGAAAGCTTGCTCTCTTGCATTGTAGTCACATATTTCTGTAAACTGTTATAACCATTGCCAATGCTTACTGATTTCTAACATAGGTCTACCTTCTGGTGTGTCAGGATCAAAAGGTAACTGTAATGACATTTTTCTCCCTGTCATGATTTCATAAGGAGATATTCCTGTTTTATTGTTGGGTGTTGCCCTTATGCCCATAAGTATGCCTGGCAAATGTTGGACCCATACATTTCCCTTTTTAAGACATGCCTTTTTTAGACGCTCCTTGAGCGTACATTTCATTCGTTCTACAGTTCTGTTTGACTGTGGATGATAATTCACATGAAATCTTTGCTGAATTCCTACCAGATTACACAATTGCTTAATTTTAAACTGTGGACCATTGTCCGATTCTGTAATTCTCGTCCATCCCCAATGACAGAAAATATTTTTCCATAATACTTCTGCTGTTGCCTTTGCTGTCGTAGTGTTAGTAGGAATTGCCTCTACCCATTTTGAAAAGGCATCCACTACTACTAGCAGGTATCTGTAACCTCCCTTTGTTGTTAGCAAGGGACCTGCATAATCTATTTGAACTGCATGCCATGGCCCATCTGCTGACTGTACTCGATGTAACTGAGTTTTTTACTTTTAGCATTTACCTGCAAACAGATTAGATATTCTTCTACAATTAGCCTACAGATCTTTTTTTAAACTTGTGTTCCAGTATTTTTCTTTTACAACTGCTCATAGTTTATCAGCTCCTAGATGTCCAGTATTTGGTGATTTAACTTGACCAACTGTTGTGCCAACTGAAATGGCACATATGGCAACTGCAATCCTTTAGAAGTCGTGTATGCATACTATTTCTTTAGTGGTATTGCTGCTAGCATGCACTAATCAGTTTCTTCTTTTAAGCCCTGTTGTTTTTGAATTTTTATAAGGTCTTCTTCAACTGACTCTTCATCTAGCTCTTTTAAGGCGCTGACTTCTGTATTAGTGTATACATACTCTGGAAGTTCTTTTCCACTCTCTGCTGCCTGTTTTGCCATTGTGTCAGCTAGTGCATTTAACCTGAAAGTTTCAGTTGTTAGTTTCTGATGTGCTTTTACCTTTAAGGTACTGCATTGCCCCTTCTGGTTTGACATTGTTACTACTTTATATATCTTTTAATACTTCAGCATGTCGCAGTGGTTTGCCTGCACTGTCTACAAATCCTCGACTTTATCCAAGTGTCCATGTGCAGTCTTAAAGAATTTACTACATAGGCACTGTCTGAGAAAATGTTAACAGGATTGTAATATTTAAGCATATACAGTACTGCCTTTAATTCAGCTCTCTCAGCTGACATGTGTCCTGGTAACTTGATTTGTTCAGGAGGCCCAACTTGGGATTTTCTGGAACTATGACAAATCCTGTCCAGTATTTACCTTTTCTCAAAACCATGCTCTGTCTACGAAGATGGATGACTTAAAATGGTCAAAGTCAGATGCCAAAAATTGTACAGAAGGTGTCATTATTTTCTCTAAGCAGTTATGCTGTTTTTCTTCATATCCCATGTGATTTGACAAATAATATTTGTCCCCTGTCTGTATGGTGACACTTTTCAATCGAAAAGTGCCATCCATTTTGTAAAGGCAGCTTGGCTAATACTATCTGTGATTTTATTTATTTCAAAATTGTCTATCAAAGCTTTTACTGCTTGGTGTGGTGTTTGTACTATAATGCTGGAAAATATGGTTAAGTACTCAGTTTTCTTAATACCCCAGTAAATGGCTAAAAATTGTTCTATGCATGGGTGGTAGCACAGTTCCACTGGAGTCATTTTATGGCTACAGAAACTGACTGGACATAATGTTTTTTCCATCCTGCTGTCACTACCATGTGGCCATTCCTGTAATAGTACAATAGATAATGTTTTCTTTCCGGCTGCTGCTTGCAACAGAAATGGCAACTTTGGTGTGGGTGATATTAACTCTGTAGCTTGTGCTAACTTTACCTTTATTTGTGAAAATGCTTCGTCCTCATGTGGCCCCCACTTTAAAAAGGTGGAGTTCTTTCGTTCCTGCAACATGTTGTATGGAGGAGCTGCCACAGCTGCATAATCCTCTATAAATTCCCTGTTGTAATTCATGATTCCCATGACATTATGCATATCTGCTATTGTTAATGGCTTTTCCATTTGTAAGATGCCTTGCACACGCATTGGGCAAGGAGACCTTCCTGATAGTTTTATGATAGTACCTAGAAACTTAGCTTCTTGTGTCATAAACTGATTTTTTTCACTTTTGACCTTAAACCCTGCCTGCTGCAGAGTATGAAAGACTTTTTTAAGAAGCCGTGCATGTTCTCCACTGTTTTAGACTTAATTAGTATGTCATCAATGTAATGTAACACTGAATCATCTTTTTCCAGCTGTTGCAGAATGGAACCTACCATCTGGTGAAAAATAATTGGACTGTTTTGAAAGCCCTGAGGTAATCTTGTCATGACATACTGCTGATTTTTAAATGTAAAGGCACATCGTGGCCAGTCTCTTTTTCTGAATGGTACTGGAAAATAAAAAAAAAAGCATTTGCTAGATCTATTACTGTAAACCACTTACTTTGTGGCTTGATACATGCAGCCAGCTCTGAAACTCCCAGAATCAAATGTGCTCTAGGAGTTGTGTACCGATTTACTTTCCTTAGATCAATGACAAGATGGTAACTACCATCTTTCCCTTTAACTAGATAGATAGGTGAATTTGTGGGACTGTTGCCTTTTTGTATGATTCCTTCCTTTTCCCAATCTGCAATGCATTTTTCCAAATGTTCTTCTGCCTCTCTAGGAATGGGTTACTGTTTTTGAAATGGAAGTATGTAATCCTGATTACTGCCCACTCCCAGTGGCATTTCTAGCTTTCCACAGTCACTGGGTCCCTTGGACCACAGGTTTGGGAATTGTTGTAAATGCTGCCAGACATCCTCACTGTGTGTATTTACATGTCCTGTAGGCTTGTCAGTTTTTTTTCAGGTGGAGAGATTGCACAGCAAACTGCGCTTACCTCTCCCGCTCCTGTTTCCCTGTCTCCCATCCACAAAATACTGGTAGGTAAATCAATTACAATGCCCAAAGGTACTAAAATATCCATACCAATAATGGTAGTTGAACAAGATGGATGCATTAAAAATGCACCTTTCCATGTCTGTCCTTGGTGAAATTTTATGTTTACATCTTGGCTACTTACTGCATAGCATCCTGTGCCATTAAATGCAGAAATGCAAACCTTTTTTGTAGGATTACTTCTACTGTTTTTGTAGGTAACTGTTTGTGATGGATACTGCTGTTCCTGTGTCTAATAATACATTTTGCCACAGTGACCCCTCTACCCAGATATCAATCAGTGGTCATCCATATTGGCCCTTTTTTAAGGTAGTCAGGAAACATACAAGGGTAGGGAGGCACACCCCTGTTGTAAGAGAATTCACTCATCCTCACTTTTCTTGTCAGCTGCAATGTGGCACACTGCATGCTTTTGTTTGTCATCTTCCTCTGTATCTAAGTGATGTACATATTTAGATTTTTAAATTTGTTTATGTAACTGCTGCCTAATTATTTCCTCTGCCTGCTCTTCCAAGTATTTTGGATTTACAGGCAAAGATGCCTGAAAATCTATGGGGCATACTTCCCCTTTTCCTGTGTATTGACAACTCTTATAGGTGTCTTTGCCAATATTGTAAGGTCTCTGTGCATTGACTTTTTTCTAACTTGTCTTGTGAATCTTTTGGCTCTGTTTTTAGAAACACACCCTGTTCTTTCTTCTTTTTACACCATGTCTTGTAATGATCACAGTCATGCTTACCATGCCCTATTTTTTTACAGAAAAAGCATGTTGGTACCTTTTGTTCATTACCTGTATTTGATCCCGGTGCTAGGGATACAGAAACAGGAGTTGGCGGTGTTGATTCAGCTTTTTTTACAGGTGGTTGGTCACACCACCGTTGCCTTCCATGACTTTTTACATCACTGATTACCTCAAATGGCTCACCCCGTTTTCCTAGTGCAAAGATATGGCGTGAGTATAATGCCCCATCATCGACCATAGTCCGACCCCTCCTTAGTTTTTGTACAAAATCAGTGAGGGTATTTGAATTTTCTTCATAAATACATTTAATATCCCCTGGGACCCCTTTTACTTGCTCTAAAAAGCAATATATTAACTGTTTTTGTATTTCTGGTTGTTGCATGTCCCTGTCTGATCTTTGATATATTATCTGAAATCCAAGTCTAAAGTGTTCACCTTGTTCCATTAATTTGTCTGAGATGGTGATTTTGAAATTATCTAACAGTTTAGCTGTGAGAGGCTGCCCTTGTGTATGTGTCATAGAATGACTGTCATACGTCCTACTTTACTGTTTAACTGATAAGTATTTTGTTTTAACTGAATGAAAGTTTTAAAACATTTGGGAATAAAAATCCAGAAACATCTGAGTAATGCATCTGTCCATACATCAGATCCTGCTGTATATGCTATCCATTCTTCAAATGCAAGCATGTTGTAAAATATGCCTTTCTTATCATTCCACTGTGGTAAACTTTGTAACAATCTGGACTGTGTATACAGATCAGCTGTAATTCCCTGTTCCATTATTTGAACTGGCTTTATTGTTTCCAGTTCTTCTTTTAACTGTTTTATTCGGGCATTAGCTTGTATTAGTTTATCCTGAACCTCACTGGCCAAATCCTGTTTGCTCTGTAACTGTTGCTTAAGATCTGAAATTTCTTTTTCTAATTCTTTACAGGCTTTATGATACTTTTCAAGAGACTCTTCTTTTGATTGCAGGGCCTCTATGCACTTTTGACATAATTTTTGTGCGGCATCTTTGAACTCTCTGACTCAACCTGTCTCTCAGGAATTTATTAAACACTTCTTTCAATTTATCATGAAGCTCATTCCTGTCCTTATCTGGTTTCTTTTGCATAGTAGCTTCATTCCATAGTCATATATACTCTTTAAAGTGTAATAAGATCTACAGAAGATTCTGTGAGTAAGTGATTTGACAGTTGTTCTAACTCTGAAATTAGCGTATTAACAGGACATAGCTGTTTAACATTGGGGTATAATGTAATATTACTACCTTTTTCTGGTTCTTTATCATTAGAAGATGTTTCTTCACAGTTTAACTTCTTAACAATGGTCTGCACTGTATTTTATGGCATTGTACACAGAAAGCAGTTTCATATGATTCACATAATAAACATTTATTGTCAGACCACAAATTTTTCTGTTGAAGGTACCAGTCAAATGTTACTACCCATTTACTTAGTGCATGTACATCAACTTGCCCTAATAAGGTTTTACATTTACCAATATGTTGCCTATACCAATTCTGTAATCTCTCCCACATTTTATCTGGTCATTCTGACACATTAAGAGTAAAAACTCTGTTTGCACTTTTTTAATGGCATGCCTCTCTAATGGCATCCATACTGTCATGTAACACAAAAAGATTTTCTTACCAGTTCTACAGGGACTGATTACTGTAGATGGTTGGAAAACTTCTGTAGTGACTTGAAAAACTGGTAAAACGAAGCTGGTAGTTGCAAATTCGAAACCTGGGAATTCACCGACTTGGAGAATTTATGGCAGTGCGACCTTCCTGCACAGGAGTCTCACTCCGGATCCAGATGTCTGGGAACTGTACTTCTGCAAACTGTAGAAAACTGAAGTGCTCCTATTCAAGACTCAATCACATACATAAATGTTAGTTACTGCGCCTTTACTGAAGTGACCTTATACAAAGCACCACTCCCCTTGTGTTTGAATACAGGCTATGCCACTGAAAAAACTATTTATGATGATGCCACTGCTTGCTGAAACCAAAGTCTAATTAATGCACTAAACTCTGCAGATTATTAACTTTTTCAGCACTGTATTAAATTATGCACAGTTGCTAATAAAATAACTTGTCTGTGTAACAGACGACACATACAATACTGTTAAAGTTTATAACTTTAATGTCCCAAATTTAGGTTTTTCTTACAAGTATGGATGATAACTTTCCATTCTCCATTTACCTCAGAACAAATGTGTTCCTACATGTACCAGATCTAACGAAAATCAAATCTACCCCACCATTTAGTCACTGTTCTTTTTATACACTTTTTTATGAAAGCATTCCTTTGATGTAATACTGTTGGAATTTGCTTGATGTAATGCAGTCTGCTCATTGTGTTCAGTTTCAAGGTGAATTATTGGACAATCTTAAACTTTTAGGGAGTTGTTCCTGTTAGGAAGTTGTTCCTGTTTCCAGCCAGTAGAGAGTTGCTCATTCCTGCACTTGGGTGTCTTATCTTTAATTCTCCTTGAAACTTGTACCAGTTACAGAATATTCTATATTACACACAGTAGGATGCCGACCCATGCATATTTCTAACTAGGGAAAAGTTTAACCCTTTTGTGTATATATGCTAGCAAACAGAAATGTACGTGCATTTAAATATCCATATTTTACTATATATTCTAACAAACAGCAGTGTACATGCACTATGTATATATATATATATATATATATATATATATATATATATATATAAACAGTGTGTATCACTAAATGCATGGTGAATGCCATAAGGAGGCAGTCATTGAGGTATGGAAACACTCAGAATGCCAGCAGTGCCAGGTGAGCTGTAACCACTGTCATCCATTTGGTGAACACCCAGCTAGTCTAATCTTCCTATTTCCTAGCTATATCTAAGAGAAAACACAGTTCTAAAATCCTTCTTACATCTAGACACAGGCAGTGCTGAGCTGGATGTTCTCAAGACAAATGCTCAGAGCTCTCTGATTCTCTCTCTTTAAATTGATAACACAGAGCTGCTTCACATGACATCATTTTCTGGTGTTCCCAGGCTAACAGAAACTACATTTACATTCTTTACACCTGGTCAGAAAGCAGAGCAATAAAGGACATTTATACATGCAAATTCTAGCCATTAACTGTGGTCTTAAAACAATAGGCAGGATGCCACCCTCTGGACATATCGGCTCTGACTTTTGACATCAAAGAATTGACTTATCAGCTTTGTTACAGCAGAGTGCACTGTTGTTACATTTTTGCAGTTCAGTATCCAATGCAGACTTTTCACATTTAAGAGAACAAGCCTGTGGCTTACATTAAAATTTATAAATGACAGAATTATCTACAAAATTCTATCTGGCTAGGCTGCCCGACTTCACCTATCTTCTCACATAGACATAGGAAAGCCTTACTGAGTCTAATTATGGTGGCTGGCAAAAAAGCAATTACTAGAAAATGGAAATCAAAGTCTAGACCAACTTTACCAGAAGTAGTGAATATAGTAACAGATATAAAGCAACTGGAATTGGGATCTTTAGAAAAGGAAGGAGCAAACTATATAGGGAAAAATGGGAATTGTGGGAACAATATATGCAGAGCAGGAATGAGATTTAAGAGGCAGGATTTGAATGAGGTATATAATGCTTAACTGACAGCAACTGGATGGTTTATAAGTGATGTATAATGTTTACAACTACAGTTGTTTCAATGGAATCTGTGATGTAAACTGTTTGCAATTAAAGTGATATCATTTTGTATGTTTTTCATTTATATAAATGTAAGACTGCCTTTGTCATATGTGGAAATTTAATAAAGGTGCTTGAGAAAAAAATGGAGAACAATGGACCAGGTTAGCATTTTTGCATGCTGCTTAGAATATTATAGCAGAAGTGTATCTTGAGAGCTGCGTGCTGATGCTGTAACATTCTAAATCTTACCACAAGCAGTATTTCATAAAAAATCACATCAGACAAAATCTCCTCCTCCTCATCATCATCAACCCCCATTTTCCCAACTTTCTACAGGGGGTCGGGGTGAAGTGTTAACTGCTGCCATCAATCTTGATTCAATGTCACTCTCCTACCTTTTTTGACAGTCATGCCTGATTGTTGCAGGCCTTCTCTCACACAATCCTTCCATCTCTGTGCTGGACATCCTCATGTCCTCTTGCCTTCTTCCTGTCTGCCCCAAATCTTCACTGGATTGCCTTCTGCTTTTCTGCATATGTGCCAGAACCACCATAATCTGTTCTCTTTGATTTTCTATCCAATTAGACCTACTTTGGCTTCTGCGCTGATGTCCTAATTTCTTTGTCTGTCCTACAATGTGCATCCAACCACCTATCTCAGGCACTTCATCTCACCTCTAGCTTCCTCAACTGCTCTGTCTTTACCATCTAGGTTTCTATACCATACAGTAGAACTTTATGGTATACAGTAGAACATTTTGCACTACTGTTTTGTATACCTTACTTTTCAGCTTCTTTAGGATTTTTCTGTCACACACTACTCCTGACACTCTGTTCTTGTTGGTAGCAGTGCCTCTGATTCTAGCTTTGACCAGTTTATTCAGACTTCCCTTCTCCTGAACCATCCCTCCCAGATACTTGAAGCTGTTAACCTGTTCCAATATTTCCCCTCTATCTCAGTTCTCATCTTCTTCTGATTTCCCCCAGTTGCTGTCATTACAACTTTCTTATCTGTATTCAGTTTCACATCATGTGCCTTCAGTTTCGCATTCCATTCTCCTATCCTTTGATGAAGTTGATTGTCTTGCTCAGAGTCTGCCCATAATGCCACATCGTCTGAATATAGCAACTTTGTTGATCTGTCCCCTCCGACCTGTTTACTGATGTAGTCAATCATCAGTATGAACAGCAGTGGACTCAGAGCTGAACCCTGGTGAATGCCCACTCCCACTGGGAACCCCTCTGTGAGACCGAACACTGTTCATACTTGAGTCACTGGGTCCTTGTACACTGCCTGGACTAATTCTACCAGTGCTTCTGAGACTTTTAACTATCACAAGGCTGCCTAAATCAGCTTTCTTGGGAACTTGTTATATGTTATATGTTTTCTCAGACCCCAGCAAACAAGTTAAAAAAATTAGTATTGGATTCTAATTGATCCGTTACCTGAAACGGTAATTAAAGCTGTCTGATTTTGCAGAACAACCTTGATTTTTGCCTCATAGTTTTCCCTGTCCCTCATAAAATGTTTGACTTTCTGGTAAACCATGAGAATTACAGTAATCAATAATATCAGATAGTAGAGCTGCGTACTTTTTGCTCAGAAGATGTGTGTTGATGCAAAATCTGGTGTTTTATCAGCTTAAATCTCCCTGATGTTTGCCAGTTTTTTTTTTTACCATTCCCCTCATAAATCATATTTTCTTATTGTTCATAAAATGTATGCTGATGTAAAATCTGTATTCTGTTATTAACTTTTAGTGTCCATGATTCTACCTGTTTCTCTCCTGTCCTCCCTTGTGGTTTTCTGGTAAATCTCTTAGAATTACAATAAGTCAAGAATGACAGGCATTAGAGTTTTACAGTTCTTAATGTTCAGAAAATGCATGCTGATGCAACACAGTTATTCTACTAATGTTTTAAGTGGATTAAAGAAAACTTAAGTGTTATACCATTATTTTCAGTGACACAAGCAGTATGTGCATTTTCATTCTTGGATGCCACTTACATATGGTCCAGTGTTCTCCATTATCTCCTTATCTTCTAGCTACTAACCTTTTTATCCCTTACTATCCTATTTCATATTACTAAACCCTTTACCCCAACTGAAAGCTAAAACTTTCTTCTTTCTGTTTTATTTATGGAAAGTGACTCTTTTACTGATCCTTAATTTGTGTTTGCATACTACAACTAATACATTATCTGACATTTTTACAACTTCCTCTCCTTTCCATTTAAATATAATTTGTATTTTTCTTGTGTTAACAAAAAAATGTTTATCCATATGTAAACATATTTTTCTTATTTGTTATTATAATTTGGCACTTTTTTTCTGTCATTACATTGATTTGAGTTCTTCGGTTTTGTAAATTATATATTGTTCTTTATTATCGCTTTTCATTTTTGCAGATGTTTAATGTACTTGAAATATATGACACTTTGTTTATTAATACTTATGGAACTTTTCTCCCCAACCCTCCACTAAAATGGGTATTTCTATGCCCAGACATATTTTCTATGTAACAAAAATAGAAATTAATAAATATTCTTTTTAAAATCCGCAGAACTAATACTATTGCAAAGTAGCATTAAATGTATGGTAAAGACCTGTTTAGCTTAGTTTCTAAGACAACATTTTGATCAACAACACATGTTACCTCTCAACAGTCTCCAGTTTTTAGGGACCAGTTTGACTTTGGCTCAACGTTTTGCTCTGTCCCTTCTAAAACTGATGATTTGGGGAGAAAAAAAGTGGTAGGTTACTTAAATAATGACATATAGACTTATTTTGCTTAAGAAAAACTTAAGTCACATTCTGTCAAACTCTCAAGTCATACCTTTCAACTGTCCAGATTTTTGTAGAAGGTTCCGATTTCCGCCTCATATTTTTGGTCTGTTCCTCATAAAATTTGTAGTTTTCTGGCAAGTAACTGAGGACTGAAGTCAAAAAAGTAATGACTGACTTTTGAGTTTCAGATTTAATATCTTTTAGAAAATGCATGCGAACACAAAAGTTGTTTTTCCAACAACGTTTTAAGTTCATAAGAGCAATATTTAAAATCTGGCCCTGATTTTGGGATTTTGTCCCCAGATTATTTTAGATCTTTGTTCAGATTTCTTGTACTAAGAGGTATGTCTTAAGTTAATAGTATTAATATATTTTTTAAAATATCCCTAAGTAATCCTTGATCTGTCTCTAATTCTGGAGGTGAAAGTTCAGATTCATCGTGGTGGTGGCCTTTAGGCTCACCAGGTCGGTCTAGCTTGATATGGGTAGCTACCACTTCACAGGACTTATGATTTTGACTCTGGAGGTAAGAGATTAAAGTTGAGGCTAGATTCCCATGGCTGAAAGGACCCTCTGACATCAAGGCCAATATCTCGGGAGAGGAAAGAGGTAGGGTTAGCTATTCATACCTGATTCAACCTTCAAAATGCCTGCTCTTTCATGCTTTTCCATAAATAAAAGGTAATTTTATGTATTATTTATAATTTTTTGTTATAAATACATGAAATAGAACAGGGATTGGCCAACTATGCAATGGAAGTTATTTATTTGAACTTGGTTGTTGCTTTTTTTGGGGGGGACACAATTCATAATTTTGCCTCTTGAAGTAAATATGGGGGGAAGTGTATATTTTTAAACTTAATTACTGGTTCTTTAATGAAAAAATATATAAAAACTTCTAGTTTAGCATATGGGGTACTTAGGTGTGCCTTGATTTTGCAAACATGTATGTGTCATTCGGGTAAGAAGACTTGAGTTTTATTTTTATTAATATCTTCTATTTTATTATATATAAGCATAAAGGTATTAAAATTGGTTAAAAATAAGTTAATAATAAAACTAAAGTTGTGATGTGCAATTATGTTGCAGAACCCATTTAGAAGTTAGATAAAGGAAAGTGCTAAAATTTTTTTTTTCTTATTCTTCTTTAATTTGTGGGAATGTTAGTGTTGTGTCAGAAATATATGTTTTTCCTGTGTGATGATAAAGCTGAATTGAAATTAAATAAGGAACTAATGTTGACCATTAAAGTAAAAAATGAATTCAGAAATCCATTTTTCTCTCTTTTTTTGTTTGGGGGGGGGCGTTATCAAATTTTTACTTATAGGTTCATAGCTTCATAGATTCTTACTAGGCTGTTGATCTGTGAGAATTGTATGAAGCCTAGACATAAAGTCTTTGCATAGCTGGTGTTAGGCACTCACCAAACCTGCGGCCGCAGGGAGCCTCCGATTATCTCCCTGCATACGAGGGCCCCAACAGGAAGCGGGTTTTTCCACCTTCTCTGCTCCTTGTTCAGCACTTCCTAGACGTTCGCACAACTGTGGACGTGCAATTCCGCTTTTATTTTAAACTGTTACCTGTAAGCTGCACTCAATCAGGTCCACTTCAGTAAAGCAAGGGACCTGATTGGCTGCAGCAGCCAGGAAAGTAAGTTCTAGTTTCCTGGCTAACTGCAACAGACATCCAGGGAAGTAAGTTGTATTTTTTTAATTTAATTTTATTTTACTTTTGTTTACTGGGATAGTCCATTTTCAGCCAGGGAGAAAAGCTCTGGAGTTACTTACAAAAATTTTATAAAAAATGCAACCTGGATTAGTAATAGCAGATTTTTTTATTAGTAAATAGTAAGTATTGCATTATTTAACATGGAGATACAATTAAAGAAGCTGAAAATCTGTGTTTATTTGTACTACTTGACTAAGTACAGCCCATGTTTAGCTGAGGTGCTACTAAAAACCAATATTAACACCAGTTTAATACTGAATTATTTGCATATTCAGTATGTAATTTTAAAAGCAACGTATGCATAGCTGTCAACCAAGCTGACACAAATCTCAAAAGAATCAAGAGGCACTTTTAAAAATATTAATTAACTTGAGACATTGACAGATTAAGAGTATGTGGATTAATATACATTTTCTGAAATAAAAGAATTCTGTAAATCTAGTTGTTGTCATTATTTATTAGGTGTAATTTACCACCTTTTCCACAAAAATCATTCAGTCTAGAAAGGCTTAATAGAGTCAGAGCTAAAATTTGAGTCAAAATTGGGGACAGTAAGACTTTTATTGAAATTATCAAGCTCCTCAACACATATGAACAATATGTTTCATAAATAAAATGCTCCTACTTAAAATTAGATTACACTATACAAAAAAAAAAAAAATCAGGGACAGTTGAGAGAGTTCCAAACGTATAAAGGAGAACTACAGTGCAGGTTTCGATTTCACCAGTTCGATTCTTAAACAGCAAAATGTTGAAAAAACAAATTATCTATACTACTAATGGTTGAAAATGAATAATAATAATAATAATAATAATAAATGCAACAGGACAAAAACATTGTCATAAATACTGTTTATAACAGAAACTCACAGAGGACTACAGCATGATCTGCAGGCTGGTAAACACGAAAGCAAATGTCGTCATAAATGATGTATATTTGGCCAAGCAGCTGAACCAAGATATACTGTTGCTCGACCTCTCAACTGTGTACTTATTTTGGAGGCTAATACCTGTTTTCAGGTTTGATTTACCAGTTCACTTGATGCATAGCCGGCTATAGGCACCAGCAAACCCTGTGGTCACTATAGCAAGTTATCTTATCTTCACATTTTGTAACATGTCGGGCAAACCAACAAAAGATAGTACAGCAATCTTGTATACTTAATAAACCAGGTGGGTAGTAATAACTCTTATTTATATCTCCTTTAAAATTTAAAGATATATCTGGTTATAGTAACAGTGTTTTATCAAGTTACAGGTATCACAATTTCCTTAAATATTTTACCACTTACATAATGCCCCTGGCTTATTTAAACCTTGCTGGTGGACATTCTCTCCATTAAAACTAACAACATAGACAGCTTTAGGTACCTGCAATACTTGTAACTGCAGGGATCCCCTTAATCATCCTTGACTGTATTTGGGTCCCACAAAAGCTGCTGCTGGTTGAGGAAAAATGAGGAGAAAAATGTACCAATTTCCTGATTATGCTCTTTAACTTGAACAGGGTGGTGATGTGACCCTGTTAGGGTAAAGCGGATGGTAAATACGAGCAAGGTGAGCACTACAGATCACCAGCCCAGACTGACTGATCTCAGTGCATTCCTTGGATTTTAAGAAGATCCGGTGTTTCCGATCTTCGGGGATGGTTTTCTCTTTCAGGGAGTTTTATAAATACTAGAAGAACACCAAATACTATAATTCTCTTTCTTTTTTGCTGAAGAATTCAAAGCAATCTCAAAAATAATAGCAGAATAAAGGCTCAAAATCAGGAACATGTTTTAAATATTACTATAATTCACTTAAAAAAGTTAATAGAATACCTTCTGTATCAACATGCATTTGTGGACAATAAGAAATATAAAACTCTTATGTCTGGATTTACTGACTGTAATCCTGAATGATTTACCAGCAAATCAAACTTTTTTTATGAAGGACAGATCAACATTTTGAGGCAAAATCAAGGAAGATCTCTGAAATCAGGGACAGTGCCAGGTGTGCTTTACTCCTCAATCAGGTAAACAAAAGTGACTTACCCTGCTGCTGTTTGATGACTGCAAAACAGCAGTCACTGTTGCACAATGTACAGTATTATTTACTGAAATTACTGTAAAACTAGTATTGCTATGGGTTATGCTTGTTTTTGTGTGTGTGTGTGTCTGTGTGTGTGTGTATGTAAAAAATAACAGATTTTTATCTGTGCACACACCCAATAATGCTGGGAAACATACATTACTCTTCTGGGTATCTGTGAAAAATGCAGCTAAAAATAATTACATTTCCAAAGTAAGATGTAAAATATATCATAGAACATTCAGACACTTGGATCTTCTAAGAGTGTGGTAACCGTTTTCCCCAGATTGTATAAATGGATACAGTGAGGCCCCATTAATCATCCTCGATTGTGTAGGAGCCCCAGAAAAGCTGTTGATGGTGGAAGAAAAATAGTAAGAAAAAACTTATTAATCTCCTGATTACTCTCTTTAACCTAAACAGGGCTGTAATATGACCCTGTTAGGATAAAGCTGATAATGGCCTCTCCTCTCAAGCATACCAAATCTAAAACCAGCTCTGCTGAGATGTGTGAGTACAGAGTTACTGCGGGTTATGTAAGGGCGGGGATAGCTGGAGATTATGTGGTTATTACTTTTTAATTTTTATCACAGTCAGATCTTAAAGGTTTGCACAGGAGGTCATTATAGTTTGTGTTTGGGCTGGGTACAGTGTGGTTACTGTTTCTTTCATTTTTCTCACAGACCTCAGAGGTGTACAAAGAAGGTTACTATAGCTTGTGTAGGGGCAGTGTACTGTCTAGGAGCAACAAAGTAGAATACATTACTGCAGTCATTATTTTTTCACTTTCCTCACAATCACATATCAAGCACATATACAGGTGGCTGGCTTTGGGGGTTAGGAGTTAGGAGGAGTGAGGAGGCATGTCATGTATATGTATGTCAGGAGTAATTTGAAATACTTGATTATGGCAACTGCTTTCATCCTAATCTAATGCCAGCAGGATGCATAGGCAGTTACTGTCTTTTTTTGGAGGGGGTTAGGGAGGTAGGCAGTATTCCCAGACAGGATCTGTATGTCCTCACAACAATTTATCTTGTTAGTTTATCATGAGCTACTATTTTGTCAACTTTGAAAGTTAAGCCTTGGGCACAACTTAAGTCTTCCTTGAAAGAAAACAATAGTAAAACCAAAATTATTTTCTTACTTGTGATTTTTGTTTGGGCCACCGTTGGATTAAAAGTTTGGGAGATTATTTTAAAATGCATCCCAGAGCATCCATAACCCCTATAGCTTCAAGGGGCATCAGCTTAATTCAGTTATTTGCTAAACGTTTATTACTGTGGTGCCTTAGTTAGGACAGGTGTGTTGAAAGGATACAAGCAAAGCTAGTGCTGGAAAGCAACAATGAATTTATTTCTTTAATCATAATTTCTGTTCAAGCCATCATTGGATAAAAAGGTTGTGTAAACAGAAAAAAACTCAGCGCATAAAGAAAATTATGGCTTCTTGAAAAAGCTGAAGAGTAAGGCAAAATGTGAGAAAAGGAAGAAAAAAGTAGTGAGCATAGTATGAGACCAGAATAGCAGGAAACAGAGGGGAGCACAGGAGAATTTGGGAGAAGGCTGAAACAGTGGGCAGTGCCTAGGGTGCCATTTCAGCTAAGGCCAGCCCTGTATATAGCGTTGTTGTATTTATGCCATTCTTGCAACTAATACCAGTATATGTGAATGCCCCTTTGACAGGTGGGTCAACATAGTGAGGTACACGGGCCTGTTGTCATGTAAGAGCATTGAAACTACAGATCAATAGACCCCTACTACGCCTAAAAGTTTGCATCATGAACTAAAAGGTTGCTTAGGAGGGGTGGCAGTTACAAGGTGATACTTAGACTGAAGGTGCCTAGGGGGTCCCCAACCTGACATTTGCTGGGGGCCCCAAAAAATCTTAACACCTGCCCTGAGTCCTTGTATGGTATGTGTACTAGTGCCCATAGGTGTGAACTAGTGAATTGTTGGATGTTTACATGCTTTTAATATCCATGAGGGACAAGCATACTAAAACAGGATGAATTTGAAATTTCCTTTCCAGTCTTTCAAACTGTATTTGAACAGAGTAAGATACTTTCTCTGCTTAACATGGAGTAGAAGGAAGTTCCATAGAAGCAGGATTTTTGTGATGCACACCTAGCTCTTCTGCATCTTTTATGTTGCGAAAGAGACTGATATCCCTGGGGTTGGTGTTCTGATACCAGTGGACTTACAAATGTTTAAAAGCCTCACAGAATATGGTCAATTGAAACTCTATATGCTAGGCAGATGTCGCCTCACAGAAGACTGTACGATAACATAATGAGGTATAGGGCTATGAGACAGACAGCATAACTTTTATGATTTATGCCTCTGATTTTTTTTTTTTTTTTTTTTTTTGTGAAAAGTGGTGTGGACGTTCTACTTGTGATAGGTGTCTGGATAAATAGATACCAAGTGGGTATTGTACTCAATGAGCAATATAATTAGTGGCTACTACAGTGGAGCTATGACATCCCTGGACTTAGACACCATACCTTTTGATATAAGTTGTGCAATAAAAACGGACTTGATTACAATAGTGGATATACAGTGATCAAGTGATGGTTTATCATCAACATAGGTCCCCTGATCCCTAACTACATGATCAACTTTCAAAGAGGCATTGTTGTTGTGATGGTTACATAGGATGTCTTATTTGCTGAAGGCTACGATTATACATTTCTTGATATTCAGTTTTAGCTCTTGGACCTGGTACTAACTGTTAATTTGGGACAGGCCTTCTTGGAGGATCTTTGTGTTTTCCCAGGAGTTAATCATGGCTGCAAGTCTGCAGTCATCTGCAAACTTTGTAAGGCAGAAGCTCTCCACTGACTCCGACTTCTGAGAAACAGAGACCAAAGAGGAGTGGCCCAAGGATTGAACCCTGGGGCACTCTATTGGTGCAGATCTTTTTTTTTTAAGTTAATGGAGCTGCCCACCTATATTTCCTTGGTTCTATCTGTGAGCCAATTTACTATCCAAAGCTTTACATAGGGATTTACATTTCACAACTAGATCTATGATACCCAAGCGTGGAATGGTAATTAACATCTTTGAGAGGTCTAGATACCCACTGTGCATGGGTTTACCCTCACCCACTGCATTAGTTACTTTTTTCAAAGAAGTCTGTCAGGTTAAATAGGTAGGATCTGCCCATGACGAAGCCATACCAGCATGGGTCAAGTGTCTGTAGGTTCCCTGTATTGCTGTCTATTAATTCTATAACAATCCTTTCCATAGCTTTGCAGAGGAGGCTGGTCAGGCTTACAGTTCCACAATTACTTGGGTCTACTGAGGCCCCACCTTTGTGCAAGTAGATAAATAGGGGTCCCCCATTTGTCTGGCACAAAGCCTGTTTTGAGACTGATACTGAATAGCTTTTGCAAGGGCTCTGACAGGTCATGTTTCAGGCTAACCAGTAGATAGCCAGTATGTTGTCTGGCCCCATAGAAGTAGTGTTCTTGGCCTTCAGTGGTGGCTTAATAACTTGCTCTTGGTAGATTTGGTGGGTAATATTTTATGTAATGGATTGGGAAAAGCTGGTGGGAGAATGGGAGTGAAGTTTCTACTAAATTTATTGGCTAGCAGATTTGCTACATTCTCTGGGTCTGAGTAAGTGATATCATTTACAATTAGTTCTGAATAGTACTGGCCACGGTTTCGTACATAATTGCTTTTGACACCATGGAAGCTGAGCTTGTCCTTGCATGTAATGATTTTTTGTTTGTTATTATTTTATTGTACAGCCTCTTAATTTTGGGATTCCATCATAGGTTCATAGATATACACTAGGCTAATGACCACTAGGGCCCTTGTAAGCCTAACTGTGCAACCCAAATGTGGCCCACAAATTTGATTTATGTAGGGCTGATTTACTGACTGCCTCTGTCCATCAGAGACATAGGCACCAGCCAGGGGTGAGTTTCTAATTACCCATCCATTGATCCAAGATGAGCTTAGAGTATATAGCTGTGTGATACTGAAGTGCTGAAGTAGCACAAAAGGCTAACTTTAATGGTCCCTGTATGAGAACTAACAGGAGTGACAGAGTTGAAGGACATGTAGAGAATGATGTTGGTTTAGGCTGGAAGCACACTGACATGAGTGAGTGCTTATAAAGGAGACATCAATGGGCAGTGGTTACAGGGCATATGCAGATGATAACTAGATGGAAAGGAACTGAATAACAGAGCTGCCAGAAATGGAGATGGGCATGGAATGTTAGTGTGTAGTCTAGTAAGCAGAACTGGCACTGCAAGATGACCCAAACATTGGGGGTAAGGCACCCAGTGATGATGTTTGTAAGTCTCCAGAAAATGGGTTGGTTGATATAGACAGCGAGTGTAAACTATCTAAGGTTTAATCTACTACTGAGTATGCAAGAACACACCTTCCGGATCAACTAACCCTGAAAATGGAATGCAGTGGAGCATTGTGCTTATTATACTCAGTCATTGTTGGCACTGGGAACCACAGTGGGAAAACTGCTAAAATGGCACTTAAGCCTATGGTGAAGGGCCAAGGTGGAACCACTGATGCATTTTGGTCATAGTAGCAAATCTTCAAATTACAGCTTTAAACAACAAAGTGGAGAGTGATTCCAAATGTAGATCACGTCAGCATAGGTCAGACAATCCTGTACCATTCTGAAATGACAGTTCAGGGCCTCTGTCACCTCAGTCAATTGAGAGGTAGTCTGTTTCAAATCCCCATATCCAGAGTAGTAGTGGGGACAGGTACTTCATAATTTATGAAGTTTGTTGTGGTAGCATTAACAAAGCAGCACAATCTGGCAGGTTGTAAGTGCTTGACTGATGAGACAGTGGTGTGAAGATCCATCTGTGGGTTATGATGAACTCTTGTAAGTCAGACACCTGATTAAAAGTGGTGATAGTGCTGCCCGTGGCTCTCTGGTTGGCAAAGCAAAGCCAGCTGCAAGGTCAGTGAGGAGTGCCAGTCATGAAGGGGATGGAAAATAGACAGAATGGTGCCACTTCTTCATGCTTATGGGTAATCAGTGCTAAATCCTTTGTAGACCTGAGTCTGGGTTAAGCTTTCATGCAAGGAAAGTACTGAGCAGGTACAATCTATTGAAAGTTGTCTCTTGAGCCACATTTACTGTTGAAAAGCCAGACTACTTCATTGTATTAAGATCCGGTGGCTACAGTCCTCAGCTGCTGTCTAGGCAGACTCTGACTGTTTGGTCCTATGTCATGGAAGCAGAACATCTTGGGTATGTGTATATGTGCAGCTGTCTTGTGGATGGTTAGAAAGATCACAAAGGAATTCTTACTTTGTGTAGAAGAACATGTTGACATGTTACAAATGTGGAGCAAAAAGTATATCTGAATTTATGCAGTGATGCATGGCAATCAGTTGCCTGGATAAGGGGAATAAAAGACTATTTAAAGAGACAAAATACAGAAGGAACTCCATTGCACCTAAATACTTTAAGTTGCAAGCATGGAGCTCAGAACTAGCCCAGATAGATGGAATTTCTTTGGTCAATGGAAAAATCAGACTGTAGACACCAGCTTAAAAGTCACTTTGCAATATACGTCTGAACAGTAAGATGGGACTGAGTGCATCATCCTCAGTACGGGCAGACAGGTGATGCCTGTTAATGTTTTGGAGAGAGTCTGCCTGGTAAAAGTCATAAAGAGGAATAACACTAGTCATTGTGTAAAGGGAGCACAGCAAACAGACTTTTGAGGTGATCACCTCTCCTCAGAAGTCTGGATGAGGATGGATTTACCACGACCAAGGGGAGTTCTACAAGGTTGGCCTGAGAGCAAGGGGTCATCTCTCTGGAAGGCCTCAGAACAGGCATGATCTTGCATGGTTAGAAGGCTGCAGTATGACAAGTGGTCAGGTGGAATCCTCAGCCTGTCCCATCACAGTGCAGGAGGTGCCTTCTGTGGGTATCTTGAGTTGAGGCAACCCCATCCTGTAGGAGTTCTAAAGTTAGTTCACACCCAGAGTATTGGGAGCTCAGGATATCTTTAGTGCAGGTAGGAGAAGGCCTCGAACTGCCTCCCCCTGTAAGTCTTGTAGCCTTTCTTAGGGAATTATGCTCTCTCTGGAAGTTCAGATGAGGAAGGATCTGATTGCCTCTGGCCAGGATGATTTCCACAAGGTAAGTCTGTGTCCAACAGTTTAACTCCTGTTGGATCTAAGGGCACTGGTCAGCACAGTCATCCTTCAGGAGGACCAAGGGTTGGAATGGACCCTCTGTACAATAAAGTGCAGAAGGTGTCTCCCAAGGGTCTCCTGAGTTGTGTCTCCCCCAGTCTGTAATGGCCTTACTTTACTGGGTCAGAAAGGCTGTTGCTATGGTAGGACCTGAATTCCTTTGTCCAAGGAAAGTTCCACAAAATCAGCCTGAGTAAAAATTTATTCTCAGGTGAGCCCAAGGACCTGGCAATCTGGCTGTGGCCTATGGCCAGGATGGGAGAGCTGTAGCCATGTATGGAGAACATGTCTGTGGAATTGCAGGTATGTCTGTAGAAAATAATCAAGTGTTCCAGGAAGTGCACTGGCCTGAGGTGGGAAAGTAGTGTTGCAGCCTGGCATGGAGAGTAGGGAGATGGAGAGTGGAGGTCTAGGTACTGAAAATTCCATAGGAAGGAGAAATAGCCAGTGAGTAGGGCAGTAGTTGTTTGTCTGAGCAGGGAGAGCAGGGTGGTGTGGGGTTGGTACCTTGGAAGTGCAGCTGCCTGAGGAAAATACAGATTTCCTTTCAGTGGTTGTGTGTATATCAGAAATGAGGGTTTAAGTACTTTATGTTTTGGATAGGAGGCTTGGGCAATTATGCAGTTGCCTGTGACTCACTACAGGGTGTACCCAGGGTCATTAGTGGTGATGTGGGTATAGCCCAATGTGGAAGACTTGTGGAGCCAGGGACATAGAAGTCCCATGGAGGAAGAGCTCCTGTCTGTGACTGAGAAAGGAGTGCTGTAATTGAATAAGGAAAGGACGGAGTCTGAAGGTAGAGATCTCAGTGCTGGAATTCTCCAAGGATCAGAGCAGTGGCCAGTGGTCAGGGCAGGAATGACAAGACTAGGCATGGAGGGTGTGATTGTGGGTGGGAGCATCTCAGATTGCAATTTCCTGGGGGAAAGCTCAAAATCTGTCTCAAGGGCTTTATGATGGAGGTTGAACACTAAGTATTTATTTACTAGCTAGAACTTTTACGCAGTTGAAGTTGAGTGTATTCCCTGTGGTCCCAGCTTGGCTGGGAGTCTTTGTGGATCAAAGGTCATGGAATTCTCTACTGAGAGGAACACCTGACAGTTCAGGAAATGAGTGCTATATCCATGCCAGAAGGACAGATTGTTGGGCAATATGTCCAAATGGTGGAAGTTGCTAGTGGAGAGAGTGGTGCCCAGTAGGCAGACTGTGATTACCACATCCAGGAAGGAAAAGTAGTGTGGGGGGCTGATCCTCTAGAAGTCCAGCTACCTGAATAAAAAAGTTTCCCTCTATGGTTGTCCGTAATGGCAGTGTCTGGGATTTCTCTCTTGGCCAGGATCTGTAGAATATTATCCATGTCTATGTGGCCTGCTGCTAGGGTGGTCTCAGGGATTGAGGTGATGCTGATAAAGACTAGTAAGGATTTCCTAGGGTGAGGTAGTATAAGTTGAAAACAGTGGCTGTCTGCAGACAGGAAAGGAATGCAGTCATCAATAAGGGGGTGCAGAGTATTATAAAATGGTGAAGGTTGGGTAGTGGAAGTCCAAAGGACAGGGAACAATAGAAATGTTGCAATCAGGGAGGAACAATATGGTGGTGGATGCTGATACTGTGGATGTCCAGCTGTCTTGAGGAAAAATTCAAAGTCAATCTTAGTGGTTGACTGTATTACAGTGTATGGGCCTATAATTGTTGACCAGGACTCCTTGGCAATTATTACATGGCTGGATGCAGGGCACCTCAGGGGTCTGAATGGTGTGGATCCTGCTGAGGTGGAAGTCATGGGTTATGCCAGAGTCATAGGTGTCCCAAAGGAGTGGAGCACCAGGCTGTGTCCAGGGCTGGTGTGTTTCACATGGGCGGGGAAGCAGGATGTTGGGGGCCAATTCCTGAAACTGTACCTGCCTGTGGAAAAATTCAAAGTTCTTTCTGCTGGATGAGTGTAATGTCATGCCTGGGGAGGGAGTTCTAATTATTTAATGGCTAGGGTCCTTGGGAAATTATGTAGATGTTTGCAGTTCTGTGTTGAGGATGCATATACATGTGGATAATGGCATGAGTCCACCCTAACAACAGCCAGCATCATGGAAGTCCCAAGGTGAAAGAGGAAACGTCTGTGGCTGGGGAAGAAGTGCTATAGCCCAGTATCAAATGCAGGTTTTTGAGGGAAGGGCTGAGTGATGGATGTCCGCAGGAGTGGGCGCATAGGCCAGCAACCATGGCTAGAGTAGTGCAACCAAGCAGGGAGAGCAGGGTAGTGCCTGAAAGTGCAACTGCCTGGGGGAGAAATTCATTGTCCCTTTTAGTGGTTGTTATGTGGCATAATCCAATGTCTACATATTTGTTTATTGGCCAGGATTCTATTTGTCTCTGGGCATGGTGGAGCACCCAGGGATGAGCAGCCAGAGTCCCTGGGGTCAACAATGTTACTGGTCTGGCCCAGGGTTGAAGCTCTTGTGGGAGCCAGGGTCATAGAAGTCTCAAGGATGAATAACTTTTATCTGTGGCTACAGAAGCAGTGCTATGGCAGTGTACGAAGAGTAAATCATTGGGCAGAGATCTGAGTGCTGGAAGCCCCAGATGTGGGAGTAGTGGCAAGCAGCTGAAGCTGGAGTGTTGTGGCTGTTGTGGCAGGGCACTCACAGCAGGCTAGTGGAGTGAGTGACCACTAGGATTGCAGCTGCTTTGTGGAAAAATTCAAAGTCTGTCCCAGTGGATGGCTTTATGGTGGATTCAGGGGATCTAGGTATTTTCTTTATTTATTGGACAGGACTTCTTGGCAGTTATGGGAGATGTTTTTTTAGTTGGGAGACAGGGTGCTTGGAATGAGCCACTATGATCCCTGTCATTGGCAGCAATGTGTGTCCAGTCTAGAGAGAAAGCTCTGTAGTGCACAAGGGTTGTGGAAATCTTCAGTGGGAGGAGTGTATCCTTTTGGCTGGGAAGGGAATAGTTATGGTTGAAAATTGAGAACAAGGTAATGGAGTGGAAGTCCACATGTTTGGGAGCACTTGCCAGTGGACAGGGCAAGAGTGGCAATTCCAGGCAAGGAGGGAGGGTTGTCAGGCAGTTGCACTTTGGAAGTACAGATTCTTAGGGAAGATTTAAAGTCCATCCCAGTGTTTGCATTTGTCATGGAGGATGGGCGGATGAATATTTATATAGTTACTGTACAGAATCCCTCATCAATTATACAGAGTTTTGGGTGTTAGTGTATTCCCTAGGTCAGCTGCTATGGCCCCTTGAATCAGCACTGGTGTGGGCCCATCTTGGGGTGTGAGCCCTGAGGAGAAATGGTTATGGAAGTCCCAAGGAGCAATAGCCTCTTTCTGCAGCCAGGCCTTGACATGAGGGTATTGGGAGTGTGTGGTCCAGGTGCTGGATGTTTCCAGGGAAGGCAACAGTGTTCAGCAGATGGGGCCAGAGTGACATGAGAGAAGATAGGTGGTGCTGGTTAGCACCATGGAAATCCACCTGTTCTGTGAGAACTTCAAAGTAGGTTTGGTTGAATGTATTGTACAGCCTGGAATGTTAACCTTTTATGTATTTAGTGGGTAGAATGTTAGGGCAGTTTTCCAGGTGTTTGTGCCAGGGTGCTTTAGAGAGTCTGGATGAGTGATTGTTGTTTCTGGGGCTGGTGGTGGTGTAGTTCAGCCCCAAGTTTAAGTCCTGAGGGTAGACAAGGCTGTCAAACTTCCCAAGGGAAAGGGTGCTTATCTACAGCTGGAAATGGGCTGTCAGTGATGGTCAAGGAGATCAAATTTTTGGGGACTGCAAAGTACCTAGTGGAAGCAGTGGACAGAGCTGGAGTAGTGCATCCAGACAGGAAGAGTAGGATGATGGGGGGGGGGTCTGATGCCCCCATGCTGCTGGCATGGGAAAAATTCAGTGTCTCTCCTGATGGATGGGTCTATGATGAAGCCCGGTTGTCCAAGTATGTCCTTACTGGTCAGGACCAATGGGCAGTTATGCAGGTATTTGTGTCTGAATGCCAGGGTGCCTTGGGGTGAGCAGATGTAGTCCATGAGGTTAATGGTGATGTGTGTGTCTGTCCTGCCCTTGAGAGAGACATGGTTATGGAAGTCCCCAGAGGGAACAGTGCCTGTCTACAGCTAGGAAAGGAGTGCTGTTGTTGGGCATAGAGAGCAGGGTGTTGGGGATGGTGGAGATCTAGCTCCTGGAAGATCCCAGGAATAGGAGTGGCAGTCATCTACCAGGACTACAGCAGTAGATCAGAGGGTGGGGGTAGGGGTGGGGTTGATGCTGCGAACTTGTAGCTGCCTGGAGAAAAAAAATCAAAGTTCCTCCTAGTGGTCAGTTATTCATTAGTGTGGGACTGGGTTCTGGATGGATTCCAAAGTGTAAGGGTAGTAGAAATCCCCACGTGGAAGAGCACATGACTGACTCCAAGAAAGAAGTATCAGGGTCATGCAGGGAGGACAGGGTGTTGGTGTGGAGGTCCCCAGGGGTGAGAGATAACCAACAGCAGGGTTGGGAGTGCTATGGCCAGGGTAGGAGAGTGGGGTGTGTGGTTAAGTGCCCTGGAAGTCCAATTGGCTGGCTAAAAAATTCCAACTCTTTGTGTTTGGCTGTATGTTGATGCCTGGATTTCTACTTATTGGCTAGGACACCTGAGCAGTTATCTAAGTATATGTGACTGTGTGTAGTAGGGGTTTGGAGGGGTAGTAATGGTAAGGGTCCAGCTTGGAATGAAAGGTCTAGGGAATGCCATGATCATGGAAGTACACAAGAGGAAAAGTGCTTGTCTGACTCCAGGCCTGGAGTGGTGTAGATTGACAGAGAGAGAAGGGTGCCTGGTGTCAGTGTTATGGAGCTGCAGCTGCTTATAGAAACATTCAAAGTTCTTCATGATGGTTTGGTATAAATGGAGCCTGGGGGTGGTCTGTCTATTTATTGGCTAGGACCCCTGGGTTGTAAAAGAGGGTGTTTCTGACTTGGAGCTGGGGAGCTGCCAGGGGACAATATCAGTACCCTAAGTCCAGCCCAGGCCAAAGCTATGTGAGGAGCCAGGGTTGTGAAGTTCCAAGAGGGAAGAGCATATGTGTACACCTGAGGAAGGAGTATCATGGGTGGACATGGATGATAGAATGCTGGGGTGGAGCTTAGGGTGTTGGAAGTCCCATGGTAACAGCAGAGGCCAGGGACCAAGGCTGTAAAGAAGCAATTGATTAGGGAGAATGGGGTGGTATAGATTTGATGTCCAGGAAGTGCTGCTGCAGAACCCTTTCCAGTCATTGGATATATATTGGATCCTGAGGGACTACATATTTCTTTACTGGCTATGACCCTTGAACAGTCATGTAGATGTTTGTGTTTAGGTTTGGAGTGGTTCCCTAGGGTGATGAGTCATGGTTGCTGGGGTCAGCTATGGGGTGGGTTTTGCAAGGGATGAAAGCAGTTGGAGAGTTAGGATCATGGAAGTCTCATTGGTGAAGAGCATCTATCTGTGGTTCAGAAGGGACTGCCTCGGCTGAGTGTGAACAGTCATTTGTTAGGGAAAAATTCCAAATACTAGAAGTCCTCTAGGGTGGGAGTGGTGGCCAGGGACTAGAGCTGGAGTGGTGTGCCCAGATATGTAGAACAGGTTGGTGAACAGTGGGCACAGTATTGTAGGGCAGACACTCTGGAAGGGTGGCTGCTTGGAAAAAAATTCAAAGTCCTTGACAGTGAGAGGGTGTAAGCATTACTTTATTTACTGTCTAGGATTCTTAGGCAGTTACAGAAGTGTTTGTAGCTAGGAGCCAACGGTATCTTGGGTGAGAGGCTTTGGGGTGGGCATTAGTGTGGGTCTGGTCTGGGGCGGAAATACTCTAGGAAGCAAGATGCATGGAAATCTTGAGGGGGAGAACTTTTCTCCATGGGTAGGAAAGCAGTGTTGTGGACCTGCATGGTGAGCAGTCTGTTGAAGGGGTGAAGGTCCAAGTGTTTGGAAGTCTCCAAGACTGGGTGCAACTGCCATTGGCCAGGATGAGTGGAAGGGAATGCAGGGACAGCAACGGGGGTACCAGCTCCATGGATGTGCTGCTGCCTGGTGAAAAATTCAAAGTCTGGCCCTGTGGTCCCTGTAGTTAGTGGTGGTCTGTGCTCAGCCCTGGATATTAGCCCTGGGCTGCAGCATCATGTTAGTCCAGAGGAACAAGAACCTCTGTCTGCAGCAACACCTTCAGAAGAGCTTGTTGGGGTTGTACAACAAGGCATTGGATGTCTCTTAGAAGATGCAGCAGTGGTAAGAAGCCAGGAGTGTGGTGGTATGGCTGGACAAGGAGAGCACGTTGGAGTGAGACAAATACCTTGGAAGTGGAGCTGCTTGTTGAAAGTTGGAAACTGTCTCCTAGAGGTTGTGTGTGTATTATGGAAACTGGGGTGGTTGTGTTTATATATACATATATTTACAGGTTAGGACCACTGAGCATTTATGTAGGTGTTTGTGGATGGGGAAGTGGCTGTAGTTGTTGCATCATTGCTGGTGTGGTTCCAGCCTGGACCGAAACATATAAAGGTATCCAAAGTCCTGGAAGACTCAAGGAGGTGGAAGGGTGTCTGTGTGCATCTGAGAATGGAGTGCTGTAGCTCAGCATCAAGAAGAGGATGTTGGGAATTGGTGCAGGTCCATATTCTGGAAGTTGCTAGGGGTGGAAGCAGTGAATGGGGATACAGTGGTGCAGCTGAGCAGGGAGAGCACTTGTGGTAGGGTCTGGCACCCTAAAATACTGCTAGCAGTGGAAAAATTGAGTCTTCTGGTGGTTAGGTGTACTTGTGGGGCCTGAAAGTGCAAGTACTTCTGTAACATGAAGGACCACTTGTCATTTTCACAGGCATTTGTGTCTGGTTGCTAGGGTGCCCAAGTGTAAGTGACTATAGGCTGTGGAGGTCAGCAGTATTGTTGGTCTAGCTCTGGGGGGAGACAGGCTCATGCAAGTTTCAAGGAGGATGAGACCTTCTGTGTGACTGGGAGGGGAATGTCATGGCTGGGCATGGAGTGCAAGTTGTTGGGTGCTGGAGGCCTGGCTGCTGGAAGACCCAGGGGTTGGGAGTGGAGGCAAGTAGGTAGGTCTGGAGTGGAGCAGCCAGTTAATGAAACCAAGGGGGTGATGGGGACTTGCCTTGGAAAGGCACCAGCTTGGACAAATTTCAGAGTACCATCCCAATGCTTGACTGTATGATGGTTCTTTGGGATATAAGTATTTATTTAGTTGTCAGAACCCCTAGGCAATTATCCAAGTGTGTGAGTATAAGGGGCTCAAGGTCAGGATTGATGTGGATCTGGCCTGGTGTGGAAGCATTGTGGAGGGAGACAGGGCAATGAAAGTCTCTAGGTAGAACACCTAAATCTGGGAAAGGACTGCCACAGCTATCCTAGGAGGCAGGGCGTTGGAAAATGGAGTTTGAGGTGATTAACTCCCCATGGAAAGACCGATTGCTAGAAGCCATCTTAATGGTGCTGTAGAGGAATAGAGATATGGGGAGCTTTTGCCCTGGAAGCCCAGCTGCCATGGTGAAAAAAATAAATAAATAAATCTCTTCATAGTTTTCCATATGGCTGGTGGTACCTTTGAGTCTTATTTATTTGCCAGTATCTCTGAACAGTTATCCAAGTGCATGTGTGGTTGGGTGCTAGTGGGTTCTCAGGTTAGGGTGGTGGATGTTAAACCTGTGATGGTAGCCATGGGGTGAGGCAAAGTTAGGGGAAGCATGTCTGTCTGCAGTCAGGATAGAAGTGCAGCAGCTGGACAAGGAGAGCTTAGTGTTAGGGAGAGGTGGGGTCACAGGTGGTGGAAGTCAGCAGGGAGAAGTTATGGCCAATGGATGACTTACAAATTTTGCAGCCAGGGAGGAAGAAAATGGTTGGGGGAAGGTTTCCTGCAAGTCCAGCTGCCTGGGTGAAACAGCTCAAATTCCCTTTCAGTGGTTGGCTGTATTGTAACATTTGGGGCTTTATTTATTGTCCAGGGCTGTTGGGCAATTAATTAAGGGTGTGTGTGGCTGGATGCAGAGGTTGGATGTAGGTTAGGGGTGGTGTGGGTCAAGCTTGAGGTAGAAGACCTAGGGTGTGTTGGGATCATGGAAATACCCATGGGAGAGCACCTTTCTGTATTTGAGACAGGAGTGGTGTGGACATGCAGGAAAAGCTGGGTGGTTGGGAGGCACCACCTTGAAGCTGCAACTGTTTGCAAAAAAAAATCCTTCAAGGTAGTTGTGTTCAATGTGAAGCTTCACATCTAGGTATTTATTTACTTACTGGCCAGGACCACTAGGCAATTGTACAGATGTTTCTGGTTGGATACCTGGGGATGCTGTGATGTGAGTTCAACTCATGTGGGGGCCCAGTATGGTCCAGGGCCATAGGAATCTCAAGGGAGGGAAAGGAACCTGTCTGCAGAAAAGAAGGAAGTACTGTGTTGGGCATGGAGAACAAAGTGTTTGTGAGTGGTGGATGTCCATGTCCTGAAAGTCCACAAAAGACTGTTGAGGGAGAATGAAGGGGCAGCAGGGGTGGGGGCATGTGTGAGACCTGTTATGACAGGCATATTGCCACAGCCTTGCTGTCAGAGGATAGTTGTGGACATGGTGCCTGTGTCACAGTGTCATCTGGTCTGCCCTCCACTGGTGTGTGGCCAGTATCTTCCAGCAAGGTGACAATGACATATGTGAAAGTTTATGGTTTTGAAGTCACACACCATTATTCAGTGGTGTCACTGACAACCAATTCTCTTGATCACAGGAGAAGGACAAGCTCCAAGCCCATGGAGGGAGGAAGGACTCTTGCACACTCTCTCACAGCCTCCTCAGCCATCCAGATGGCCAGTGAGATTTTTCACAACAGGAGATCTCAATGCCTAACAATTCCAAATGCTGCCCCCTACCAAGTTTACACCACACCATTGTACGTGATTTCTGAAAAATTGATGGGAAGACTAATACAAGTGTGATAACACAGTGACATGATATGGAAGTCTTGGCCCATCTACTTGAGAATGTGCCTCATCAATGAGAGCCTAAACGAGTCGTGTCTGTCTACAGACAGAGAGTTTTTGGATAGCACATCCCCCAAAGGGTTCAAGGGTATGAGTAATCCACCGTGGATAGGAAGCTTGGAAAGAATGTAAGACCTTCAGCCTACACCTGCCACTGTAAGAGGTAGCTCATCTGGGCCTCCAGAGTTGAGAGCATCCCAGTACACTCCAGAAGTCAAAAAAGGATACTGTCCTCTGTCTGATGAAGGCTGGAGATCACTGGGTCCTTGGAGCAACAGGCCAGGAGTGGGCCTTAAAGTGTTTTGAGTAACACAGCACTCTTTCAACTCCTTCCTGTAGCACTTGTTGTCAAACAAACACCTGCTCTGGAGATATCAACTTGCACTACCATATTAACACCTGATGGCATGTCATGTACCTAACCAAATTTATCCTTGTTCTGGAATATGGTGTCCTTATGTAGCAAGTAAGCAGAGTTTTTCCCCTAGCAACCTTTAAAACCTGTCTGGACAAGCAGATGGGTAATCACAGATATTTCCCCAGAGTGATATGGCTATGCTTGCTGTTGATCTTCTCGGTTACTTCATAGGTTTATAGTTTCCTATGAACCTGTAAGTCTATCAGCCTTCATCAGAGACTGAGTCCTCTTTGTGGAAGTCCAGATGAGAGGAAATCTGCAGAGATGGGTCTGAACAGAGCTTAACAAGTTCACTCTAAGGAAGTGGCCTTTGCTGAGGGGCAAACTTGATCTGGCACATGTAGGTAGCCCATAGGGAACGTGCAGATGGGGGAGGGATTTTAGAGGTGCCCAGCTTGTTAGCTTTGGTGTCCTCCAGCTGGCCAAAAGAAGGTGCCTGAGTATAGCAACCTTGTAGTAGCAGTTTTTCTGTCCTTCTGAATGTCATTAGGTTGTACTCCATTGGACATCCCATGAGTGGAAGTCTAGATGAAAGTGGATCTATCATCTGGAGCTGAGGGGAGTTCCACTCAATTGACCATGGTCAGATGGTGTCTCCACTGGGAAGTCTTGATGGCAGACATGTTTTATCATGGTTAGGGAGCCAAATTTGAGAATGGAGGTTTGGAGGGACATTTGGCTTATCCATGAATGTAGGAGTGAAGGGCATGGTCATTCTTTCCCACAAGTAGTAGATCTCTGGTGTTTGTAAAACATTTTAAGTCTCCCAGAACCCATAATTTGAAAACAGTCTGAAAGTCATTATGAAAGAAGATCTGTTTATCTGTGACTGTGGAAAGTTCCATGATTTTACATGAGGTGATAAATTCATCCCTTTGATCCACTTAGGTGCACATGTGATCCAACACAATTAAGTAGCTTCCCTTGAATAATGGAAGGCTGGTGATTTTGTAGTTACTGCATACACTATGTGCGTATATTTGATATCTGGTATGCTGCTGTATGCTTATCAAGTCCATCAATATTCTTTCCATGGCCTTGCCTATGAGTCTAGTTAGACTTATGGGTCTGTAATTTCCTGGGTCTATTGATGGTCCCCATTTATGCAGAGGAATGACTGTTGTCCTCCACTCCACAGAGACAAAGCCAGTCTAGAGGTTTGGCTAAATAAGGATCATAATAGAGACATCCTGGAATATTGTCAGGGCCCATCGAAGCCATGTCTTTAGCTTTAGAGACCACAGTGGTGAGAGATTCTTTTGTGATAACTGGTAGAGGAATGGTGGAGGGCATTTCTTGGGGGTAACCGGAGGTGATGTGGAGGTTAAATTTGAGCTACATTTATTGGCCAGATTTGCTATATCTTCTGGCTGGATATAGGTGATGCTATCTACAAATAACTCTACACATTGTTGGGTGTTGCCATTAACACTGTGGACATAACTGAAAAATGCCTTATAGTTATCCTTAGCTTGGGAGGCTATTTTTCCCTCAAAATTTGTTTCTGAAGACTTGACTATTCCCCAGATTTCCTTGTTTAGAATAATGGGGGAGTTTTTGCTCTGTTGTGCACATTATCTCTTACTTCTAGACAGGATTTTCTTCATTTATTTATACCAGGGTCCGCCATGATGGCTTGTTTTGGCAGTTTATTCTAAGTTTATTTCAGTCTGGTGCTGACATTTCTATGCAGTTGTTTATATGGACGTACAGGGCTGTTGTGTATGCTTCTGTATAGGCATCTCTGTTTTGTGAGTTTGGGTCTGCTTGGAAATTAGCTATGCCATCACTTAATAGGAACTAGTTTGCTTTAGAAAAGTTCTTAAATGTTTTAGGGCTAGGTGGGGCTCACTGTAGATTAGGCAAGCTCACAGACATGGGAGAGTATGGATATTACTTCAAAAGAGCTTTTGTTGAAAAATGTAAAAAAAAATCAATGTAAATTTTTTTAAACACCTTTACTGAACTATCACTTGTGACACAAGCAAATTTACATTTATATAACAGCAATCAAACTGTATTAACAAGTTCATGTTTCAAACATTATACTTCACATTTATTGCTATATATCATATAACCTAAGCAACAATACATAAATTATTCAGTTCCTGCCATTTCTTTAAACAAGAAACATCTTTATTAAACCATCACTTATAATGTAGGCAATCATACATTTATACAAATGAAAACAATCCACACCGACACAATCCTAGTTGCAAGTATTTTACATCACAGATGTAAACATTATATATCACTTATAATTTACCCAATCATTTTTAGCCAAACATTACATAGTTCATTTAAGTCCTGCCTTCTTTTAAATCTCATTCCTCCCCTGTATGTATTGTTTGTCCAATTCCTATTTTTTTCCTATGTAGTTTGCTCCTACCAATGTCTGAAGATCTCAATTCCAGTTGTTTTATCTCTGCATCTGGAAAGACCCCAAAAGTACCTCACCAAGATGATCAAAGGGCTCAAACAGATGCCATATGCTGCCCAGTTAAAGAAACTCCAGCTCTACTCAGTGGCATACCGCCTGTTCAGAGGCGATCTGTGCCTGACGTATAAAGCCATGTCCAAACCGGAATTAATGGACATGCTGCACCTCAGAAAATCCAAATCCCATCGAGCTACACGCTCGAGAGACTTGAACCTCAGCACTGAAATAAATAGGACATGCTGGAGGGACAGATTCATAACCCAGAGGCTCCCTTCACTCTGGAATAAAATCCCAATCCAGGTTAGGCAGAGTCCCTCATTGACTCTCTTCAAGAGGAATCTTGATGAGTGGATAGGAGATCGTAGGTTTACCCCGGGTATCACTTCTGTGTCACTGTTAGACAGAGGCACAGTATACTAACCTCGAAAAAGGGCATAGCAAAATTAATTTAAAATTGGTGGCGAAAGCCAAACACACTCTGGCTAGGCTTATAAATGCCCTAGGGCAGATAGCCTAGTATGAACCTATGAACCTATGTTACTATATTCACTACTTCTAGTATAGTTGGTTTAGATTTTGATTTCCATTTTCTAGTAATTGCTTTTTTGGTAGCCACCATAATTAGACACAGCAAGGCCTTACCATGTCTAGGCAATTCTGATTCTGTATCATAGCTCAGAAAAATCATCTCCCTCATCACACCAATCTGCCCACCCACCATCTCCAACAGTGCATCCCACAGGGAATCCTTAAAGTCCACCAACTCACTGCACTCCAAGAAAATATGTTCACAACTACCTTTCTTTCCTGTCACTCCTCCAACATTTGCTATCTACCTGAGGAAAAATTCTCTGGATTCTAATTGGGGTATAAAAATATCTATGTAAACATTTCCAAGCAAAAATCCTAAACCTTCTAAATTTTGTTGCATATTTGGGAGACATACATATATCCTCTCATTGTTTCTTTGTGAATTGCATATCCCATCTCTCTTCCCAATCCCCTCTCACCTCCTATGATTGATTCTTATAGTTATTTTCCAATATTTTATATGCTCTACTAATTATTCCTTTTTAACGGCAGCTTCTGTTCTAGATTCTACTAAAAACTCTACCAGAGCTGGTTTTTCATTTAGGACTATAGATCAGAGTGTGTATGTTCCTTTAAGAGCTATTCCAGTCACTTAGCATGTGCATATAAGTACTGAGCATGTGCAAGCAACAGTGTCATTCTGTAGTGAGCAGCCAAGGTGTAAGCATGCATGTGAATAGTAGTCAGTCAGTTAGTTTGTTTAAGTTTAATGTTACCGTTCTCCATCCTGATGTGTTTGTGTGTAATAAACTACTTAAATGAACATCCAGTCTCATCATCTTATTGAATATACACAAGACGAGCAACATGGTGTCAGAAACAACACGTTTAAAGAGACATGGCGTCAGAATGGGATGCAGAGTAAAACTTCTTCTTCAAGACCATAAGGCAGGCAGTTACAGTTGGAGGAATATACAGGAGTAGATCATTCCTGCTCAAACGACTAGCAAACAGGTCAGAAAGACAAATCCAGGTACTAAAACTCATTTAAATGACTTTTTCACTCAACAAATATAAAACAAAGCATTAAAACCATTCAAAACAACTTTTTAATTAAACAAAAATGTTCAAAACTATGCTATGTTGATAAAAATACTCAAAATGCTTACAAAAGTGGTTGAAATAACTTCTGAATCAAATAAAATGCATAAAAAAAGAGAAAACGACCATATTGTTTTCGCTATGTGCTTCTTTTTCATATGAACTAAAGCTATCCAAGATATCCAAGTTGTGCAAAATGTTCACAACTTTCTGAGTATTACAATACAGTTATTTTGCAGAATACAGTCATTTCAAGGAGCTTTTGGTGCAGCTGAATATTTTTTCAAGTACCTGGTATATCTATATATATCTATGTGTGCGTGCATTTGAATATAATTACAAGAGCAATTTGTTGGCGTGGCAGAAGGATTTCGCAGACCAGCCCCGCTTGTATTTGATAATAATGTTTCTGAAAATTGGAGAGTGTTTGAGCAAGAGTATGATATTTTCATACAGGCTGCTTTTTCTGACAATCGTACAGGCTGCTTTTTCTGACAAAGATGCATGTACAGAGGCATTTATTCTGCTTAATTTAGCTGGCTCAGAAGCCATTGAAAGAGAGAGTTTATTTGTATATGCCCCAGCTGTGTATGCAGGGGAGGGGGAAACCGCCATATAGTGGTACCGGTTGAAACCCGGGAAGACCCTGAGTGCTTAAAAAATGTGAATTTAGAGAAATGTGTAGCTCCCAAATGCTTTTACAATGGAAAGGCACATATTTCATACAAGAGATCAAAAGCCTGGTGAAACTTTTGCAGCATATATAACTGACTTGAGAAACAAGGCAAAAACGTGCAGATTTGGTGATTTAAAAGAAGAGTTGATAAAAGACAGACTTGTGTGTGGTATTACAGATAATGCGGTGAGAAAGATTTTGCTTTGAGACAGTGATTTAACTTTGAATAAGGCCATAGAAATTTGTCAGCTATATGAGCCACAGAAAAGCACATGAATATGCTCACAAATGAGAAATTCGTGCTTGCAGTGTCTTCTAGTGTTAAGGTTGACAGTATGCAGCACAAGGTTAAAAGATACAGGTCTAAGGGCGTGGCCCCACCCAGAGCCTTTCTAGCAAGTTTCAGGACAGCTCCAGCAAAATCCAGAGCATGCTCAGTGAAGCAGAGGGGTGAGTCAGCAAAACCTGTGACAAGCCTCACAGTCAACTGTCATAATTGTGGAGGCAGCCATGAACCCAAAATTGAAAAGTGTTTAGCTTTTGGTCAGCAGTGCCACACATGTAAAAAGTGGAATCATTTCAAAAGGTTCTGTAAATCAAAAGGGGCACATTCTTTTATTAAAAGAGAACATTCAAAGAGGCAAGATGATCAACTAGAAAGCTCCAACCCTACTTTTTATGTTGATGGTGTGTCTGTGCTTGATGAAACAGTCAATGCAGTAGATTTGTGGACAAAGAATGAAGTTCTTTGTGCTGTTCTGATTAACAGGAGAGCTGTAGAGCTCAAAGTTGATACTGGTTCCAAGTGCTACAAACAACAAAGCAGCAAAAGCTCAACTCCTAAAGAAGTGTTCGCCCAAAAAGTCATACTATGATAAAACCAGCAAGCCTCTGAATCCATTGAAAGAAGGAGCGATAGGATGCAGACAGCAAAAGGATCTGACCAAATAGGACCTGTGAAACATTTGTGTGAAGAACCGAGATCTTACATCATTGAGTCTCAAGGCATGGAATTCAGGCGGAATTGAAACATTTATTGCCGGTGTCCGAGCCAGTGTTGCAACATTTTGCTTGTAACAAAGACTCTAATTCTCAAAGTGATTTGTCCAATGTTCCTTTTCCAGAGAACATCTCATCATCTATTCCTGTTCCTGAAAGTATCCCTGAAAACCCTGGAGAACATTCCCCAGTGACTGTCCCTGCTGCTAGCCCAATTTTAATTATTACACTACAATGTCAGGTAGTATCTCAAGACCTACTCTCAAATACACAGCAACCTGGACATGATTGTTATCTGTATATATTTGTATAATTTGCATGCTCATATGATTGTCATTGTTTATTTGCATGACCAACTAGTCAAAGAGGGAGGATGCAGATCAGAGTATG
Organism: Protopterus annectens; assembly: GCF_019279795.1. Lineage (NCBI taxonomy): Eukaryota > Metazoa > Chordata > Ceratodontiformes > Protopteridae > Protopterus > Protopterus annectens. Next base: position 540,080,771 of record NC_056725.1, on the reverse strand, counting down.
TCTGTTCCTTTAAGAGCTATTCCAGTCAGTGAGCACTTACATATAAGTACTGAGCAAGTGCAAGCAAGACTGCCATTTTGTAGTGAGAAGCCGAAGTGTAAGCATGCATGTGTATAGTGGTCAGTCAGTTAGTTAGTTTATGTTTAATGTTACTGTTCTCCATCCTGATGTGTTTGTATGTAATAAACTACTTAAATGAACTATTGAATATACACAAGATGAGTGACAGGACCCCCCCCCCACTTCTTTCCCTTTGCCTATATTTTGATATCAATCCTTGATAGGGAAGGGAATCTCTAACCTGCAGTCCAAATTAATTCTTAGCATCTTCCCAGTCTATCATCTTTCCTTCTCTAGTTATTTGATCTCAATACCTTGGTTCTTTTGCCAGTTTTCTCCAATAAATTCCAGCCCCCTCTTGCCTACTGTCTATATTTCTAATTGCAGTCATCCCTAATGGCAGAATCTCCTTTCCCCATTCCCAGTGTTGGCTTAGTTCTTGGGGTACATTCTGCTACATTATTGATATAATATTCTGTATGATTATTTTTATTCTCCTTAAAGGCCTGCATCCAAAATCGCAGTCTTTCCTTGTTTCTTGAGCTTTCTCCTGTTTCATCATTATCCCTTTATACTTTAAATTATAGTTTTCTGCTTGTGCTATGGATAGGAGCCTTAACAATGTAGATCTGAAATACCTCTTCAAATTGGGTAATCCCAGTCTGCCCTGTTCTACTGGAAGAATCAGCTTATCCCACTGGACTCTTGCCATCTTCCCTTCCCAGATAAAGTCCTTCAGCTTTTTGTTAATTACTATCCACAACTTCTCCTCTGGTTGATAAAAATATGCCTGACCCATGTATAAGACTAATGGGACTAAAAACACATTAACTGCTTGTATCTTACTATCTATATCCATTTAACAAATCTTTAATTTTCTCAGTTTTTATATTATCTTTTGTTTAGTCTCTTCCCACATATCCTTAACTGCCACACCAGAATCATTTTAATCCATGTTCCTAAATACTTCATTTTATGATGCCCCCATAAATATGGGTATTGCTGAACCAATTCACACGTGGGTACATAATTTACCACTATTGCCTTTGCTTTAGCTTCATTCATTTTGTATCCCAAAAAGATATGAAGCTGTCTCAAAATGTTCCACAACACTGTAATGTCTCTTTCTGCTTTTGTCAGTTATAAAGTAATATCAACTGCAAATAGAGCCAGCTTTTCTTGACTACCATACCAATTATATCCTTGAATTTCTGGACCCCTTATTTTCTTTGCCAGTGATTATAAATATAATGGAAATAACAAATGGGAAGCAGGACACTCCTGCCGAGTTCTCTGCTCAAGCAGAAATTATCAGAGAGGACCCCTCCCACTTGAATTTTCACCTCCGATCCCTCATATATCCTCCTAATCATCCTTATATTTTTTTTCAGGAAATGCAAATGTTTTCATTGCCCTACTCATAAAGTCCCAGCTTATTCTGTCAAATGCTTTCTCTGCATTAAGATCCACCAACAACAATGGTATTTTCTTATGTTTGCCTCCCCTCCACAAAACCACACTGATCCATATCTATCTTTGTTGACATTACTTTTGCCATTCTTTTAGCCATTATAGACGTGAACACTTTATAATCATGGTTTAGTACTGAAAATGGGCCTGTATGAAGCTGGATCTGATGGATGTTTTCCCTCTTCAGGTATTATAGCTACCACTGCTTTCATCAAGAATGTTGGTTCTTCTCCTCCTCTTAAAATACTGTTAAACAAAACCTTCCAGATCTTTATCAGTTTTTTACCTCCTAGCTTACAAACATCCACAGGAATACCATCTGTTAATGGGGACTTTCCTGTAAGATTGGTTATACATCAGAATTCTTATCCTATCTCCTCCTATCCTAACCATTAGTAATTAAGCCTCATCTACCTGTAACTTCCATAAATATTCCCATTTGCATCTTTTCTTGATTTCCATATTTCTCTGCTTTAAGAGACTTTCATAGCATTTCCAAAATACCTCTACAGGATCTCTTGTTACCTTCCTTGTTATAGGCTGCCTAAGCTTGGTGACAGCCCTTTCTACTTTCTGTTGCCTGGGTCGTTCTGCTAAAAGTTTTTGTACTCTAGTATTATTATCAAAAAACAGTTACTCAACAGCAATATGTCTAAACTCATATATATTATTGAGGAAATCCCTTATTTTCTGCTTAGCATTCTACACTTGATCCTCTTCTTGTTCTATGAAATTCCCCATATTCTGCAATACTTTAACATTTGTCAATCCCTCTAAATAATTATTGTTATCTCTTAACCATAGCTTCCTTTCTTTTATTTCTACCCTATTTTTAAACTCCACCTTAACTTCATCCCACTCCCTAGCTATATTTTCAGAAGTAATTTCTATCCTCTCAAATAGCTCCTGAATAATTTCCAGTACCAATTCCTTAAAGTCCTTTCTTTTCAACACATAGGTGGGAAATTGACAGTGTCTCATTTTTATTTCATTACCCTGTGTTTTTATTTTAGTTATTATTGGCGCATGATCTGAAATAGTTATTGGGTGTGTAGTAAGACCTTCAATTAAATACACATGTTCCTGTGAAATGTAAATTCTGTCTATCCTAGCCCAGTTTTTATATCTTGGTGGATAATATGTTATGTAAATCCACTCTAAACTTCTATTACTGAATTCACATGTTCAGTGCCAAATATTTTAATAAATTTCTTTAAAAATCTACCCTCTTTTGTTATACTTTCCTTTCTGGGCCCCCAACACATCTTCACTGCTGCAAATAAAATTCCAGTCCCCACCTACAAGTAATTTTGCTTGTTGAAAACTGATTCCCCTGGATTCAATAAACTCCGTGCAGGAATAGTGCTATTCCTGCATGGAGTGAACCGTGTCCGTTTCCCCTTAGTTTTAACAGCAGCACGCCTTGCATATTCATGAAGGCGTGCTACTACTAACAGTAAATGGAAATGAACACTACTGAGTGCAGGGGGCTTGTTTAAGTAGTGCACGCACATCTAACATGTCCCCTGCTCTCAGAAAGTGCTGTACGGCACTTTTTAAATGCACTTCAGTGTCCGCAGAAACTAAAATCAAATAAAATTAGTAAAACAGTGTCCATGGACACTGAAATAGATAGAGGAGCAAAAAATCAATGCAGGGGTTGTGTGACAGATTCTGTCGCACATCCTCTACATTGTCAAAGTGCCGTATGGCACTTTCAAAGTGCTTTCAGTGTCCGTGGTCACTGAAAGCAAGAAGTCCGGATAGGAAGCAATGCAGGGAGTGTGTGACAGGTACACACCCTGCATTCTCATAGTGCCATAAGGCACTTTGCAAGTGCTTTCAGTGTCCATGGACACTGAAAGCAACAGTTCCAATAGGAAGCAATGCAGGGTGTGTGTGACTGGTACTGTCACACACCCCTTCCATTTTCAAAGTGCTGTACAGCACTTTGCAAGTGCTTTCAGTGTCTGCGGACACTGAAAGCAACAATTCCAATAGGAAGCAATGCAGGGGGTGTGTGACAGGTACTGTCACACACCTCCTGCATTGTGAAAGAGCCATACGGCCATACCCCTCAACTGCACAGGTTTCCGCAGAATGCCCAGATGCCTGCCTCACGTACCTCTCAACCTCCTAGAGCAAGAAAGCTGTACACAGCCATAAATAATGGGGGGACAAAGGCCCCAAAATAGGGACACCTTTTAAATATTGCACTTCGATAAAATAAAAGATTTGCATTAGCACGAATTTCCTGAAGGGTATGAAATCTGAAACGCAAATTATCCCGAGTGATTTGCCAATGATCTGTTAGAAAACCACAGTCACACTTTCTAAGTTTGTAAGAGCAATAATTAAAATCTGTCCCTTTGTGTCCCCTTACTGTGACTGACAAGGAGTACAGATACATGTAAATAAAGTGGATTTATTAATTTATCTTTTTTTTCCATTCTAAGCTATGTTTAAGCATAGCTGAGAGGGTGTGAGTATTATGGCCCTCTGCTCAGCATTTCTTAAACATCCCATGGGAGATAAATACAAATATATACAGCTAAAATCCTAACACTGAGATAGTGTAGTGGTTAGAGTCCTGGCTTTGCATGCAGGCATTCACGGTTGAAGTACCAAGCAGGCACTTTATTTTTACATGGGAAAGCAGTGTTAAAATTATTATATTTATTTTAAATGATGTAGTACTTGATATGTGTCAACCAGGGTAGTGTAGCTGGTCTAAAATGGAAGTGTGAGTGCATATAACATGTGGAATCACCCATGTAAACACAAGTGTCCCATACAGTATAGTCACACCCATGATAATCTAATGAAAGCACATAGAGGGACATCATGTAAAGTAAATCATATACACTTACTAATACAGTAGTGATTTATTTACTGATTCTAGAGTTGACATTGATGTCTTTAATTACATGAATATATTAGCCCCTGTAACCCCGACTATGTTTGGACTCCCAAAAATTCACAAAAATGAATCAAATCCACCTTTTTGTCCTATTGTGAATGGGAGAAAATGCATGACGTATGGCTGTGCCAAGTATTTTGACAGCTTGACTGCAGTGGTGGTGCTGCGGTAGCGTCGCCTCACAGTTAGACGTTGCCCGTTCGATTCTCAGTTAGAGCATCTTCTGTGTAGTGACGTGCGTGAATGGGCGTTCCTTCGTTGAAGGTTGTGCGTTAGGCCCGGCAAGCCAGTACGTAAAAATCTACTGCCAATCATTAGCGGACCGGAGTTCCGCTGTGGCGACCCTAACCAGGAAAAGCCGAAAGACACAAGCAAACATTGAAGAAATATCTGAAAGTTGTACCCCAGATATGCCATGATTCGTGGGATTTTTTAAATTCTTTGACTTTTGATGCTGGATATAATTTTCTAACAATCGACGTTAGGGATTTGTACACTGTAATTCCACAAGCGTTAGGCATTGAATGGGTAAGGGAATTCCTACTTAAAAAGGTTCTCCTGGAGATGAGATTCACTTGATTATTTACTCAATATCATTCTTTCAAATAATTTTATCTTTTCAAAGATAGTTACTACCTTCAGAAATCGGGGGTAGCAATGGGCTCCCCCTGTGGGGGGAGTTTTGCCAACTGTGTAATGGCCTTTTGGGAAGAGGAACATTTATTTAAATGTGATATTTATAAGGAGCATGTTGTCTGGTATACCAGATTTTTGGAAGACATTCTTATTATTTTAAATGTGACAGTCATCAGGCTTTGAGGTTTGTGGAGAAAATATCCGAGTTAACTGATTTCTTAGATTTTACCTTTGAATTTCGGACCGAGCATATTTGATATTTGGATGTATCCCTCTTTAAGGACACCATTAATTTGAGATATGTGGCCATAATTTTCAGAAAGGCCACATATTCCAACATTTTTTGCACTGCGAGAGTAACCACCCCTTCCATCAGAAGACGGCGGTGGTTAAGGGTCAGTTGGTGAGAGCAGCCAGAATGTTCACTCATGAATTTGAGTGTGAAACATTTCAAAAATATGTTTTTGGCTAGGTCCTATCCCATTGAACTATTTACAACTATTATTGATGAAGTAGTAACTAAAAGAGTGGCTGGATGGTTTAACCCCTTCTTAAGAGAGAACATGTACATACTGATACCAACATTGCAGATGTTTCCAATGAGGCACATACCACACTTTCTGATAGTGATACTAATAATGTATTGAAATTTAGTACCCCCTATTCATTAGATGCTGGAGTTTTAAGAAATATTCTGGCTAAAAATTGGGTACTACTTATGGAGGATTCATCATTTAGACAAAAGATCAGTACCGAACCAGGCATGTTATTTAGACGTAGCTGTAACATTAAAAACTTATTAGAAAACAGGAGTGAAATACATACCGGTAGGTCCGGTATGTATAAATGTGTATGCTGTAGGTTTTGTCACCTTATAAAGGTTTCCAATAGATTTTGCATTGCAAATAGAGTTTACTATTTAAAGGGTAGATTCAACTGTGAGAGCTTGTGGGGTTGTTTACATTGCTCTGTGCCAATTTTGTACTGGTTTCTATATTGGTAAAACCGAAAGGCATTTCAAAGAAAGAATTTATGAGCACCAGTACAGTATGAACAAAAGTAACTTTACTAATGCTCTAGCTAGACATGCCGTGGAAAATGAGGGACACACATTTCTATATATGGTCATCGAACAAGTGATGATAGACAAAAGGGGTGGCACATGGCAGTTGTATTTGGAAGAGAGTTATATTGGCAACTCAGACTTAATGCCTGTGTTTACCCTGGACTTAATGAGCAGTGTTCTTTTAAATGTATTTTGAAATTAAAAGCACTTGAGAGATAGATACTTTTTATTCTGAATCAATAATGCATTATATGATATATGATATTTGAGTTGGGAGGTAGTTTCTTAAGTTATTTATATTATAATACAGAAGTCTGATTTTATTATTTATATAAAAATGTAGTAACGTATTTTTAATGTTTAATTGAATAATTAGTATGTGATGTCATCTTTTAGTCATTATATAAGGAATGAATTATCTGTACTTGTCTGAAGAAGTTAAATTACTGTTTTCAATGAAAGTGCTAACATAAACTGTTTCTTGTTGATTACCACTGCCTTGGTCAATTGTATTTAGTTGTATTTGTTGTTTTTGGTTTTACAGTTTGTTTGGTATGACTAGTGGTTTGTCTCCCAGTTCACCTAATATATTTTCTCTTGAAACCAGTGGCCCCACTGAAGCGAATGCTGTGGGGAATCTTACACTCCTGATCCAGCAGTTGGCTAGAAGAGTGGATAACTTGGCTGCTAAAATGGATCATTGCTATTCTGTACCTAATATACTTGTGTTTCAACTACAGGGGGACGTCCTGCCTTTGCAAGTACTTCTACCTCTGGGACTGCTTCTGGTTCTATGCGTCTACCTCCTGGACAAGTGGCTTTGTCTAGTAATCAATCATTAAATGTGCCAGCAGGAACTAATGAACACAGGTCACTCACTTTGGGTAATAATTATGTCCCTTCTCTTGTCAATTGTTTAAGTCTTCATAATGTGACCGGAGCATCTGGCTCCGTTGATAATAGACATTCTGGTGAACATAGCATAGTGGAGAATTTAACATTATTTGACCTCAAGCTGTTTAAATATAAGAAATTACAGTCTGAGTTTCTATATCTTGAAGAATGTATAATGAGGTGCCAAATCCCCAAAGGATTACACCAATGGAGGTTTCCGATGGGGGTGGTGCGAGATTCTCCATTTCATCATGAACTATTACAGCTGTTTGACTCTCAGGGCTGTGACTTTTTACATTTATTAATCAAAAATTACAAATTGGACATGGATTCTATAAAAGATGAGTTAATGGGTTTAGAATCTACCATAATTGGTGATGCTGATTTTGCAAGATACAGATTTGACTACCAACGTATATTCAGCAGCATTGAAAGTGCTTTAAGCAAACTTAAAGACACTAAAATTAGAAAATTGGAAAGGGATAGGTTAGATTATTTGCATGGGAAAGCTTATCCCCTTCCAATCAGTTCCCGTACTTCATTAACTAATAATAACACACTGAATACCCTTGATGGGTCATTGGTATCTCCCGAGACAGATGAGAACATGAATATTCATGAGAACGTCAGTACTGATGTAAGACGTAGAGAACGGCTACAGGAGTGTGCAGCTAATACCAACATTAACACTAATGAAACCAGGGGCCAGGGTTTTCAGAATGGAGGGTGACAGAATGCACAGCAGTTGAATGCTCGTTATTCCAACAACAAACAACAGAGGAAGAACAACAGGCGGAGGAGGTAGTGACTCAGGGAAAGGATTTATTCGGTCCTGGTGTTGATGCAGATAATACGTTGCCTGGATTACAGATTTTGAAAAACTCTACAGGTGACTTTAAAATCTACAATTTTTCTATGTATGAAATTTCTCCTGTACTTGTTGAACTTTTGGCTAAAGGTCTGTTGTTTGTGCCATCTAAAAGAGCTGACTTAGCAGCTACTTTATTGGACCTTAAAATTTTTACTTGAAAACTAAATCTAATGTCTTTATTTGGAAATAATTGTTCTATGCCTCATGATTTACGTGTATCCAGTGTGTTTAATCCTATTTTACAGAACAATGTTGCTGTATTCAAAAGATTATGTGAAACAGACCATTAGGAATGAATTGAGTAAAAATAGGAAATATTCCTGTGATTTTAATATTTCAGCTACTGAATTAGATGTTTTGAATGAGCTTAGACATGCTGGTGTTAAAGTTTTAAAGCCTGATAAGGGAGGGGGTTTAGTCTTCATGAATGAATGTAACTATAACAACAAGATTTTGGACATACTTAATTCTGATGTTTATGTTGAGGTTTCTTTGAATGGGTATAATGGGGATTGTCAGCGCATTAGATCATACATTAATGATTTATTCATTGATTCTAGAGTTGACATTGATGTCTTTAATTACATGAATATATTAGCCCCTGTAACCTTGACTATGTTTGGACTCCCAAAAATTCACAAAAACAAATCAAATCCACCTTTTCATCCTATTGTGAATGGGAGAAAATTAATGATGTATGGCTGTGACAAGTATGTTGACAGCTTACTGAAGAACTATCTGAAAGTTGTATCCCAGATATGCCATGATTCATGGGATTTTTTTAAATTGTTTAAATTCTTTTACTTTTGATGCTGGATATAATTTTCTAACAATCGACTTTAGGGATTTGCACACTGTAATTCCACAAGCTTTAGGCATTGAATGGGTAAGGGAATTCTACTTAAAAAGGGTACCCCTGGAGAAGAGATTGACTTGATTATTTACTTACTATCATTCTTTCAAATAATTTAATCTTTTTCAAAGATAGTTACTACCTTCAGTAATCGGGGGGGGGGTAGCAATGGGCTCCCCCTGTGGGGGGAGTTTTGCCAACTGTATAATGGCCTTTTGGAAACAGGAACATTTATTTAAATGTGATATTTATAAGGAACATGGTGTCGGGTATACCAGATTTTTGGATGACATTTTTTATTATTTTTAAAGATGACAGTCATCAGGCTTTGAGGTTTGTGGAGAAAATCTCTGAGTTAACTGATTTCTTAGACTCCACCTTTGAATTTGGGACTGAGCATATTTCATGTTTGGATGTATACCTCTTTAAGGACACCATTAATTTGAGATATGTGTCCAAAATATTCAGAAAGGCCACGTATTCCAACAGTTTTTTGCACTGCGAGAGTAACCACCCCTTCCGTCAGAAGAGGGTGGTGGTTAAAGGTCAGTTGGTGAGAGCGGCCAGAATGGTCACTCTTGAAAATTATTTTTTACTTGAGTGTGAACATTTGAAAAATATGTTTTTGGCTAGGTCCTATCCCATTGAACTATTAACAACTATTACTGATGAAGTAGTAACTAAAAGAGTGGCTGGTTAGTTTAAACCCCCTCTTTAGGGAGAACATGTATATATTAATATCAACATTGCATATATTTCCAATGAGGTACATACCACACTTTCTGATAGTGATACTAATCATGCATTGAAATTTAGTACCCCCTATTCATTAGATGCTAGGGTTTTAAGAAATATTCTGGCTAAAAATTGGGTACTACTTATGGAGGATTCTTCATTTAGACAAAAGATTTGTACCGAATCAGGCATGTTATTTAGACATGGCTGTAACATTGAAAACTTATTAGAAAACAGGAGTGAAATACATATCGGTAGGTCCGGTATGTATAAATGTGGATGTTGTAGGTTTTGTCATCTTATAAAGGTTTCCAATAGATTTTGCATTGCAAATAGAGTTTACTATTTAAAGTGTAGATTCAACTGTGAGAGCTCAGGGATTCTTTGCATTGCTCTGTGGCAATTTTGTACTAGTTTCTATATTGGTAAAACCGAAAGGAAAGTCAAAGAAACAATTTATGAGCACCAGTACAGTATGACCAAAGGTAACTTTTCTAATGCTCTAGCTCGACATGCAATGGAAAATGAGGGACACACATTTGTATATATGGTCATCGAGCAAGTGATGAAAGACAAAAGGGGTGGCACATGGCAGTTGTATTTGGAAGAAAGAGAGTTATATTGGCAACGCAGACTTAATGCCTGTGTTTACCCCAGACTTAATGAGCAGTGTTCTTTTAAATGTATTTTGAAATTAAAAGCACTTGAGAGATAGATACTTTTTATTCTGAATCAATAATTCATTATATGATATATGATATTGAGTTGACAGGTAGTTTCTTATGTAATTTATATTATATTACAGAAGTTTGATTTTATTATTTATATAAAAATGTAGTAATGTCTTTTTAATGTTTAATTGAATAATTAGTATGTGATGTCATATTTTAGTCATTATATAAGGAATGAATTATCTGTACTTGTTGTCTGAAGAAGTTGAATTAATGTTTTCAATGAAAGCACTGACATAAACTGTTTCTTGGAGATTACCACTGCCTTGGTCGTTTTTATTTAGTACTTGATATGTGTCAACCAGGGTAGTGTAGCTGGTCTAAAATGGAAGTGTGAGTGCATATAACATGTGGAATCACCAATGTAAACACAAGTGTCCCATACAGTATAGTCACACCCACGATAATCTAATGAAAGCACATAGAGGGACATCATGTAAAATAAATCATATATACTTACATGTCAGTAATGATTAATTAGGTCATTATTCTGATATTTTCTAAAAATGAAAAGTGAGAAATATAAAGTATAAAGCGGAGTTCTGGGACCGTCTGTCACATGATCTCACCAGTGCCACTGGCATCCCCCGAACTGGTGAGCAGGTACGGCATCACTATGCCAACCAAAGCAGAGGAAGGGGGTACTCTTGGCCCAATGGATCCAAGATGCTCAGGACAACCATGCTCCAGCAGTTTGTAAGTATCCCAGATATAGCTGTACCACATTCTTGCCTGAGTATGTGATAGACAGGTATGCATAACATTTGTTTTCTTCCTCTACAGCTCCAGCGGAGAGGGCTAGCAATGTTGAGGTCCATGTGGATAGACTGACAAGGCTATGCCGACAGGCTGGTGAGTACAGATTTACCTTGCAGTATACAGCGAAATAAATAAGGAGTAAATTGTTTACTGTGTTGTGTGTCTAACAATTAAAGAAAAGTTTGCCAGACTAATAGTCACCTACAGCATATACAGTAGAAGAGTACTGTGTCATATAAGTACAATAAAAACCTAAATCATCAACTGTTGTGTTTATTCTGGTATGTTGCTGCAGAAATAGAATGTATACAGGTTCTCCACAGAAAATATGGCTTTGACAGCATGAATTAACAGAGATTGTCCTGAGAATCAGCTAGTATGCACAACAGTAGATTGTGGAGCAGTAAATCATGCTATACATGAAATATGATATATGTTATGCACTAAGATCCGAACCCTGAATACTAATGTCAAATGTATTATAGTGTGTCCCCTGCTGCAGTGCCTTGTGTTAACCTTTGCTTTCCAGATTGTTTAATTTCAAAGGATTACTACACAGTACACTATCTTTCATGCATGAATCTCAGGATTACAAGGTCAGACTGTCTAACCCACAGAGTATTAGGCAGAAAACAGTCAAACAAGAGACAGCAGTTCCCCAGTAGCTCAGTGTGATGAGAAACAGCCTTGTAGTTCATTTTACCACACCCAGACTCAGTTTGAATACAGGAAGTGGTACTGAAATATGTGCCTATATACACTCAAAATATCTTAAATATTTGTAGAAACAGTCATATAGTGGTAACAGATATTTTCTCCACAGGTCTTATAGGTAATAAAATGTTTGTAGTAGCTGTTTGAAGGGTATAACAATACACCATGTACAACTGCTCCACTGTCCAACCCCATGCCTGCAAATAACAGCAGGATAGGTACATACACCATGCCCTCTTCCTGATACATGTCTCTCAAGTGTCACGTTGTCACGGCTAGTGGTCATTGCTGTCAGTCACCTTGGACACAGATAGGAATCCAGGTGAATTATGCTAGAAGCAGACTCATACCACATAATTGCAGGGTACCCCATCTTTGTCAAGTATGTAACCCTGACATGTACAAGCCCCCTCCAGTAAAGTAGCCACAGTTCGCCCAGTCTGCCCCATAGCATTACAGGCTGACAGTCTAAAAGGTATGTATGTGCCACAGAAGCTATGGGTCATAGGCAGATGTAAAGTGAGGGCAGACTTGTAGAGTACTGAGCAGTACTGTTGTGAAAAATAGAAGCTGATACAGCTGTTAATGGACTTTTCTCTCTCCCCCCACCCTTCATCTGCATCAATAATTATTATTCATATACTATGGGTATGGTGCTCTTAAAACCTATTGTTGGGACATGTGTTCTATTATTGTTCATATATTTCATTGGTTGCATATTAACATACCTTGTTCAAATACCATTATTGGTGGCCTACTGCCATCAATGTAACTTGCATGCTTTAAAATGCTTACTGTTGTTCCATTTATGCATGTGTTCTGTTTGCTATGCAACTGTTTCAAATCTGTTGGTTTGGGTTAACTGGAACACCCACACATGCTGTTATAACTAATTTTGAAATGTGTTGTTCATGACTAACCAATATATCTAGGAAAACAACACCATAGCACATTTGGGAAGGCAGATCCCTGCAGATCCGCCTGTCCCACCCCATCTGGCCGTGGCACTGGGCCCCAACCCGGAACATCCTCCTCCACTGGTCCTGCACCACCTTTGGGTGGAACCATCTCAGGGGACTAGGCCCGCCCCCCTGGGCACGGGTGTGGAGAGGAGCCCGTCACTTGCAGAATGTTCCGGGGTATGGTGCGCAGCATCATCTACTCTGAGTTGGGTGGGCAGCTGCACCAGATAGAGGGCTGCCTGGCATACCTCGAGGGGCAGGCTGCCCCTCTTGTCCAGCCCCCAGCACAGCCACCTTTGGGGCTGTGAAGGTGCAATGGTGACTGCCCATGGGTTGGGACCTCAGTCCCACTGTATCCATTTGGGGGCACATGGGCCTCTGATTCTCAACCACCCTCCCTGTCCAAAGTGTTTACCCCCCTCATGTGTCATATACCACCCCTGTCTGCTGTCTTGTGTGCCTTGTCTGTCTGCAGATGCTACCTATCCTACCCAACCTACCTCCCCAAACATATCTACAGCCCTTCCCCAGCATCCCACTCTCACCTAAAAAGAAAAGGCATCTGTCCCACAAAAAAATCATTGCCCCATACGCAGCTCCACATTTCACCCTCATGTACAGTGAAATTACTCAATCTACCCACAAATTATTCTACAAATGTCTGTCGCCAACACCCCACTCCCTGTGGGGTGTGAGGCTGTAAATTCCAAATTCTACACATTATTCATAGCTGTTGCTGCAGAAGAAAATCTAGAGCTATGGTCCTTTCCTACACCAGTCCTGCACATCCCTAGCTACTTTTCCTAATGTTTTACCCACTGCTTGCCCCCATGTCACCACTTTCTTATCTCCCTTTTTCCTTTTCTTTAATTAAAATTAGTGGGGGAGTAAGAGGTGCAAAGTGAAACTAAGAGGACTTAACCCTCTGTTAGCATTGCTTAGCTTCACATAAAATCGCACAAACCTGCTTACAATTGCTCAAAAGTGCTTTAATCACTTTGTCTCCATCAGCCCTTGTTCTCTCCAGCAACAAAATAATCAGCCCTGCCAAGTCTTGAACACAGGACCCTGTACTATAGTCACAGCAATATACCACTACACCATTTGAGCTGTAGGACTTTCTGATGCTTTTTCAAACATATCATGCAGTAGACTCATTCAACAGTAGGGAAAAAACTCTGTGGAATCAGTCAGATCTTGTAAATATACATATACACACACACACATATGTATATATATATATATATATATATATATATATATATATATATATATATGTATGGAGATACATATATATAGATATATAAATATATATATATATATATATATAAAAACATGTAGTACAGTCGTACCTCTCAACCTCTTAGTGCAAGAAATCTGGATAAAGGCTGTCAAAATGGGTGGACAATGGGCCACAAATAGGGACATATTTTATATATCGGTCTCATAAACTTAGAAAGTTGCTAGAGTAACAGTGTTTGTTGCAGTATATATTTTCTGAAGAATATGAGGTCTGACACTGAAATGTATGTCATTATTTAGTGACATAAATCCTAAGATCACCACAGTGATTTACCAGAAAAATATAAATAATTTGTGGAGCTGAACAAAAATATGAGCCAAAAACCTGGACATTCTGTGACAATCCGCTCATGTGAGAGGTATGCTCAGAACCCCTTAGTGCAATGAATCAGGACCAAGCCTGTCAAAGTGGGGGAACAAAGGCATGAAAATAGGGACATATCTGAAATATTTAAGTAGATAAGCTGAGAAAGTTGATGCAGTAACACCGTCTATTCTAACATATATTGTCTGAAATATCACAAGTCAGGGACTCACTTGCTTCTCATTAGTTAGTGACTTCAATCTGCACATCACCCCACTGATTTGTCAGAAATACACAACAGTTATAGGGACCAGACCAAAGATATGAGCCAGACAACTGGACATCCTATGAATATCTGGACATAACATAACATAACATTAGGGAAACTACACTGAGCTGCCAAGCATGTCACCAAGCACCATCCAAACTACAGTCAGACTGACACAACACTACCCCAAATCAGCTATGGGGAATTACACATGGATCTGCAAATATATCCGGTATTACAGGGATGTAACAGTAGTGAAAAACAGACACCAGTGTGAAAGTGCATACCCACAACCAATTGCACCACAGTCACAGTAGCATACTAAGCCAAATGAACACTAGAGTATAACGACTGCTTGAACAAATATATCCTGTTTGCCACTCACACACTATCCCTACATATACTGCCCCAAGTCACAGTGTAGTAGGAATCCTGAGGTGGTACGGGACATGTCCCAATCTTCCCCTACAAACATATACAGCCAATAGACCACCAGAAACTGAAGCAGCATGCACAGTCAGATAAAAAAGGACCCATGACACTCACATCTACCCCCTCCCTACACAGTCCACCTAACATTTACACACTATTCTGCTCAATCCTATCAAGTCTGTTAACAATGGCCAGACATACACATACAACTGTACAGATTCCCACAGAATGTCCAGGCTTTGGCCTCATATATATGGCCTCTTCCTCATAACATGTCTGGGATTCTGCTACATCACTGGGACAATATCAGGAATGAAGGCACTAAATAATGATATATCTGCATGGAAGACGGCCACGGTCATACCTCTACACAAAAGTGAATGATGAATGGAAGAGTATGCTATTTACTGGCCCTCATTGGGGGGAGCATGACACATCAGGACCGGGACTGCAGTGCAAGCTCATACTGTGCTGACAGATGACAGGAGTATGATGTGGTCATAACCTCTTAGTGCATGACATCTGGACAAAGCTTGACATAATTGGGGGACAGAGGCCCAAAAAAGGGGCATATTTGAAATATTGCTGTTATAAACGGAGAAAGTTGCTGGTGTAACAGGGTTTGTTGTAACATATCTTATCTGAGGGATATAAAGTCAGAAACACAAACGGATGTTAGCATTTAATGACTGCAATCCCCACAGTATCCTACTTATTTGCCAAGGACAAAAACTGTCTGAGGAATAAACCAAACATAAGAGTCAAACCTCTGGCCATTCTGTGGATAGCCCTATAGTTGAGTGTTATGTCATCCACATAACACTGTCAGAATTGAAATCATGCAGAAAATACAACCCTTTCCTCTTATTTCCCAACACTCAGACTTGTGAGAGATGCACTTATATATCCAAATTGGAAGCCACGCACTCTCCAGCCAAGACCGGAAAAGCTGGTCAAGCGGAGAAGATCAACACTTGCACCACATCACATGGAACACATAGCCCTCCAGAACACACACCAGCACTGACTTCACATAAAAACACAAACCACACACCTACCTTCATGGAGGCTCTCAATAAAAATCTACTCAAACAGCAGAGACCTCTAAGGAAGAAATGCACTTGACCACCACAACACAACATAATCACGAGACACATAACTCTCCTAAACAGTGTGCCACTCAACCAAAGCCCCTAAGGCAAAACAGCATGTACAACAAGGTAGTCATAGGTGACTCAATAGTGAGGCACACTGATGTCCCATTCACTAGGTTGAATAAGGAGAAAGTAACAGTCAGCTGCCTGTCAAGCACCAGGATCCGCCACATAATGCACACACTCAGGTCCCTCAACAACAGGTACAAATATGACTCTGTCACTGTACATGTGGGTGTGAATGACCTGAGATGTACCTCCCTTGACTACATGAAAAGAGATATGGAGGAGCTCTCAGATTATGTAGCCCAGGTGGGTATGACCCTAGCCCTGAGCAGCATCCTACCATCACCCAGAATGATACCACAGTACAAGCAGAAAATGACTGATTTCAACAATTGGCTAAGTTTCTGGTGTCATTCTAAGGGGATCCAGTATCTGTCTGTGATGACAATCCTTGACAGAACTTGATGCTTTGCCAGAGATGGCCTGCATCTGTCACCCCTGGGCTTCCGGATACTGGCCAAGGCTCTTGCCACCCCTATAGTGCCTTTTTTAGGCAGTGCTCCAAAGACCAAATTACCACCATAACAGCTAAAAACAAATGCAATCTGAGGGTCATGCTGCTCAATGCTAGAAGTCTAAATCTTAAAATGCACTCACTCAAAGCACTCCTTAAAATTGAGAACATCAACATCAACATTTGTGCCATAACAGAGACCTGGATCAAGGCAGCAGAAAGCACCCCTGCACTACTCATTCCACACCTTTCAGTCCAAGAACTTGGACTGAAGCTCCAAAGGCGTTAGTGTTTCCATATTCATAAAGGATGTGCTCACCTTCAGACTGGTAGCCCAACACAATGCATCTGAGATACTTCAGGTGCAGCTAACATTGGGTAAGACAGCGATTCAGGTTGTAGCCTGCTATAGGTCCCCAACCATGTCCCAAAACTCACACTCCACATTCCTAAGCACCCTGGAGAATATTAGGGTCCATTCTAACACTCTCATACTGGGCAACTTCAACTACCCCTCCATTAACTGGGAAAACTACTCATGTATGAATACACTTGCCCAAGGTTTCCTGGAATTCATTAATTCCAATGCCCTGGACCAGCTCGTACTTACCCCCACTACAGGTAGCAACATCATTGACCTGGTCATTAGTAACATGGACGACCGTTGCTCTACACCAATAGTCAACTCCTCCCTGGTTAGATCCAACTACAAACTAATCACCTTGGAAATCCACATCCATCCCCCTCTCCCCCCGCAAAGATAACCACCATGAAAAACTTCTCCAAAGCTAATTTTGGGCTCCTAAAAACTGAGGAAGCTAACTTCACGGCACCCATCCAAATGGAGAATAGTCGCATGACTACCGAATCATACACCAATGCACTGTACGAACACTTACGCAAATGCATGGATCTTGCCATATCCAATAGAACCAAGATGCTCTGCTCCAAAAAACGGAAGCCAATCTGGTGGTCCTCTGCCATAAACAAACTCTACAACAGAAGGAGGAAAGTGATGCGGAAGAAGGTGAAGTCCCAAGACTGGAAAAACTCCATTATCGGCCCCAACAAAAAGTTGAGATCCCTCATAAAATCCTCTAAAGCTAGCTATGAAAACAGAATTGCAGCAGATAGTAAAGACAACAAGACCTTCTATAGTTATGTAAAGAATTTTCACTGCAATACCCAGATTTGCTCTGAGTTACTACACAATAGTACCTCCTATACAGAGCCAACAGATATTGCCAATATACTGGCCAACAGATTCAATGCCAACTTTACCCCTCCCCCAAAGGACCAGTCACAATACCAGTAGATTGCCAGGCACCCAGTATTACTGCTGCACAGGTTAAAACAGCACTGTCCAAGGCCAAGAATACAGCTTCTGTGGGACCTGACAATATCCCTGGCTGTGTTCTACATGTTTTTTGTATTTGTTGAATATAATACTGAAATATCAAAATACAAGTGTCAAAAACAATTTTTTGTAGTATAATTATTTCAGACATTACAACTGACAAAATGGATTTCTGTATTTCAGATCAAAAACATGTTTTATTCTAAAAGGCATGTGTACACCAACTGTATATTGCAAGCTAAATAAAGCTCATAGTACTGTTTTGTTTTGAAGCAAATGAATATTGTAGAACATTGGTTGTCTGACTGAATCAGTTAGAAACATGAATCCCGTGTCTCTGTAGTTTGACCATGTTCTCTTACGTGTTCCATAATGGATACAGCCTTGTTGAATAATAATTCCATAATTATAATGTCTCATATCACCTACTTAGAGGCGATCTCTGCTTGACTTAAAAAGCCATGTCTGACCCAGCTCAGTTAGAAATGCATCTAAAGAAATCCCAATCGCTCTGCACCACATGCTCCAGAGACCTCAACCTCATTACCATAATCAAAAAACATGCTGGAGGGACAGGTTCATAACCCAGAGACTGCCCATGCTATGGGATAGACTTCCCATACAAGTCAAGCAGAGCAACTCACTCTCCCTCTTCAAGAGAAATTTTGATGAGTGGATGGGAAATAGAAAATTTACCCCAGGGATCACTCCAGTGGCTTTATTCGACAGAGGTACTGGGAACTAAGGTCAGGTGGCACAATGCCAGGGTAATCCTATGGGCTAGGCTTGTAAAGGCTCCAGGGCCATTAGCCTAGTACACACCTATGAACCTATGAACTACAGAGTGAACTGGCACCTCCCCTGTGTGCCCTGTTCAATCATAACCTCACCTCAGGCTTTGTCCCTACTGAATGGCACACTGATACAGTCCTCCCACCCCACAAAGGAGGAGCGACTACAGACCCTGGGAGCTATCGCCTCATTAGCCTGATGATTCTGATATGCATATCTATGTAACGCATCATCATGGACCTAATAAACAAGGGTATAGGGAATCTCCAAACTCTGGATCCCACACAGTTTGGTTTTGTGAAGTGTAGATCATGCCTGCTCAACTTGGTTAACTTCTTTGAGTAAGTCACCAGAGCTGTGGATGAAGGCAAGGTGGTTCATATAGCCTACCTTGATCTGGCCAAGGCCTTTGATACCATTCCCCACTTAGGAATCATAGAAAAATGCATTAAGCTAGGCATCAACCCCTATATCACTAGGTGAGTGCAAACTGGCTCACAGGAAGAACCCACAGTGTGAAAATAGCTGACTCCAAGTCAGACTGCTGACCAGTCAACAGTGGAGTCCCACAGGGTTTGGGCCTGGGTCCTCTCCTATTTGGTATCTACTTCTCTGAAGTCCAGGCCAACATGAAGGGACTCTGGCTGACAAAGTTTGCAGATGATTGCAAGTTGGGAGATATTATTAACTCCTCAAGTGATGCTGAAATCCTACAGAAAGGCCTCAGTAAGACCAACGATTGGTGTCAGAACCATGGCCTTAAGCTCAATGCCAAAAAATGTGTCACCCCCTTTGGGAAAAACCCAGTTCCCATAAATTACCACATCGATGGTAGTCCAGTGAACACAGAAGGCGTTATAAGAGATTAGGGAACACAGGTTGACAGCAACCTCTCTTTTGACCACCAAGAGAAATCTTGATGAGTGGATGGGAAATAGAAAATTCACCCCAGGGATCGCTCCAGTGGCTTTACTCGACAGAGGCACTGGGAACTAAGGTCGGATGGCATGATGCCAGGGTAATCCTATGGACTAGGGTTGTAAAGGCTCCAGGGCCATTAGCCTAGTACACACCTATGAACCTATGTGCACACAAACCCTGTTAATCTAGCATTATTCCAACTGTATAATAGCAATACTTACATTCTCTCCCCAAGTCTGGAACCTCCTCCCCCATTTTGTTGGGGTGTCTCCACATGTCTGGTTGTAAGAGGTATTTCCACCTACCTACAAATGAAATACAGGAATACTTGGAAGAAAAAGGTATGTCAAACAAGAAAGCATGTAATGGAATGCAGTAGGGTGTATGCAATAATGGGAAATAGGAAGTTAAACAAATATGTCTCAACAAGACTTGCTGTACCAATATATTGCTGAACAGCACCTATGGCCATAGCACCTGGCTCTGTCTGCAGTGACATACATCACAGCTCAGGCCCCTGAGTCACCCCAGGAAAGTACAGCTCACATATGACTATTACTGGAGTGTCTATTGAACAATACTGACTGTGACACTGCTAGGCCAGCTACTGGGATGTGGTAAATATCCATATGTTACTTGTGAACACAATTATGATGCACATGCTTGTCTTACAAGTCTAAGAGACCTATACAGTGTATGTGCATAGTAAACTACTGTCGCAGAATTGTGTGTTGAACTGCATGTCATATACTGAGCTCATACCATTCAACTCTCCAGCGTTCTGCACACTGACCATATGTGTGCCTCATAGTTGTAGTCATTTCTTCATAGAGTTGTGTTATGTCTGGCAAATCATTGGCAAATCTGTGAAGACTGACATCAGATCCAAAAAGAAAAAACAGCTTTACAGCACCAAGTATTAAAAGTTTTAATACGAATACTCCAATATTCCATAACAAAGCTTTCAGACAAAGTCCTTCATCAGTGGTGTTTATTTTACTTACTTTGCCTAAGACTGACATCAGAACATAATAGCATACATATGAAGGTCGGACATCCTCCAGGGTATTTCTGTGAATGCAAAGCCTACTGTGCTATCAACTGACTTAAGTGTGTTACAACAATATTAATAAGGTGTCACTAATTTTGGGCCACTGCCCCCCATTTATTTGTGCCGTTGTCCAGATGTCCTGCTCTAACAGGTTGAGAGGTATGACTGAGCAGCAAGTGTGTAAATACAGTGTGCCATACTGACATAGAACAGAACTGTATATCAGATATTACCTGTGCACATGTATGTATGAGTAGGTGTAGCTGGAAGCCTCAACACATCAGACATGAGATGCAAAATGTCAGGTAAATAAGCTGTACATGTTGTACATGTGTGTAATCATAGTTTTAGTGCATCCAACAGACATAATTGTCTACAGCTACTGGTTGTTGCATTGCCCTGACACAGAAATGGGTACTAGAATAAGCATGATTATCAGGTTGAAATTGGAGAAGTGTCCAACTGTGTTATGACCTTGTGTCAATGCCTAATGCAAACAGCTATATGAGCACCTACATAGCTGTATGGGCTTAGCAATACCTGACTCGTAAAACTAGCCTCCACCAAGGTAGAGTAATCCCCTTTGGTGGACAGCAGCAATACACAAACCACAGGATAGGTTGCTATATTGGCTGTACAGGGCCAAGTAGGAGCAGGCACCAACTTGGAAGCAAGTCCACCTTTGTCTGAACAAGCATATAAGGTCACAGGTGAATCACTGTAAGGCTAACTATGAGTACCAATTGGACACATCCACCAAGGCCAACCACAAGGCTGTCGTCCCATATGTCTTCAATCTCAGAGGCAACAACCCAACCCACCCTGTACTGGTGGGCAATCACACCACATACACACATGCCATAGCTATAGCCAACCTGCACAGACAGGTTAAGTGAAAACATCACTCCCCTGTCCCCCCAGCAGTATAGGTGGATATGCACAACACCCACACCCCTTCCCTCATCATCAGGAAGTGATGTTGAAATCCTACAGAAAGGCCTCACTGAGACCGGTGATTGGTGTCAGAACCATGGCCTTAAGCTCAATGCCAAAATATGTGTCATCCCCTTTGGAAAAAACCCAGTTCCCATGAATTACCACATCGATGGCAGTCCAGTGAACACAGAAGGTGTTATAAGAGATCTGGAAACACAGGCTGACAGTAACCTCTCTTTTGACCACCACATTGCCACTATGGTCAGAAAGTCCTTCTATGTGGCACATCTCATTACTAAGGGTTTTGCATCCAGGAAGAAAATGGTCATTGTCTTCCTCTACTCTTCCCTCATTAGGCCAATCATTAAGTACAATGCCTCATTTGGCATGTACCTCACTAAACACCTGCAACAACTGGAGAGGATGCAAAAGTACCTCACAAAGAGAATCATAGGCCTTAAACATTTGTCCTATATGGACAGACTCAAAAAACTCCAACTATTCTCTGTCTCATATTGCCTAATTAGAGGTGATCTCTGCTTGACTTACAAAGCCATGTCTGACCCAGGTTTGTTAGAAATGCTACATCTAAAGAAACCCCAATCCCTCCACACCACATGCTCCAGAGACCTCAACCTCATTACCACAATCAACAGAACATGCTGGAGGGACAGGGTCATAACCCAGAGACTGCCCATGTTATGGAACAGACTTCCCATACATGTCAAGCAGAGCACCTCACTGGACCTCTTCAAGAGAAATCTTGATGAGTGGATGGGAAAAAAATTCACCCCAGGGTCACTCCAGTGGCTTTACTCAACAGAGGTACTGAGAACTAAGGTCGAGTGGCACGATGCCAGGGTAATCCTATGGGCTAGGCTTGTAAAGGCTCCAGGGCCATTAGCCTAGTACACACCTATGAACCTATGTGCACACAAACCCTGTTAATCTAGCATTATTACAACTGTATAATAGCAATACTTACTCTCTCCAAGTCTGGAACCTTCTCCCCCATTTTGTTGGGCTGTCTCCACATGTCTGGTTGTAAGAGGTATTTCCACCTACCCTCTGTGATGCTGGAGTTCCCACACCTCCATGATGTCCACCTCACAGGCAAGGAAAAGGGGCAAAGCCCATATGAAGTACTCAATTATAGGTGTGTGTTGCTATGCCATTTGGCTATTGGAATAACAACACAGCTGTTCTGCATGCAATTAGTAAGTGGGAGACACCAACTGCTGCACAGGCCATCACCTGCTCATGAACATTACCTACAAAAGGAAAGCTGCTGCCTATGCAAAACAGGTCTATACCTCTACACGTGGAGAGAGAGAGAGAGAGAGAGAGAGAGAGAGAGAGAAACAAATGAAATACAGGAATACTTGGAAAAAAAGGTATGTCAAACAAGAATTCATGTAATGCAATGCAGTATGGTGTATGCAATAATGGGAAATAGGAAGTTAAACAAATATGTCTCAACAAGACTTGCTGTACTGATATATTGCTGAACAGCACCTATGGCCATAGCATCTGGCTCTGTCTGCAGTGACATACATCACAGCTCAGGCCCCTGAGTCACCCCAGGAAAGTACAGCTCACATATGACTATTATTGGAGTGTCTATTGAACAATACTGACTGTGACACTGCTAGGCCAGCTACTGGGATGTCGTAAATATCCATATGTTACTTATGAACACAATTATGATACGTTTGTCTTACAAATCTAAGAGACCTATACAGTGTATGTGCATAGTAAACTACTGTCACAGAATTGTGTGCTGAACTGCATGTCATATACTGAGCTCATACCATTCAACTCTCCAGTGTTCTGCATACTGACCATATGTGTGCCTCATAGTTGTAATCATTTCCTCATAGAGTTGTGTTATGTCTGGCAAATCATTGGCAAATCTGTGAAGACTGACATCAGAACATAATAGCATACATATGAATGTCGGACATCCTCCAGGGTATTTCTGTGAATGCAAAGCCTACTGTGCTATCAACTGACTTAAGTGTGTTACAGCAATATTAATAAGGTGTCACTAATTTTGGGCCATTACCCCCCATTTATTTGTGCCATCGTCCAGATGTCCTGCTCTAACAAGTTGAGTGGTATGACTGAGCAGCAAGCATGTAAACACAGTGTGCCATACTGACATAGAACAGAACTGTATATCAGGTATTACTTGTGCACATGTATGTATGAGTAGGTGTAGCTGGAAGCCTCAACACATCAGACATGAGATGCAAAATGTCAGGTAAATAAGCTGTACATGTGTGTAATCATAGTTTCAGTGCATCCAACAGACATAAATGTCTACAGCTACTGGTTGTTGCATTGCCCTGACACAGAAATGGGTACTAGAATAAACATGGTTATCAGGTTGAAATTGGAGAAATGTCCAACTGTGTTATGACCTTGTGTCAATGCCTAATGCAAACAGCTATATGAATACCTACATAGCTGCATGGGCTTAGCAATACCTGACTCGTAAAACCCGCCTCCACCAAGGTAGAGTAATCCCCTTTGGTGGACAGCAGCAATACACAAACCATAAGATAGGCCGCTATATTGACTGTACAAGGCCAAGTAGGGGTAGGCACCAACTTGGAAGCAAGTCCACCTTTGTCTGAACAAGCATATAAGGTCACAGGTGAATCACTGTAAGGCTAACTATGAGTACAAATTGGACACATCCACCAAGGCCAACCACAAGGCTGTCATCACATATGTCTTCAGTCTCAGAGGCAACAACCCAACCCACCCTGTACTGGTGGGCAATCACACCACATACACACATGCCATAGCTATAGCCAACCTGCAGCAGACAGGTTAAGTGAAAACATCACCCCCCTGTCCCCCCAGCAGTATAGGTGGATATGCACAACACCCACACTCCCCCCCTTATCATCAGGGAGCAGGTCCATAATGCCTACTCAAAGGCAACAAAATTAAGTCTCCATGGGACTGGATAACATCCCTGTCTGCATCCTACATGAACCCAGCTACATTACACACTGCAGTCAAACAAAGCCTAAGCACCATAGACATCCCATCTGCATGGAAGACGGCCACTGTCATCCCTCTACACAAAAGT
Source organism: Protopterus annectens (assembly GCF_019279795.1). Taxonomy (NCBI): domain Eukaryota; kingdom Metazoa; phylum Chordata; order Ceratodontiformes; family Protopteridae; genus Protopterus; species Protopterus annectens. The sequence continues at coordinate 540,055,960 of NC_056725.1, read as the reverse complement.
GAATGATGAATGGAGGAGTATGCAATTTACTGGCCCTCATTGGGGGACCATGACACATCAGGACCATTAGTGCAATGCAAGCTTGTACTGTGCTGATAGATGACAGGGGCATGATGTGGTCATAAGTGGTGGCTAGTGCTAGTCAATGTTTATGTGCAGGTTCTGTAAATAACCTTGACCAATGTATGATGTCCTGTGATATGCTTCCCTGTTTATGTCTTCTAGGTGACATGCAGCGTGCCAGACAGCCACCATACTCAGACGCAGAAACATCAGCAATCATCGACACCATAGTCCAGCACCATGGGGTGATGTTTGGCCATAGCCAAATGCATCTGCAGGAGCGGACCACCCTGTGGGATGACCTCATCCACAGGGTAAATGACGTGGGTCAGCACGCACGGACTTACGAACAGGTAAGGCATTGTGTGACTGACCTCATCTGCCATGCCAGACCGAAGGCTTGCTGCTGTGGCCAGGGACCGCACAGCCACAGGTGGGGGTCCTGCTATGCAGGCCCCACTTACACCTATGGAGGAGCTCCTTGCCAACCTTGGGGCACCCACCACACAACAGCAGAGTCAAGGCACTCACATTGTGGAGGTGGGTGGCACCCAGCCAACAGACGAAGAGCTTTCAGGTAAGGTCCCAGTGAACATCAGTCTACTACTGTAGCAGCCATACAGACATCTGTAGATTATCTAGATGCATATGTCTGGTCAAAACACAGTTGTGGGTGGGGTTTTGTAATGCACAGAAGTGCACATCTATGGTGAAGGACAGCAAATTGTGTAGTATCAGAGCTTGTACTGTACATGTGCAGAAAAGCAGCATTCATCTTGTACCAATGCCACACATGAGTCTTCTGACAATACCCCTCTCCCACAACTACAAACATCCCTCTGGTCTGGATGTGGGACAGCAGCCTGAAGCCAGTGAGTATAGAATTGTCCTGTTGTGGCTCACCAATACCCCAAACATGTTAAGGGCATGCATTTTACCATGCACACAACTGTCACTCTTAGCCATATTGCAATATGTGCATGTTCACTTGTTGTGGGGTAACTGCATTGCATCACAGTGGTCATCACAGGGGCCTATTTGCAGGAGATGTAACATATCTGTAGTATACCTCACAACCTGTCAGTGCAAGAAATCTGGACAAAGACTGACAAAATGGAGGGGGGGGGCAAAGGCCCAAAACTAGGAACATATTTTAAATATTACTCATACAGTGGATAGAAAAGGTGTACACACCCCTGTTAAAATGGCAGGTTTTTGTGATATACAAAAATGAGACCACAATAAATCATTTCAAAACTCTTCCCGCCTTTAATGTGACCTATAGCATGTACAACTTAATTGAAAAACAAAGAAATCTGTTAGGGAAACAAATATGAAAAATAAGTAACGTACAATAAGCTGGATGCATAAGTGTGCACAGTCTTAAACTAATACTTTGCTGAAGCACCTTTTGATCTAATTACAGCATTCATTCTTCTTGGGTACACCCCTGCCAACAATTAAAGAGACTTAGTTTAACACCAAATAATGGTCAGCTGTCCTAGTAGGCTTTCCCTGACATTTACTCAGTTGCCTGCTACAGCAAAAGCCATGGTTCACAGAGAGCTTACAAAGCATCAAAGGGATCTCATTGTTGAAAGCTAACAGCCAGAAGGGTACAAACACATTTCCACAGCATTGCATATACCATGGAACACAGTGAAGACAGTCATCAAAGAGGGGAGAAAATATGGGACAACAGTGATGTTGCAAAGAACTTGAGTCCCTCCAAATCTGATGAAAAGACAATACAAAAACTGGTCAGGGAAGCTGCCAGGGGACCTACAGCAACACTGTAGGACCTGCAGGAATCTCTGGCAAGTACTGGTTGTGTACTACATGTGACGACAATCTCTCATATTCTCTATATGTCAGGCCTATGGGGTAGGGTTGGAAGATGGAAGCCTTTTCTCACACAGAACAACATCCAGGCCTGGCTAAAATCTGAAAACAATATGTCAAGTCCCCAAAAGCATGTGGGAAAATGTGTTATGGTCTATTGAGGCAAGGTTGAACTGTTTGGCCACAATTCTAAAAGGTACGTTTGGTGCAAAAACAACATTTTGCATCACCAAAAGAACACCATCCCCATAGTGAAGCATGGTGGTGGCAGTGTCCTGCTTTGGCGTTGCTGTTCATAAGCTGGAACTGGGGTTTTAGTCAAGGTTGAGGTAATTATGACCAATTCCAAATACCAGTCGCATTTGGCCTAAAACCTTCAGGCATCTTCTAGAAAGCTGAAGATGAGGAGGACATTCACCTGTCAACAAAACAATGACCCGAAGCATACATCCAAATCAACAAATGAATGATCACCAGAAGAGAATCAAAGTTTTGGAATGGCCCAGCCAGAGCCCAGACCTGAATCCAATAGAAAATCTGTGGGGTGACCTAAAGAGGGCTGTGCACAAGAGATGCCCTCACAATCTGACAGAGTTGGAGGGCTTTAGCAAGGAAGAGTGGGCAAATATTGCCAAGTGAAGATGTGCCATGCTGATAGACTCCTTCCCAAGAAGACTGAATGCTGTAATTAAATCAAAAATGCTTCAACAAAGTATTAGTTTAAGGGTGTGCACACTTAGACAACCAGCCTATTGTACGTATCTCATTTGCTATATTTTCCCCCTAACAAATGTGCTTGTTTTTCAAATGGATTGTACAGGTTATAGGTCACATTAAAGGTGGGAAAGGTTTTGAAATGATTTATTGTGGTCTCATTTTATATATCACAAAACTTTGGCATGTTAACAGGGGTGTGTACACTTATTATATCCACTGTAAGCTTAGAAAGCTGTTAGAGTAACCAGATTTGTTTTAACATACATTTACTGCAGGTTTTGAAGTCAGAAACTGAAATGTATGTCATTAATTAGTGACGTCAGTCCCCAGATTATTCCATTAATGTGTCAGACAAACACAGAATTTATGAAGAACAGACCAAAAATATGAGCCAGGCATGCAGACATTCTACGAAAGTCTGTACATTTGAGAGGTATGTTCAGTAGAAGTTGCCACTGTGCTATACAGGCGAACAGCAATAATGTGTACATGGGTGCAGTGTGTGCTTGGTGAAGGCCCATCACCTACTAACACTACTCAAGTATCCCAGAGGTGTATATTAGTAGTAACATTAAGTGAAAATGGCTGCACTGCATGGTGCTGAGGGCCTCTCCAGAGTGCGTATGTTGTGGTCTGACTGTGTGTCATTCATGTCACCATTTGGATATTGTGAGGTCTGTGTAATACCTTTGTGCCACCACACCTTTGTGTGTGTGTGTGTACCAGCACACCTTATAGTGCAGGCATTAATTTAGATATGTTGTCTTCCCCTCACAGGTGGACATGGTGGTCATGGTCCCTCCCATTCAGAAACTGATGTCAGTGTTTCTGTGGACTCTGACAATGATGGTAGTCATAGTGAGGCACAGGTGGGGTTGTCAGAGGCTGAATCTGTGCCATCTGTTGGCATCCTACTGTCACCTACAATGTCCCCATGCACAGTTACAATGCCCACACATACCCCGTCCCCAGCGGCCACAGATAATGGACAGTTGGCAGGTGGTGGCTTGGAACAGGCTAATGTGGTGACTATGGCAAGTATGAGTATAGACACTAGCCATAGCCAGAGTGCAGGTGCAGTCCCACACAGATGGATAGACAGGGGTGCTCGAAGGAGGACTGCTGCCTATCAAGCCCCTGTTGCAAGTGCCACAGCAGGTGTCACCAAACACATGTTCTGGTCCATCATTGAGGCACAGGCATGTACTGAACGCAACACTAGACAAATACTCAGGGTCTTGGATACAACTCTTCCTGGCATCCATGACGACCTACATGACCTTGTGGAGGACACACATCACAATACTGAGGTCATGAATAGGCGGTGGGGTGAGACCTTGGCAATTCTCAACCGTAGAATGTCTGTGCTGAAGCGTGTGGTGGGGGATGGGCATCAGCCCCTGGACATAGGTCAGCACCAAGATCAGCTGACAGTCTACGGGGCCATGCACCTTCACATTCCCATAGTGGCAGTACCATCAGCACTACCGAAGGGGGGTGCTGTTCACACCACATTGGAGCAGACCATGGGCATGTGGACATGGCTAGTCCCATCAGGGACATGGAACCAGCAGACAGCAGTCACCATCAGGGAATAGTACTGCATCTGGCCTTGGGCCTGGTGGTGCCAGAGATACCCTTGGCAGGATCAGTTCCTGTGTCCATGGACAGAGACGGTGAACTGTACACCCTTCCATGTATGGTCCACAGCTGTCCAACATACCCCAGTGTAGGGCAGCCACACTGCATGACTGTGTGCATACAAACACACACACATCTCTATCACATGCAGGTCACCTCCAGACACACACAGCACCTCTGTACAGCCCATTTCTAGAACACCCCTCCAAACACACACACATGATGTCAACCATATAGCCCAGCCTAGGCCTCTGGCAAACCCACACCACACACTGTGCATAAGATGATACCTGTGCCACATCCCTGTCATCCATACCATCAATGCAGGGACATACTAATATGGGTCTGATCCTCAGGGTGAATATAGTACAGTGTAGCAATGTAATGCTGTGTAAGGTGCTATCTGCTTGCATTTGTTATGGGTACACATCAAAGTGTATGTACCTTATTAGCCATGATGCATTATTGGGGTTAGTATTGCTGACTGAATGTAGTCTGACATGCTTTATTCTGTTTGTGTTCCAGGTGTCTGGGTGTCTGCAGGCTGTGGCCTTGCAGACATTAGCAATGTGGAGTATGGCAGAGTGGAAACACATCAACCATTTCACAGCCAAGGTACAGCTGTATATGTACATGTTTACTAGGTGTGTATGCATGCAACAGTGTGTGAGGGACACTGTTGGCAGACAGTGTGACCTTGCATACATACCCCTTGTCACAGACAGCTAGCCTTCATACATGTCACCTCAGTGTTCTGTAGTACCACAGGCTCATACATACAGAGGAGGTTACTGGAGTACTGGCACTAAGTACCTCACAAGCCTAGCAATGACCTTAACCCCGACGGATTCACCTATCTTGTGGGGACACAGTAATCACAGGGACTTCTCATGTCTACATATTGCACACGCATAGGCAACATGCAATGTGTGTGTGACATTATCAGTTGTGGAGTGTGGGACACAAGTTGTAATAATGTGACAGTTGGCAGCAAATAGCATGCCCATGGCAAGTGGAACACATAAGATGTCCGCTGGTATGCTAGTATGACATCTTCTTTGTTTGACATTAACTTCACATACACTATTTCACAAGACATTAAGGTGTTTCTGATGTGCAATCATGTCTCTGTGCAATTAGTACAGACCTGTATGACATATTTCTTGTCCCACAGTTCTGGGACCTCTTTTAACTGTTTCAGTTGTCAGCACAGGTTACACCCTGCCAAACATGGACTGCAATTTGCAGGGTGGTTCAGACATACCTCTCAACCATACAGTTTACACAGACTGTCCTGATGCATACCACATGTCAGTACCGCATTTTCTTATACACCTGTGTCTGTCTGGCACATTGTTGCCAAACCATTGCAGGCTGCAGTCATAACATAATGGCAGACATTATGAGCTGCACACTTCATACCATTCAGACCATCTATGCTAATGCAAACTCTGTTATGCTATCACCGTTATATGTTTATAGGAGCAATATTTGACAGGTGTCCCTATTATGTGTCCTGTGTCACCCCATTATATATGGCTTTTTGAACAGTCATTGTTCCAGCAGCTTGGGAGATATGGGTGCAGATGGTGGCCATACCTCTGCATATGTGTGCAGATTGTCCTGATCTCTGACACATGATTTCTTCACATTGGTCATGTACATGTGGTTTTCTGGCCAACATGTGGTAAAACCATGGCAGACTGACATTGTAGGTTAATGACAGCTACTGTCATGTAACAACATGTACCCTTTGGAAGGTGCATTCACTTACATGACCTCTTCTGCTATCTATTTACCATGTGTGTAACATCACAGCAATATGTGATGGATGTGGCCAATGTTTGCTGTTTGCCCCAGCTTCACATATGGCATTCACCTGATGTCTGTCTGTAGACTGCTGCAAGGTGATGTGAAACAGTGATAGGGTAACAGTCTGTCTAGCAGCATTATGTTTCAGACATATACAAGGTCTGTTGCTGCCATGTCAGTCACTACAGTGATTGTGACAGTTTGGCAATGTGTCTCATAAAATGCCCATTGTTAGGGGTCACAGACATCATATTGGTTGCAAACACCAGGGTATTCCATATACATATGTACAGATGGCTGGTATGGACTGTACAGTTTAACATGTTGCATGTACAGCAGATGCCATTAACTGGCTCTGCAAAGTAATAACATGGTGAGGGAGTCAACAGGCTTTAAACTGGTATACCGACACACACAACAGTCAAAGAGAATATGCTTCTCAAACACACACAGTATCCCAGTTGCCAGTATTGAGTTTAGAACCCCTATCTAGTTGTTGGTACTACAGTGTTATGCAGTTATCGCATGTGCCATGGAGCTTATAGGGTTGAAGAGTGCCCCAAGGTACTTCTAAGGTGTATAACATCGCCAGCCCTTGTAAAGTCTGGCAATGGGGAAGTGTACTAGGAGGAAAGCCCTCAAAATACTGTATTCTATAAATATACACACTTGTGTATATATATATATACACGCACACTTGCCAAAACTGAGGCTAGACCCCCTGCCTATCTAATTAATTGTACTGTAGTATTACACAGTTATTGCACACGGCACAGGGCTTATAGGGCTGAAAAGTATATACGGGTACTTCTATGGTGGATGACATCAGCAGCCCTTGTAAAGGGAGAAGTTTGAAGTGTAATGGGTGAAACAGACCTCAAAATGATAAAACCCACACCCCCAGAGGATATGGCCTCAGCCAAACACACACACACACAGAATACTGCTCTCAAACACACACACACACAGTTGCCAGTACTGAGAGTAGAACCTTTGCCTATCTAGTTAGTTCTATAGTGTTACGCAATTACCACATGCACCACAGAGCTTATAGAGCTGAGGCTAGTCCCAAGGTACTTCTAAGGTGCATGACATCACTAGACCTTGTAAAGTATGGCAACGGAGAAGTGTACTGGGAGAAAAAGGCCTCAAAATACTGTATCTTACAAATATACACACTTACACACACTTAAATTTGCCAGGACTGAGATTAGAACTCCTACCTATCTAGTTATCTGTACTATACTGTTACATGGTTTTTGCATGTGTCATACAGTTTATAGGGCTGAGGGTTGTCCAACAGTACTTTTAAGGTGAATGACAACAGCCCTTGTAATGTAGGACACTGGGACATGTTGTGGATGGGAAGGCCTGCAAAACACTTTATCCTACACACTTACACACACACAACACATACACACACATTTGCCAGTAATGAGAGTAGAACCTTTGCCTATTTAGTTATTTCTATAGTGTTATGCAATTATCACACTCGCCACAGAGCTTATAGAGCTGAGGCTAGTCCAAAGGTATTTCTAAGGTGAATAACTTCAGCAGATCTTGTAAAATAGGGCAATGGGAAGTGTACTGGGTGGGAAAGGATTAAAACTTTTATTCCTGCACACACACACCCACACTTGCATGTGCCGGGACTGAGGTTGGAACCCCTACCTATCTAGTTATTCATACTATAGTGTTATGCAATTATCGCAAGCGCCACAGAGCTTATAGGGCTCAGGCCAGTCCAAAGGTACTTCTAAGGTGAATGACATCAGCAGATCTTGTAAAGTAGGGCAATGGGAAGTGTACTGGGTGGGAAAGGACTAAAACTCTTATTCCTACACACCCCCACCCCCAAATGTACACACCCACACTTACATATGCCAGGACTAAGGTTAGAACCCCTACCTATCTAGTTATTTCTACTATAGTGTTACACAGTTATCGCATGCACTACAGAGCTTATAGGGCTGACAAGTGCACAAAGGTACTTCTAAGTTGAATGACATCAGCAGGACTGCTAAAGTAGGGCACTGGGAAGTGTTGTGGGTGGGACAGTCCTCAAAATACTTCATCCTATAAACATACATATATAGTTATTTGTACTATACTCTTACATAGTTATTGCATGCGTCACGGAGCTTATAGGGCTGGGGCTGTACAAAGGTACTTCTAAAGAAAATGACATCAGCAGGACTGCTAAAGTGGGGTAGTGGGAAGTGTACTGCATGGGACTGGCCTAAACCGTTTCACCTACAAACAAGCAAACCATACCTCTCAACCTAGAAACATCAAAAATCTGGACAAGGCCCATGAAAAATAGGTACAAATCTGTACTCTGATTAACATAAAATTTGCATGCATAATTACGTAACCCCACAAACTCCAATGGAATTGTGGGATCCCAACTTTCAAATGCAAACTGAAGAACAGACAACCAAAATATGGCACCAGAGACCCCTGCAGCCATTCTAATGTCCCATTACCTGTCTCTTTCGCCCCCATTTACCATAAACACTAATGTGTGCATAATGCTTTACTTCTACAATGATTATTTGGATTTTATTTTTATATTTTACAGCACAATGCACAAACACTAATAGACATCTGATAAACAAAGCAATACTGTCTCACAAGGAAAATAGACTTGGCATTAAAACTTCTCTGCCCTTGAAACTCACATTCATTGAAACAGCATTGAAACCCCCACCACATCCAAAGAAAATGCATCTGGCCAATGGTGGATAAAGATTTCCTTTGAGCTGTTTTCAAATCATTGGCCCCTTGCACACAAAACAAGAAACATACATGTGTTCTTTGATACACCTTCCTGACTTTATTAAATTATATTAATTGTATAATACAGCATACATGTTAGAGTGGATTTTAAATTTATTGTTTGAACATTTTTCCACTAGGCAATGAAACAAAATGCATGAACCAATAATGACAAAACTGTCCAATTCAGAACATTTCCACCTCTAAATCTACTTCCACACCCACACACAATATATATATATATATATATATATATATATATATGGAATGACAGTAGTGTAAGCAATAGGCATCTTGCACAGCTTCTCACACTTATTTTCAATTTCAGTTTTTTTTGGGGGTGGGGGGGGGACAAAAGGCCAAAAAACAGGGACACATTTTAAACATTGCTTGTATAATTTTGGAAAGTTGCTAGAATAAAATGTGTTACCACCATGCATTTCACTGCCAAGTCTTGAACCCAGGACCATGTGCACTACAGTCAGAGCAAGACACCACTATGCCAAATCAGCAGTTTCCTGAAAGATAGGAAGACTGAAACTTAAATGCTATCATTTAGTGAATTCAGTTCTCACGTCTCATCATAGCTCTCAACCTCTTAGCACAAAAAACCTGGACAAAGCCAATAATGGGGGAATATAGCCCCAAAATAGGGACAAGTTTCAAATACTGATCTTATAAACTTAGAAAATTGCTAGAATAAAAGGTTTTGTGTTACCATTTATTTTCTGAAGAATATGAAGTCTGAAATTCAAATGCCTGTCATTTAGTGAATTCAATCCTTCAGTGATTTGTCGCAATCCTGAAAACCAAAACTGATCTTATAAAGTTAGCAAATTGCTAGAATAAAAGGTTTTGTGTTACCATTTATTTTCTGAAGAATATGAAGTCTGAAATTCAAATACCTGTCATTATTTAGTGAAGTCAATCCTTCAGTGATTTGCCATAAAAATCCTGAAAACCACAGATTTTATGAGGAACTGCTCAAAATATGAGGCCTTAATTTACAGGTGGTGGCAGCTAGGGACTTTAGACTCTTTTTACCTTGTACCCAAGGTACAGGGTTTGAGCCTAATACCACCAGGTGTATTAAATTGGGGCATTTTCACACACACACATACACACACACACGCACACACACACAAACACACACCATTCTGAAATATGCTCAAGCCAAGCTCTTCACATACCCGTTCACTCGCAGCAGTCTTTTCCGTTCACCCTGCACAAGCCATCCCACTTGCAAGTGCAGCCAGAATAAATAAAACATGTTTCCTACTTCTCAAGTGCAGCCAGAATCCTTTCCGTTTACCCTGCTCACAGCTCTGCAGTTCCCAGGGCTTCCCACTCACAAGTACAGCCAGAAGATAATAAAAAATGTTTCCTTCCCGCTCGCAGATCCATTTGAACAGCCAGCCAGAAATGCTTACACACATCCATTCAAAACAAACAGTGAATAGTGAGTCAGCCAGAAATGTGTGCACATGAGCCCTTGAGCTCAATTCTGACAGGCTGGTAGCCCAGACGGAGCTGACGTCATCGCTCATGTGATGACATCAGCTCAAAAAATGAAAAAAAAAGCTGGGATTTGGAAATGAAGGGGTCCCACTCGGGAATTGTGGCACCTCATTATTTGGACCCCAAAATTCTGTAAAAACTGAGTAATTTGGTACAGTTGGGAGGTAAGAAACAAACACACACACACTTACCAGGACTGAGATTAGAACCCCTACCTATGTAGTTATTTGTACTATAGTATTACACAGTTATCGCACATGCTACAGAGCTTATAGGCCTGACAGTTGTCCAATGGTACCTCTAATGTGAATGACAGCAGCAGATCTTGTGAAGTAGGGCAATGGGAAGTGTACCGAGTGGGAAGAGCCTCCTAATACTTAAACCTACACACACACAAAAGCAGGTGATATGATATCATAAGCCCCACCTCAGTACTATTACACACTGGAGCTCACCTTCAAGCTGGCATGTGTGACTGGTAATGACCGGTACGCCACTGTCCGCAGCAGGACATCACTTTATGCCATTCAGAGTATCTGTGTGTATGACTCACTCTCTGTGTGTCCCCCTGTGTATCACTGTCTATCTCTCTCTTCCCCATGTCTATATGTGTGTATGCTTGACATACTGTTATCTGTTGCCCATATATATATATATATGTTTGTGTATCACATGCAACAGATGCAGATATATCACATATGGGCCACCTACAGCTAGCTGAGGGTAATCCTGTCTGATGGGTGTGTGTAGGGACAGTTAAGGTGTACATAGCTGTCTGTGTGCAAAGACATATATTCACAATACAGTTATATAGTCCGATGTGGGTTCCAACATGGCCTGTGATTCTCTATGTGTAGGAGCATGCCCAGTATGACCATCTATAGTGATAGTGGGGCTCCAATCCAGAGATAGTTGTACTCCAGTACGGGGTTTTGAGTGCTATAGCCATACCTCTCAAAAGTAAACAGGACTTTCCTAGAGGCACTGGGTTTGTTTTAGCAGACATTTTCTGACATATGTGAAGTCTGACACTGCAATATATTGTATTGTTACCTAGTGACAGACATCCTCAGATCATTAAAGTGCTTTACCAGACGAATACAAGATGTATGATGCACAGAACAATATTACGAGCCTGACTATATACATTCTTGAGAGGTGTGGCTACAGCCAGTTGACTGATGAAGCTGTGTAAACAGTCCAGCAACTTGGTGATATACTGCCTGGGGATCTCCTGCTTGTGTGGTATTCTTCTTACCTGCAACGTCATATCCTGGTGTGGCCATACCTCTCAACTGTACATTTTGTGGCAGATTGTCCAGGTGCTTGTCTAGACGTTTCGTCCAATTTACATAAAATTGTGTTTTTGTGGCAAGTTAGTTGCATATAATTGAAGACTGACATTACAAAATGATGGACATTAGTGTTTCAGAATTTATAACCTTCAGACAATTCCTGCTAATGCAAAACCCCTTATTCTACCAACTTTCTCAGTATGTGAGGGCAATATTTACAAGACTTGCCTATCATTGTGCCTTTGTCCCGCTTTTATTTATGACCTTCTCCAGATGTCTTGCTGTCAGAGGTTGGGAGGTATGGGTGTGAGTACAGAGTGCATTCTACTGTGCAGAAATGTCCATTATATGTGTAGTATATTCCACATAGCACTGTAACTTTCAAGTATGTCAGTGGCAGAGCAGTACAGAGTAATGTGGTGAACCACTGATACAGAGTTGTGTATAGGTTGATAGGTTGCTATGGCGTTAATATGGTATTGGCCCTGAAACCCTTATAACCCATGCAGATGAGAGTGTAGCCCATGTTACAACATGTTAGCACACAGAGCCCCTGTCCAGCAGAGACACAGGTGGGATCACAGGACTGTATTTTGTGTTTCCCATTCACTTATACAGAGACCACATCACTAGGGGTATAGAGGCATTTGGCTTGCTGTTGACAGGGAGTGTATTACACAGATGGGATAGTGTGTGTGTGACACATATCTATCACACCAACAAGCTGTACAGATATCACAGCTGCAGCTACAGGTTGATGGAATGGACCTTGAGTTCCAGATGTGCAACAGTCCTATCAAGGCAGGGTCTGGATTGCTTTGTATGCCAGACAGGGGTCACCTCAGCAGAGTCTGTATAGAATGGGGTAGAGGGACAGGGCTGTTAGCCTATCTGTGTAGGGTAGGTGTTTGGGGTAAGGCCTTAGTGTTTGCCAGACCCTGGTGTGTGGAGTCTACATAGTCTGTGGTGTGTAGGTTTGTGGAGTTCTCATATGATTTTGCCTCTGAGGTGTCCACTGTTTGGGTTTTGTTTTGTTGTGGACCTCGAGTTACATGGGTGTGTGTTGTGTATTGCAGGTGATGTTTACCGACTCCTTACACTGCATGGCACCTATGCTACAGCAGAATCTGTTCTGGTGTGCATATTCTCCATTTGCCTGGCCAGTGGTTCCCCTTCCCCTTATGTGTGTCTCTTTGTCCTTCTGTAGTCCAGTCACAGGCTTTGGGCACAGTGGCTGTGGTTATGTATTTGTAATTCTGATGTGAGCATGGTACATACCGTTGCATCACACACAAGGTTGTGGAATTGACACCTCTGAGTGTACCTATTAAGCAGGCTGTCCATCATTGCACCACTCCATTTGATGTGGTCTTTAGATGGTTTGTGTTGCTATATGTTATTATGAGGCTACATGTGGGCATAGCTGCCATACCATCAGAGACTGACATCTAGACAGGCCCAAATATGACAGTCAGACAAAGGCCCACACATGGGGACAGGGTGTTAATAATGTTCTGCCAAACATAGACAGTTGGGAGACTGGTTTGGTAATTGCTTGTTTGCTCTTATGGGTATGACATCTGCTTCCCCACTGTCTGACATTGCTGTTTTGATATGACCCTTTCTTGTTTTGCAAATAGTTGGCAGGCAAATGCAATGTTAGGACAAGCAGAACAGATATACAAGGCATACGTGTGCTCCTTCTGTGACAACCTGTGCCATTCGAGGGGTATGGCTGTTGGCCAGTGACATGTTGCCTTTGCCGACAGAAAGGTGGCAGCCTTTTATACACTGGCAGTACAATGACCTTCAGGTACCTGCTGTCCTACTAGGCAACATACCTCACAACTTTTGAGAGCCAAACATCCGGACAAATCCATAAGTAATTGGGGGACAGAAGCCTAAATATAGGGACCATTTTTAAGTACTGGCCTTACAAACCTAGAAAGGTGATTCAATAACAGGTTTTGCATTACCATGCATTTTTCTATAGGGTATGAAGTCTGACACTACAGTCTGTCATTATTTTCTGACCTTAGTCTTATATGATTTGACAATGAATTGCCAGACAACCACTATTTCATGTTATACAGACCACAATGATGCAAACCTCTGCACATTCTGCAATAGGTCTGTACAGTTCAGAGGTATGGTAGGCACTGTGTAGGTTACTCCAAGCTGTGTAATGTCCATATGTGTGGCCCCCTGTCCATGACCTGTACAGCTTTCCTGCATTAACAGATACGGACATCTGGACAGTGTGTACAACTCCTACCGTACAGCTGACATGCAGAATAGTTGTCAATGCAGTTCTTGGAACATGACCCTGTCAAAGACAGCACTGCACCTGGGCCACTACTACACAACACCCAGGAGTACGTGTTGGCCACATCTTGACAGTATTAATCACACATTTACATAGGTCATTGACCCCTGCATATTGTGGACATGCAACAAGTTATCATGTTGACTGGGACAGCCCTGGCAATGTGTGCTCTGCTGCTATTTCCAGCAAACATACATTTTACTGCATTTCTATGGGAATATAGGTGTGGGGGAAACACCTGTCAACTGTACACATTTGCACAGACTGTGCTGCTATTTGCTTTACATTTTGGTTCCATTTAGCATAGTATTGTGCCCTGTCTTGCAGACTAGAGACTTTCACTAAAGACCACAGGTCAGATTCTAATGACATACATTTGAGTTTCAGACTTCTTACCTTTCAGAGCCTTACTGCAACTGCAAGACCTGCTGTGCTATCACTGTCTACGTCTGTAGGGGGGTATTTCATCATTGTCACCATTTGTGGGCCTTTGCCAGACATTTCTTTATGGTTTTCTGCAGCTGACTTGCTGAGTGAGGCTGAGGAGTGAGTATGGGACCCCCCACACTGACATCCATGCATGTGACCTATGACCCCCAAGTTAGTTGGCCCCCACATATACTGCAGTGGGATTTGTCACCTTGAGTACTACTACATAGTGTGGGGAAGCCATTACTGGGAAAACATTTCCTGGTGTCTCACATAGCTGTCAGTTGTCTGCTGCTATCTCAGTAGGCCACCTCATTCCCTTGCATGGATGCAGCGATACCATAGATAAGCTACCAGAACATACTACTCCATTCATTTATTGTTAAGAAAACTAACTTACCTTGTCCCTGTGGCAGTTGTGAGGACAGTGCTTGAGGGTTGCCTATGTGGGATGTACACAGTATACTGCCTATACATGGTAAATTACAGATTGTGTGATGTGTGTGTCATCCATTTTACTGTGTGTGTGAGTCAGAGAGAGGTGTCAGTCCCTGGGTCCCTACAGTGTCAGTGTGTGTGTGCTGTGCATTGCCTCTTTGCCAAGGCCAGGTAATATGGGGCATGCCTCCGTCTGCCTACAGGAGCTGGCTCAGGGGGTTCCTCCTCTGAGTCCCTCTGTGCCTGTGGGAACCTTGGCAATGGTGGGGGGCTGTGTGGCCCTTCCCCGTGCTGTTCCTGCAGCAGCTGTTTCTGCAGGATCATATTGTGCAGCATGGCACATACTATGAACATGTGTGCACATGTGGCTGGAGAATACTGTAGTGTAGGATATGTTTGATTGTGGGGGGAAGTTGTGTGTATGTGTGTGATGTATGTGTGTTGTACATTCGGAATTTTGAATTTTGCGCTTCTGATCTTTCAGCATTTAGGGGTTTCGGCAATATAGTCTTGAGATTCTGAAATTCGATATTTCAAAATTTCGAGATTATGCTGTGAACCAATATATATATATATATATATATATATATATATGGATCTTGGACACATGCTCGACTAGCATTTGTCTGAATCACAAAACACCGAACACACATACACGAAAGTGCTTAACATCGAAAAGCGGTTCTGTGTATGTGAAGTTAAAAAAAAAAATCTACGTTTCTGCAGGGGAGCTTTGCCCCCTGTACCCCACAACCCCCCCTACTTTAATATTCTCACTCTGAGATCGCACTACAGTGGGGAAAAAGGAATTTTCCCTTACCTGCACTGTAGTCCGATGTACGAAACGGGCACACATACATGCATGTCCTCCCCGCGGTTTGTTGGGCATTCAAAAGACATGCGTAAATGGATGTGCCTTCGTAGAAGGTTGGACGTCGAGCTGGCACTTCAGCGTTTGTGAAAATCTACTGCCAATCATTAGCAGACCGGAGTTCCGCTGTGGCGACCCCTAACCGGGAAAAGCTGAAAGACAAACAAACAGTCTGTGCTGCTTGATACTGGCCAACTACTTTGGGAGTTACAACCACTCACCAGAGTCTGCACATCAAAAATTTTTTTTGACAATTTGTTTCAGACTACCTCTGGTTGAGAATGTCTTTCCATGGAGCTAATCATTGGATCCCATGAACATTGTGGTTCGAGGAAGATAAGAGCAGGAATTGCAACTTTTTTGTAAATAAAAATTCTTGCTACAGGTAGTTTCAAACCACTCTGATAGTGGACTTTCAAGCGGAATTCAAAAGCATGCATCATAGTTCCATGATGATAAACTGCCTCACACTCAAGCCAGCTCTAGTTGTATGTTAATGTGTACTGCATAGCTAATGACTTAAGAACTAACAATGAGACTGAGCTGAGCATGACAAGTGTTACATTTTTGACAAATAAGAAAACACATTGCACATAATTCCCAGCAGTAGCTCTAACAATCTATATAAAAATTAATGAAATGTTGCTTATACAGTTGAGATGTTGGAAAGAAGCTTATACTGCATTACACATCTACATCAAGCAGCAATATCTATGTCCTTCCCTGCCAAATGTCAGTGGCACTTTTTCAGTCTGCATATACTGCCAAGTGGTGCAATTTCCCTAAAAATAGGTATTAAACTTTTAAACTGAAATACTATGCAAAACAGTTGCAGCACAGTATTATGGCCTCTCTGGTAAGATTGTTTCATTTGAAACAAAAATTAAGCCTGGGATCCCAGCTAGCCCCATAACATTTAGGAACTACTCTAAGGCAAACTACCTATTATTAATAGATAACCTGGCAAAATTTCTAGCCAAATGGTCTATCTCTTGCACATTCCATCAGGGCTCTGTGTTGGGTATGCTCCTTTTCAGCAGCTACCTCTCAATGTCAAGGGCAATTTAAGGGCCTTTGGCTGACCAAGCCTACAGATGATTGCAAACTAGTAACAGTTTTAGAATCACCCAAGACTCTAATATCCTCCAAGAAAGACTACCATAGACATATGACTAGTGCCAGAACCACAGTTCAAAACTTGACAGCAAATGCATAATAGTACATTTTAGGAAGTTGGCTACTCCAGGAAACAACTTCATTGATAACACACCCCTAAGGGTAGACCCAGTAGTCAAGGATTTGGGGACTTATGTAGACAGCAGTTGGGATTTTGACAGTGTGCATAAGACAGTAAAGAAATTATCCTATCTTACTCCACTTATATTTAGGAGCATAGCATCTAGATAAAAGGAAGTCATTGTTCCACTGTATTCAAGCCCTTGTCAAACCCATCATTGAGTACAATGCCCCTTCAGTGTGTATCTGACCAATCACATGCAACAACTGGAAAATTCACAGAGGTTCTTTCACAAAAAGACTACAGGGAATTAACAACATGTCCTATGTGGATCGCCTCAAAGCCTTATCTCTGTCTCCTACAGATTGATGAGTATTCAGTGCATCCTTGGATCCCACTACGACAGACATTTTGCACATCCAAAAATGAATAGCATCATAACTACCTCATCCAGGGACTTAAACCAGCTTGTTACATAAGTAGAACATGTTGGAGGGACAGGTATGTGACACAGAGAATACCCATTCTCTAGAAAAAGGCTTGCCATCCATGTGAAGCAAAGATCTGATGTTGTCTTTTTCGACTGTTCCTCAAACAGTGGGTTTTGGATCTGACTTCAGCCACTTCTCAGACATTCGATCCTTAGCTTAAGTTCTTCCCCTTACCAATAATCATCTCCCAAGCCCTAGAATACCACATATATAATTTTTCACATCCAGCAAGCAGACATGATTTCTTTGTAGTTCAAGCGTTTTTTGGAGATAAGTCAGGTTTTTGCTTAAGGTTACCCTTTTTGTCGGGGTTCTCTCCGTTCTTCATTCTTTCCTTCCCTGGAAAACCATGGGCATAGGGAAGTCCTGGATTTCCCTCACCCAGGTGGCTTCAAATCCTACTGAGGAGGTGCTGGGCTCTCCACTGGCATCTGCTTTCAGGGCAGTAGAGCTTTCCACATGACTGGAGACAGAACATCCTTAAACCCTCTACAGCTGTCTGCCCTGGGTCCTGAGTCTGCTAATTCTGTCCCATCTGGGCAGCTGGTCTGTTCTAGCCTCGAGGCAGTCCTTTTGCAGGACTCCCCTCACACTTCCAGGTTCTCCTCAGATCACCCCCAGGAGAAAGTTTACCGGAAGCATACATGCAAGAGCAGGCACAATGATTCCCCACCGGAGTCTTTAACAGAAGACACTGACTTTGAAGGGGAGGGGTTTCCCATGTCACCACTTAAGGACATCTCATTCAGAGAAATTTTTGAACTTTTGAGGCAGAAAGTTGGTTTGTCTTCAGAAGCTCCTTCCCAGGAGGAGTCTGTGTATTTTTGAGGCTTTTGGAATCAGCTCAGATACATCCTGGATGGTACTCCTGGTGGATGAAATGCTGAACCTCATTTCCTGTTGGGCTTGGAAGGATTCAAATAAGACAGAACCCATTCCAAAGAAACCTGACAAATACTTAGTTGCACCTAAGGACCTTGTCCATTGGAGCAGGGGCCCCCCAGCTGATGTTATGGTGGTTGCTGCAGCCACAAAAAAAGGAAACTGCTGTGGAAAGTCCCTCTGTCCACTACCTAACAGTGAATCTAGGGATCTGGACAAGTTTGGGAAGTGAATTTTTGCTTCAATGATCTTTGCCCTGTGGTTGCTGAACTTTTGGAAATATTTCACAAGGTTTCAAAGGGATTTGATGAAAGAGCTTACCAAATCCCTCTCAGGGTCCATGTCGGCAGAGGATAAAAAGACCATCTTTACAACTGGCCATCATCCAGTCCCTGTCAAATGCCTCTATGCATCTGATTTCCTATGCTACAGAAGGTGTTTCAAGAGCATTAGGTTCAGGCATTACCGTTAGAAGACACTCCTGGATATGACTTTGCAGAGCCCTACAAAACATCCGACATCAATGCACCCTTTGATGGAGCTACCTTATTTGGACCAAAAGTTAAGGAGATGCTTTCCAGGTGGGAAAACCCTTTCTGCCATAGGTATACATTTTCTACCTCTCAAAGGACCTTTCCAGGAAACCAGAAAGGGGGTAGAAAGATGTGGTTCTGGAAATCACAAGGGTTCTCTCAGAACTCCCATGGAGATAGATTGCCCTGTGGCAGAGAGGAGAGGAATTCTAATGACAAATGTTGCCCACATGGTGGGGGGGGGGGCCCACAAAACTAGGACTTCAGAGGTCTTTTTACAGAAAGGCCTGTCCAGCACCCCTGAAAGAATGACTCACTGCTGCACTGTGAAAGCAGTTGGGGAGGTGCTTATCTCTGCACCTAAAAGCCTGGATATCCATCACCAAAGATGTCTGGCTGCAAAGAATAATTACCAGATGTTATTACATTCTCCTTTACCTTCTCCCAACCATTCACTCATTACAAATCCCAGACATACCACCCCCATCAGAGAAAGGAAACAGCTTCAGAGATAAAAAAAGCTGCTAAGAAAAAGAAAGAGTCATCCAAGAGGTCCCACCAGACCAACAAGGATTTGGAACATCTTCAAGATTCTTTTTGGTGCCAAAGAAGACTGGGGACCTCAGGTCGATTTTGGACCTAAGATACTTGAATCAATTTGTCATACATTCCAATTTCTAAATGGTCATGGTTTTAGTCCATTCCACCTCTCATGAGGAAGGATGATTGGATGTGTTTGATAGATCTCCAAGATGTGTACGGTCACATATAAAAATAGACATACAGTCCAAGAAACACTTTCATTCCATCTGGGAGCCAAGCCACTTTTGATTTAGCACCCTGTGAAATAGTCTCAGGATCAGCAGCAGCAGGATTTTTGAAAAGAAATTTGTGGGAGTCAGGAACCCTGTAATATCCGTCTGGCTTACTAGAAGCCAGAGGCAGGAATCAGGAGCCATGCTTGATTCCGAGAACACATCGTGAACAATGTCTAATACACGAGGTACTGCCAAAGGCCTATGCTGAGGAAGAAGGAAATCCCTGGGCCTCTTTTTTGATTCAGAAAAGTCCTGACTCTCCCAGTGAAAATGTTCCCTTAAAGTATGCAAAGTCTCTACAAAAGAGTAATCCTCAGGAAGAGATGCAGATGGGATGGATTCCTCTGCATCAGAATCCTCATAGGGTGGAATAGAAAATTCCTGATCAGAAGAGGAATCAGAAGAAATGGAAACCTGATCTGAAGATTCATAATCAGTGCCTTGCCTAGGCCTCTTAGGGGGGTGGGTGGTGGGTGGGTGGGAACCCCTGATCAAGTTAATTAAATCCTCAGCCATTTTGATCATCTGTTTTTTAGGCATAGGGACCTGAGCACGTGACTCATGCATCAGTTTTTTAGACATAGAAGTTGTTTTTGACCTTGTTTTTGTTGGTGGCGTCGGTTTAATATAAAAATGTTGAGGCCTGAAAACACCCTCAGAAGCCGGTGTCTGCTCAGCGGCTCCGGACCCATCCAAGGGAGAGACATCTGTGGGTTCAATACTCTGAGAATCTCGCAGCGTACCGGACTCCGAATCGGTCTCGGTAAAGGCCTGCGACTCAAAAGTAGTGGGTATCAGGGGCTGCGAAAGCGCCTCACTGAGTACCGGCGACTGGCTTAGGAGAAACTTCGTCATTGGTTTTGGACCTCGACGGTTTGTCTCTGTCTTTTTCCTTGCGTTTTTTTGTGAATTCTGGTAGTCGGATTGCTAACCGACGACATTTCAGGATAGTTAAATCCTGAACCAAAATATTTAGAAGCACAAATATACCGACGCTTAATAGTGCGTTGGTTAAATCTAGCACAAAACCGACAGCAAGGCACATTGTCATCAGGGCCTAGGCAAGGAATACAGCACAAATGAAAATCCTTATGAGGTATTTGCATCCCACAAGTAATGCAATTATTAACTTTTACTGACATCGGTAAGGAGCAAGAAAAAGTTTCCCCAACAGGGTACTTAACTTTAGTTTGAAGACTTCAGTTCTGAAACTCGAATACGAAAATTTCAGGAGTTGGCTGACCGGCACTTGCAAACTGCTTCTGCTTCGGGCACCGCGTGGCAAGAAAGACTGATGAAAATGGCATTGGCTGCATGTTTTATATCCCTGACATCATGGAAGAGGAGACAGCAACCGACGCAGGACCCAAGACTTTGTTATTCAGGCCGACTGAGGGCAATCTGCCAGCAGATTACCCAAATGTAATGACTGCAACAGTGAAACACGAAGAACATCACAAGGAGAGGGAGCTACAGGAGAACATATTACAAGGAGAATCAGTGGAATTAGACATTAATTGCTTGAACAGTGACTCAGTTATAAAGACATCACATTCTGGTATTGTTAATAGTTAATGCAACTTTCACATTTTTAACTACACAAATTTAACAATTAATGGAGATCATTTCAAATTGTTTACTAAAGGATTCCAATATGTTCCAACAAGACCTTTAAGAACAGTTGACACACTGATTGAGTTAAAATTATTTGTAAGAAAAATGAACCTCAAATGTGTTTTTAGAAATACCAAACAACTGCAATCTTGTTTGGCAAGGAAAAGTACATTCAACCCCCCACTGAACCCCATTAAGGTTTTTGAAGAATTAGTAGAAGATGAGATAAGAAAAATGAACCCCCCAAAAATTCAATTTTTTAGACAGCAACAGAGAATTAGTCAATAAGCTACAAAATAGGGGTTGCAGGATTATGAAACCTGATAAGGGAGGGGAGGAGTCGTACTTATGGACAGTATAGACTAAGAGATGAATATGTTAGATAATTTATATGATGACAAGTATAGTATTGTATCTAGAAATGAGATTTCTATTGCTTATTCTAAAGTGGATCTTACATTAATGACCATTTTTTACAGGGTACAATAGATAAGAAACTTTTGGATTTTTGATAGTGACTAGGCCAAGGATTTCGGTAGTATTCGGGATACCCAAAACACACACAAATATAGAAAAAACACCGTTTAGGGCTATAGTTGCTGGGGGCTCCAAGCTTGAACCACTAGCTAAATATATTGATTATACCTCGGAGTATTTAACATCCTTGAAACATATTTCCAGGGATTCTTGGGACTTTTTAACGAAAGTTACCCAGGAGAAATTTAGTACAGATTTGAGCATGATGACTATAGACATGATTGATCCATTTCCTAGCATTCCACATGATGCAGGGCTTGAGTGTTTTCAAGATGTCCTAATTAAATGTGATTATTAGAATAATGAACAAAGGAATTTAATTTTGGAATTCATGGAAACTATATTAAGTAACAACTACATGTATTTTAGTGGTGAATACTACAAACAGGAAAAAGGTGTTGCTATGGTGGCTGTATGTGCCCCCTTGTTTGCCAATCTAGTTTTATACTATTTGGAGAAAAATTACATATTTCAAACATCATGGAATGAAAACATAGTATTATATATTAGATTTTTGGACATCTGCCCATTTTGGAAGGGTTCAGATCTACAATTAGATCAATTTTTAGATTATATTAACACCGCAACTCCCTTTTTGAACTTTATCTCTAATAAATCCAAAGAAAGTATTAACTATTTAGATGTGACCATTTACAAAGATTTTAAGGAGATGAAATTCCAATCTAGATTACATCGGAAACCTACTCACTCTACTTCTTACTTACATTAAAACAGTGAACATCCATACAATCAGAAGAAAGGCATTGTTAAGGGCTAGCTGATCATGGCTTCCAGTATACGTAGTGAGGAAACCACATTCCTAGAGGAAATAAAGTTAATAAAAAATTTTTTCAAGGAGAGAGGTTACCATATTCCCTTAATAAATCAATCAGTAAGAGAGGTAAAGAGGGAAAAGGGAAATAGCAACCCATTATAGAAAAAGGGATGGTTACCTCAAAAAAAAAAAAAGAAGATTCAGGTGTTACCCATGACCTAGCATTTATCTACACCCACACTTCCTTCTCAACTGACATGGAGGACATTATTAGGAGATACTAATGCTGAGATCAGTAAATACATTTCTCCAGCCCCAACATTTATTAAGAAAATGGCATGAATATCAAAGAAGTGTTAGTGTGTCAAAGAATGGGGAATGGGATAGAAATGACCCGGAAAAAAACGAGTACATACAGATGCGGGTTTTGTAATCAATGTGCAAACATTTTAGAACAGGACAGCCTCAACCTCCCTGTTAGGAATTTTAAAATGAAGGCCAGGGAACACTTTCATTGCAATAGCAAGGGAGTGGTATATATTGCTGTGTGAAAAATGCACTAGCTTCTATATAGGCAAGACGGTTAGACCCTTAAGACGATGCATTTATGAACATATGCATGACATTTTAGTACAGAAGGATACAAATGCACTGCATAGACATCAGAAGGAATGTAAGGATAGTAGATTTAAGTTCTATATATTAGAACAAGTCAAGCTTGATTTAAGGGGTGGATTATGGGAAGCCTGTCTAGAATACAGAGAGTTATTCTGGCAACTGAAACTAGATGCAAAAAGAAAACCAGGGTTAAATGATCATTTAAGTATAAATAGTGTCCTTAAAATTAAGGGCAGCAAAGTTATAACAATACATAAAAGTTATATTAAGCTAATACTATATTTTGGTAGTGGGTTTTAATGATTATATTTTAATCTAAAGGTTATGTTATACACATGTGTCGGGGTTGATAAAATATGTAGTTGCATTTTTTTGTATTATTTCAAGGCAGTATGGCTTTGTAAGGTATAAACATGCACAACAGTGAAACTAATGGCATAGAGCTCAATTGAATGACATCATGGTTATTAAATATTAATGAGATGATGCTATTGGTGGAAATGTGTATGAATATTTATAAAAGATTGATTATTTTAAGTAACAACTGTTCTAGTAAAGCTCAGGAGATTCCCGGGTGAAAGCGCTTAACGTGGACTTTTTACTGTTCTGCTTTAATAAAAGTGGAGGTTAATGATTCTACACAAGTGATAATTCAATAAAGTTGTTTAAAAAAATTAATTGCTTTTGTAACCTGTTTACTATACTTCTACTTTACAGAGAGCAAGTGATTTCTTTATATTCCTCTATAAAGTCCTAATCAAATACTATATCAACTTCATTTACAAAGGAAAAAAAAAATGAAGACTTATTTTTCTTAAACAACCCAGACTCTTCCTTAGGTTTAAGACTTCCATTCAGCTGATACTCCTCCATAGTCTACACTTTTTTCAGACTGTTCATACCACAAAATCTGTTCCATGATGTAAGCACTATGCCATTTTAATTAAACATTTTGACAGCTCCATATGGTTAAGCCGCCATATTTTGGCATCTGGAAGTAAACTTGACTTTAAATTGTTCGTAAGATGAATTTAAAGTTAATTTTGCACAATTTTAACATCAGTAATAGCGTTATTAAAAGGCCTAGTAGTTATAATCCCCCTTTACACAATACCTTGCAAGTGTTTGCCAAGACTTGCAAAAATTACTTTCATTGTATCGTATATAGAAAACCTACACAAAATTATTTAATGTAAATGTAGATGAAAGGCAAGACAAACTTTAAAAGAGGCAAAGCACTTAAGGTTTATAAAAGCAGGTAAGGGCTGTAGGATGATTACCCTGGAACAAGAAAGGTACAGCAATGATATGGCACACATGTTAACAGAACCCAGCTACTGAAAGATTAGCATATAATTTGTAGTTAAGAGTTTTAAAAATATTGATATGGAATTATTTCAAATCTTTAAGAAAGGGTTCTTAAACACTGAATTATGAGTTTTTGACTGTGGATCAACCAGAATTGGGGAGGATATTTGTCATCCCAAAGATCCACAAGGACAAAAAATATCCTACTTTTCATCCTATATTTTCCAGTCCCAAACATAAGACAGTGACCATCTCCAGCTTCTTAGATGAATTGTTAAACCCCTTAGTACAGGAAAAGTAAGTTTTATCTTAAAGATTTGTGGGACATTTTAAATTGTCTCAGGTAATAAATACAAGTTTACGGGGGAGGAAAAGTGTCTTGCTACTATTGATGTAAGTGCATTATACATTAGTACTGATAAAGCCAAAGGTGTTGAATATGTTAAATCATACCTTGACAGTTTGTGAGAATTCAACCTTCCTACTATTAATTTGATAAGATGTTTACTGAATATAGTATTAAAAAGAATTTCTTTACTTTCAATCAAGTTATATACCAACAAACATCAGGAGTGGCCTATGGGTGCCAAGGTAGCACCTGCTTTAGCCAACCTCATGTTTTGCTGGTGGGAAATTAATATTCAAACAAAGTAGGTATCACTTTGCATGTTTCTATCATTGTTACACAGATTATTTGGTTTTCATTTAGAAAGGAAGTCAAGAAATGTTTAATCATTTTTGTAGCTCAAATCAGAGCATTTCTTGGCTGAATTCACATTAAGTGATTTAGGAACAGCTCATTTTCTGGATGTACAAGTTGGGATGGATTTAACAGGGTGCAGGGCTCAATAATTCTATTTTCAGGAAGAACACTTTCAGAAATAATGATTTACATTATCGCAGCAACCTTCCAAAATTTATGAAAATCAATATTTTTAAAGGACAATTGATTAGATCAAATCGAGCAGTTAATCAGCTTGGATTAAAAGGTTTTGGATGAGCTGCTTTCTATCACACAGTTATTCAATGAGTGAAGCTATCCCTGTGGTGAATTAGAAGAGATTTCTAGACTTGTCACCAAGCAGAGTTACTATGTTTCAACCTATTTTGTTAAATGGTATTAATACAGTTAAACCAAACAGTGATTCATCTGAAAAAAAAATGTTAGCTTTTCCTTTAAGTATTTCTCTGGACAGCAAAGCTGTTAAAAATATTTCCAACAATTGGAAAATCATTCACGGAAACAGTGATGTCACGAATTTTGGGAGATGGTCCTAAGTTTGTATTTAGGAAGTCTACCAACATAAAAGAGCTGTTGGAAAATGGTATTGTAAGAGATTTGAAATATTTTGGTACTGTAAGAGATTTGAAATATTTTTCTCCATGCCTTTTTAATTCATGTTCGTACTATGTTTTTTAAGCATACCGTGGTGGTGGTGCTGCGGTATCATTCTGGTTCAAGGCAATCTAAATAAATCGGTCAAAAAGAGCAAGTTCTAGGTGGCGACACTGCAGTCAATACTTTATTTTTTGGAAAAAGACAATTGGATGTGCTCTATAGATATTTAGGATGCGTACTGCCATATACGGATGACCCGCGGTAGTGGTGCTGCGGTAGCATTGTTGCCTCACAGTAAGACACTGTCCGGTTCGATTCTCAGCTAGAGCGTCTTCTGCGTGGAGGCATGCGTGAATGTGCGTACCTTCGTTGAAGGTTGTGCATCAGGGCTGGTAACTCGGCACGTAAAAATCAACTACCAATCAGTAGCAGACCGGAGTTCCGCTGTGGCGACTCCTAACCGTGAAAAGCCAAAAGACACACCAACAACTATGTTTTTTAAGCATCTTAACTAGACCATTTCTTCTAAAGGTAGGTTTAATGGTCACAGTTCCAATATTGTTTATGTGGCTACTTGGGAGTTCATGTGCTCAGTTCTCTATTTGGAAAAGTATCACAGAATTGTGAGTGAGAATTAGGCAGCACTATTATGCTATCCAGAACAAAGATTTCAACAGTGATTTAGCTAGGCATAGCATGCATTGCTTGAATTTTAGAAAATTTCATTTTTTTGTTCTGGAGCAAGTTGATTCTACTTGGTTTACTAATGGATGCAATGATTTTTTTTAGAAACTAGAGAGCTCAAGTGGCAGATCAAATTAAGAGCGGACAAATTTCCCAGTCTTAATGACAGCATTAATAGTAATGTTTGTTGATATATAGAATTATTTAAATTTGTATAAGACGTGTGTGTTATTTATAAGTGAATTGCATTTTTTAAGAAGTTTTTTAGTTTCATATGTACTGTGGTCAGTCATAGCAGATGAAATGTTTTCTTTGATTGGGTAACTGAATTTGACAGGTGGAATGCTGATTATTTAAATGTGAATGTTTTTCATAGGAGATGTTTCTGGTAAAGTTCCATGGTGAAGTAAAGTTGGGAAGAAAGCGCTTAATTCAAGTCTCTGTTGTGTTTGAGTTTATTTTATACTTTGTTGAACCTACTTTTGGACAATTGGGCTGTCACCAAGTTTTTTTTAGTTTTTGGTATAAATGAAAATTTGCATATGTCACAAGTGATAATTCAGTTAAGGTGTTTAAGTTCTGAACAGTAAAAATACTTATCAGCTAACCTCCCTTCCACTGGCTCCCATACCCAACTTTCGTACATCACATATGAATACAACTAAGTCAACTTACTGTAGCTGACCTGTTAGAAAGACGATGTATTTTTTAACTCAACCTATATTTAACTAAAATAGTTTACACATATTCAATACTGCAAATCAGTCAATTCATTGCTTTTAACCTGTTTACTATACTTGTATCTTCTAGACAGCAAATTTATTTTATATTCTACACTCTCTGTGAAGTCCCAATCAAATACTATATCAACTTCATTTACAAAGGAAAAAAAAAATGAAGACTTGTATTTTCCTTACACAACCCAGACTCTTCCTTAGGTTTAATACTTCCATTCAGCTGATGCTCCACCATAGTCTACACTTTGTTCAGACCACAAAATCTGTTCCTTGACAAAGTACAGTTGTGTACCTACCATAAATGTAGATATTAGAGTGTATTCACTGTTGCAGTCATTACTCTTGGGTTATCCTGCTGGCAGGCTACCCGCAGTCGGCCTGAATTCCAAAGTCCTGGTCCGGCGTCGGCTGCTGTTGCCTCTTCCCCAACGTCAGTGCACCAGGGGTATAAAAGATGCAGCCGACGCCATTTTCTTCAGTTTTTCTTGCCCCAGATGTCAGGTGCCCCCAAAAGGGTAGGCTAAATAGATTATGCCAATACACATGCATGCACTAAAGTAACCATTTCCTTCATCTACAAGCAAATACACCACATAGGTTGTATAGAATAGAGAAGTACAGATAAGACCCAGCAAATGAAAGGGGGATGGTGGGAGGGTAACCTGGACTGCAACAGTGAATACACTCGAACATCTACATTTATGGTAGGTACACAACTGTACTATGTTCATCGTGCTTCACTGTTGCAGTCATTACTCTTGGGTTGAATCCCAAAGCTGAGGATGGGTGGCTGAGCTAAATAGGATTAGGAGAGGCTATGAGACCCTGCAGAACTGCAGTGGCAAAGCCTCCTCTGGCTTTACAGTAGAGAGGTAAGTGGTAGTGCTTTGTAAAAGTGTGCACTGAACTCCAGGTTGCAGCCTCTAAGATGTCTTTGGTTGGTACTCCTCTGAGGAAGGCTGCGGAAGTGGCTGTTGCTCTGGTAGAATGTGGCCTAATGTCCTTAAGCACTGATTTGCCATGCTGTGAGTAGCAGAAACGAATGCAGTGGCCTATCCATTTAGAAATATTCTGTTTTGAGATAGCTTTTCCTTGTGATCCTGCAGCATATGCCACTAAAAGTTGCTCAGTCTTTCTGAAAGCTTTAGTTCTGTCCAAGTAGAAGCGTAGCTGTCTGTGTATGTCCTAAGAATGCAGAAGTCTCTCACCCTTGTTCTGTGGGTTTGGATAAAAGGTAGGCAAGTGAATGGTTTGGTTAAGGGCCACAATGGACACCACCTTAGGCATAAATGCAGGGTTCGTCCTCAGAGAAACCCTGTCTGGATAGAAAATGATAAAAGGTTCCACAGCCATGAGTGCCTGTAACTCCGAGACTCGTCTTGCAGAGGTTATTGCTAGGAGCAGAGCTGTTTTCCAGGATAAGAATTTTATATCAGCTGTTGAGGCTGGCTCAAAAGGAGGCAGTGTGAGTTTTTCCAAGACATAATTGAGGTCCCATGCAGGTACTGGTGCTCTCCTTGGAGGTCTTATGTTTTTGGCCCCTCTGAGGTACTGCCTTATTAAAGGATGAAAAAAGATAGCTGGTTCCGTATTGTAATGGGCTGAAATGGCAGAGGCATGAATCTTAATTGATGAAAAGGAAAGGCCTTTGTCCAGCATCTCAGTTAAGCATTGCAAAATCTGAGGAATATTTGGTACAAACGTGTCAATTCCTTGTTCCTGGTTCCAAGCAGAGAATCTCTTCCATTTTTTCTACATAAGATTTTCTGGTACTGGGCCTCCTGGCCTCCAAGATAACATCCATAACAGCTTTTGAAAGAGGAGTGTTTTGAATGGCTACATTATCCGCCATGCTGCCAGATTTAAGGTCCTGAGTTGGCTGTGCAGGATCTGATTGTTTTGTTGGGTCAGTAAGTGAGAAGTTTGAAGCAATGTCCAATCTGGACCTTGAGACAAGTTCTTTAGGATTGGGTACCAGTGCTGGCGTGGCCAGTCTGGGGCAATCAGTATCATTTTTGGCTTCTCTTGTCTCACCTTTAGGAGTACCTTGGGGAGGAGAGGCAGGGGAGGAAAGGCATATACTGTTAGGTTTTTCCAGCTGAAGGATAGGGCATCCACTTTCCATGCTTGCTTGTGATAAATCCTCGTGCAGAATCTCTAATTGGCAGTTGTGAGGGGAGGCAAATAGATCTATGTCTGGGCATCCCCATTTCCTTGTTATCATGCTGAAGACTTGTGGATCCAGTTTCCACTCGTGGGGATCCATGAGGTTTCTGCTTAGTTCGTCTGCCAGAGTATTTATTTTTCCTGGCAGGAATTGTGCTTGCATGTGAACTTGATAAGTCAATGCTGTGTCCCACAAAGTCATGGCCTGTATGCAGAGGGGGTAGGAATGTGTGCCTCCCTGCTTGTTTATGTACCACATGACTGTAGTATTGTCCGTCTTTATCAGTAGTTGTCCTGGATGAAGTAGATCCTTGAAAGCTGTCAGGACATTCTAAACAGCTAGCATCTCTTTTTGATTGATATGAAGATGCATCTGGCTTGCGGGGCATGTGCCCTGAATACATTTTCCTGCCATGTGGGCCCCCCAGGCATAATCTGATGCATCCATTGTTAGTGTCTACCTAGCTGTGGGTAAAATGAATGGCTGTCCCTTGTTGTGGTGAGAGGCCTGTGCCCACCATCGAAACTCCTGTTGCAGGCAGGGAATGAGGGCAATTAATGTTTCCAGGCTGTGGCAATGTTGAGTCCAAACACTTTTTAGATACCATTGCAGTTTCCTCATATGCAGTCT
This sequence comes from Protopterus annectens, assembly GCF_019279795.1. NCBI lineage: Eukaryota > Metazoa > Chordata > Ceratodontiformes > Protopteridae > Protopterus > Protopterus annectens. Next base: position 540,025,860 of record NC_056725.1, on the reverse strand, counting down.
GGCATATGGAATTAACAGAATGCAGGATGCCATGAAGTCCAAAGCCTGCAGGATTTTCCTTGCAGATAACTGGGTCTTTGTTGCCAACTTTTTGAAGTAAGAAGTCAGTTGCCTTTGTTTGTCTGGCATGAGATAAGCCATCTGGGCAGTTGTATTTAAGCTTGCACCCAGGAATATTACATCTTGAGAGGGTACTAGTTTTGATTTCTTTTCGTTTACTGTGTAGCCTAGGCAAATTAGTAATCTTTTTACAAACGCCAGATGCTTTAGAAGAATGTCTTTGTTCTCTGCTTGAGTAAGGCAGTCGTCCAAGTAAGGATATATTTGAATTCCTCTGTCTGCAAAATGCAATTATTGGTGGCAGGCATTTTGTGAAGACCCGGGGCGCAGTAGATAAACCAAAGGGCAGTGCAGAGAATTGGTAGTGCATTGAGCCAGCTATGAATCTGAGGTATCTTCTGCAAGACTGTCCGATTGGGACATGCAGGTATGCCTCTTTTAGGTCCAAAGTTACGAGCCAAACCTTCGTGCCCAGCATGGGCAGTAGCTGCTGCAGAGTCAACATTTTGAATTTTGGAACATCCAGAAACGTGTTTAGTATAGACAGGTCCAGTATTGGTCTCCAGGCTTTGTCTTTTCCGTGCATCAAGAAAAGTCTTGAGTAAAATCCTTGTTGTGGTACTTGTTGAATGGCCCTCATGTCCATGAGGGATGAAACTTGCTTTTGTGCCTCTGCCCATTGATTGTGTGGCAGGTCTGGCATACCTTTTGCCCTTGGCAGGGTGTGAAAGTGGAAACTGTAGCCCTGAGACACTATGTTCAAGACCCATTTGTCCTGGGTAATCATGTGCCAATTTGGTGAAAAAAGTGCTAGTTTTCCCCCTAAGGGGGCTGCCAAAAGATAGGTACTTGGTTTTGGCAGAGGAAAGTCATTGGGACTGTTTCCTGTATGGTTGTGATTTGTCTTCTCTACTTTTGGAGGTAGAAGCACCCCATTGTTTAGGCCTGTATGAGCCTTGGGGCTGAGATCTGCCTCTGGGATGTCTGTCTCTGCCTCTTTGTGGCCTGTCTGACACTGGAAAGGACCAATTCTTTGTAGGCAAGTTCCTGCTAAATCTGGGTGGCTGTACCTGTAGGAAATCCTTAACTGTCTGCATGGATTTCGCTTTATCCTCCGTTTTCTTCAACACCTCTTCTGCCTTAACACCAAACAAAGTATCATGCTGTAATGGAGCATCCAATAATTTTGCTTTAACATGATCACGCAGAGTTTGTTCCTTTAACCAAGCATGCCTTCTAATGACAGAACCCGTAACAGCGGCCCTGCAAGAGGCCTCCAGGGAATCAAAACCACATTGCAAAGTATGCTTTCCCACTTGTTCAGCTGCATGCAATAAATCCTGCATTTCCTTGTTATCAGAACATTCAGAATTTGTCAACATTTTCTGTTTAAGCAGTGACATTAAGTATTGCTGATATTTAAGCATATGAAACTGACAATTTAAAGCCCTTATAGCCAAGGTAGCAGAAGTGTAAACTCCCCCCCCCCCATCTGTCCAGTGCCCTAGAATCCCTATCAAAGGGGACAGGGTTTTTTGCAGTGGAAGCCTTAACCTCTTTGGGGCCCTGAGATATAGTTTCTGGGTCAGCAGCAGGGTTTTTGTATAGACATTTATGAGAGTCTGGGACCCTGTAGTACCTGTCTGGCTTAGCAGGTGCAGGGGGTAAAGAGTCAGGAGACAGGCCAGACTCTGAAAATACATCTACAATGTCTAGAACAGGTGGAATATCAAGAGGTCTGTGCTGAGGTAGTAAAAGAAAGTCTCTGAGCCTTTTCGTAGATTCTGAGTAATCTTGGCTCTCCCAGTGAAAATGCTCCCTCATGGTATGCAGGGTTTCCCCAAAAGAATAATCCTCAGGAGGAGAGGCTGAAGGAATGGATTCTTCAGCATCAGAATCCTCATAGGGAGGAAAAGAGTATCCCTGTTCAGAAGAGGAATCAGAGGAAATTGAAACCTGATCAGAAGAGTCGTATTCTGTCTCTTGCCTAGGCCTCTTATCAGGAGGGGGATGGGAAGCCCTGATCAAAGTAATTAGGTCTTCGGCCATTTTAGGCATGTTTTTTAGGCATGGAAGTCTGAGTAGGAGAATGCTGTACTTGTTTCTTTGTCTTTAGAACTGCTTTTGTCTTTGCCTTTGAAGCTGAAGTTGGCTTAACATATAACTGTGTAGGTCTGAAGACACCCTCAGAAGCCGATGCCTGTTCAGCAGTTCCGGACCCATCTGAGGGAATGGTTTCTGAATGTCCAATACCTTGAGTATCCAGAGGCCTAGTCGGCTCCACATGGGAGTCAGAAGCGGCCTGTGGCTCTGAGGTAGCGGGCGTCATGGGCTGCGAAAGCACCTCACTGAGAACCGGCGACTGGCCTAACGGAGGCCTCGTCGTCTTGTTTTGGACCTCGGATGCCTATCCTTTCCTTGTCCTTGCGTTTTTTGTAAACTCCGGTCGTCGGCTGTTCTGATGGCATTATATAGTTAAATCTTCAGCCACAGTAATGAAATGCAAAATCATACTGACGCTTAATAGTGCGTTGGTTAAATCTAGCACAAAACCGACATATAGCAACGTCGTGATCAGGGCCTAGGCAAGGAATACAGTAAGAATTTAAATCCTTATGAGGTATTTGCTTCCCACAAGAAATACAATTGTTAACTTTTTCTGACACCAGTCTGGAGCAAGAAAAAAGTTTCCCCAAAGGGGTACTTAGCTTTAATGAAGACTTCGGTTTTGAAATTCGGATTTGAAAATCTCAGGAGTCGGCCGACCGGCACTTGCGAACTGCTTTTGCTTCGGGCACTGTGCGGCAAGAAAGACTGAAGAAAATGGCATCGGCTGCATCTTTTATACCCCTGGCGCACTGACATCAGAGAAGAGGCAACAGCAACCGACGCCAGACCAGGATTTTGGAATTCAGGCCGACTGCGGGTAGCCTGCCAGCAGGATAACCCAAGAGTAATGACTGCAACAGTGAAACACGATGAACATCCACTAAACCATTTTAATTAAACATTTGACAGCTCCATATGGTTAACTCGCCATATGTTGAAATCTGTAAATAAACTTAATAAAAAACATCCCTAGGGCCTGAGAACTGCAAATACTAGCAAACTAAAAGAAATTGCAATTCAAAAACATTTTAGTGTACTGTATTATACTCACTTTAAGATGCTGCTTACTGTTACGTTCAGTACTTTAACATATTTTGTATATTTAAACACTCAGTTTCAATCAAGTGTTTCAAAAACGGCTTGATCATAGGAACAGTACCACCATATTCCAATTCAAACCAGCTACTACCATTTAAATATCATAGATTATGGTACAAAAGAGTTATGTAGTTACCATAACTTGAAATCTGTGCTACCCAGTGTCATTATTCATCACAGATGGGTCTTGGATCCGAGCTGGCAACTGAAGGATAGATCCAAAGCTCAAGCTCCTCACCTTCCCATGATCCCTTGCTGACCTACAACCGCAGATCGAGTTTGTTGGATAAGGAAATAGCAGTCAGGTCTGCTTACAACACTAAAAATGTCCATAAAGGAAGACATCCTTCCATACCTACCAGATCTCCAGAAGGCAGAGGGAAGGTGGGTGGGAATGTAATGAATAATGACACTGGATAGCACAGATTCCAAGTTATGGTACATACATAACTCTTTTTACTGATGCTATCTGCGTCATTAATCATGGATGGGTCAGAATCCCCATATATTATGAACCATGGGAGGCCTCAGGGAAGGATATGCCAGAGCAGAGTGGAACCAAAGGAAGCCAGGTTTCCCCGATATCAAATCCAACTTGTAATGCAATACAAAGGTGTGATGACTAGCGGCACATATCTCATCCAATGAAAACTTGGCCAAAAAGGCGGAAATAGTAGTCACTGACCCAGTAGAGTGAGCTTTAACTGGTTTTGAAAGATTGATGTGCCTGCTGTCATAAATGAAGGAAATATAGCTGGTGATCCAACGGGAAAGTGTACCTTGGTAACTCCCAAACCTTTTCTGGCGTGAGAAGAAGATACAAAGAGCTGATCTGACTTTTGAAATTCTTTGGTCCTCAAGATAAAAATGTAATTGTCTATGGACCTCCAAAGAATAGTTGTGTAAAATCTTACCATAACCACAGATGCCATTCTCTTCCATGTTGCTGCATTCTTAGTGTGGGATTCTCCACCTCAGGCGACCCAAATGTTGGCTCCTATACAAAAGCTTAAACCTGGTTGCTGTAGGTGCGTGGGATGTCACAAGTAGGGCCATAAACCAGGGGGGGCCTTAAATGTGGTCTACATGCACAGACCTCAGAACTGACTGCCCAGTCGGACAGTATAGTAAGAAGAGCCAAATGATGTCCAGCAAAAGTGTGAAGTGCCATTTGTTTGCCATTGTGACCATGTAAGAGAAGGACATCTATGGTTATGGTAAGATTTTACACAACTGTCCTATTTCCATGTTGCAGTACTCAGTGTGAGAGAGTACCACAGCTTAAGGAGAAGGAAGGCTGGAGGTAGAGGTAGCTTATTCCAGAAGTCCATACAGGATTGCCCTAGCAAACCCTGCTCTGGCTCTGGAAATGTGGTCCAATATGTAATGCCTGGTAAAGGTGTGTATAGTGGGACCAGGTGGCCGCCTCCAAGATGGAGGCTGTGTCCAGGCCTATGAAGAAGGCTTTGGATGATGCTACGGCCCTAGTAGAATGTGCTCTTCCCCTGAGGTAGGTCCTTGCCGTGGAAGGAATAGCAGACGCAAACAGTTTTTCTGATCCAGCAGGAGATGGTTTGCTTGGTGACTGTCTTGCCCAGTGCCCTGGGATGGAAGGATACAAAGAGTTGATTAGATTTTTTGATGGACTTAGTGTTGTCCAAGTAAAACCTTAGTTGCCTGTTCAAATCCAGGGAATGGAGCATTCTCTCACTTTCATTGGAGAGGGGAAGAAGGTGAGCAGGTGAATGGACTGATTTAAAGTAAGTTTGTTGACCACTTTGGGCATGAAAGAAGGGTTGGTACGCAGGGTCACCCTGTCTTTGTAGAAAATCAGTGTAGGGGAACAAGCTATGAATGCTTGTAACTCTGACTCCCTTCTAGCTGAGGTAAGGGCTACCTGCAGGACTGTTTTCCATGTGTACATTTGAATTGTTGCAGAGGTGGCTGGTTTAGATGGGGCCAGTGTGAACTTTTCTGGGATGAAGTTCATGTCCCACAGCAGTAGAATGGGTTTCCTTGGTGGCCTGATGTGCAAGACCCCTTTCAGGAAGAATTTAATGTCTAGCCTGGACAGTAAAGGAGAGTGTAAGGGTAAGCATGCAGAGATAGAAGATAGGTGGACTTTAATGGAGGAGTATGAAAGTCCTGCCTTGGTAACTTCACACACAAGTTAAGACTCGAGGGACACCCACTAGAAAGGATTCTCTGTCTTTGGAGACACCATATGGATAATTGATTCCATTTTGAAATGTAGGATCTCCTTGTAGTAAGTTTCCTGGCCTCCCGCAGGACCAAAAGCATGTTCTCAGAGTACTGGTGTCTAAAGGGAATTAAAAGTTTATCACCCAGAGTGTTAGACATCGTATCTGTAGGTGAAGGTGGATGAGTGTTCCCTTCTGCTGTGTGAGTAGTTCCTCCTTGTGGGGTAACTTGTGGTGATTGTCCTTCGCGATGGATAGTAGAAGGGGGAAGCACAGTGCTGCTTTGGCCAGTCGGGAGTCACCAGCAAGATTTTTGGCATGTCCTTCCTGATTTTCAGGAGGACCTTTTGAATGAAAGGGAAGGGAGGAAAGGCATACAGAAACCGTCCCTTCCATGAAATGTTGAAGGTGTCCAATCTCCAAGCTAGTGATGAGTGGTTATTGGTACAAACCTTTTTCAATTATCTGTTCTGGGGGGGGGGGTAAACAAATCTACTTGGTGTGCCCCACTGGTGGACAATGTCTAGAAAAATTTCCCTGTTCAACATCCACTTGTAATGCAGAGAGGATGATTTGCTGAGAATATCCGCCTGGTGATTGCCCTTGGATGGTCCTCAGAATTTGGAAACTACCGCATGGGATATAAGAGGGGTCGCAAGCCAACAAAGAACTAACTTGTGGACTTATTTGACAAAAACTGGACTGCAAATGTTGGATATTATAATCAAAAACAACCAAAGTAAGTTAACATCACTTGAAAAAGAGATAGTTTCATTAAATGAAAGTATTACAAGTGATTTAGTGTATTTTCAACATGTAAAAAGTTATCAAGCCGTTTTGGCCAATGTAGAAAAATATGTTGATCAAAGCGTCAAGATTAAAATTAAAAAGCTATCTAGGGATATGCAGGATTACAAAAATAATCTTGCTTATGCTTTTGGTAAAAATTATGTGAAGGGTAACAACATGGGGGTGTACAGACAAATGAGAACATTAACAACCGTATCTTTAATGAAACTGACTATTCAGCAGATGACTTAAGATGCTGAACAGGAGCATTATTTTTTAGATTGCCCACCTCAATTGAGGAGATCAGAACGCTTACAAAACAAAAGGGGAGGTGTGCAACTAAATCAATATCACGAAGTAGAGCAGCAGCAACCACAGTATTGGAGGAACAACCACCAGAAGAACAACCAGTGGTTCAACAACAAGAAAAGACATTGATTGGCATTAATGTGGATTATTCCACAGAGAACTGTGTGTTTAATAATGAACAAAATGAGTTACTGCTGTATTCTGAAAACCTAATGCCTGTATGCTAAGTGTTCAAGAAAACAGGATTTAGCATTTATAACATTAGTGCCATAGACATAAAAGAAGCTCATCATGATCTTTTGAGCAAAGGCTTCTCATTTGTTCCAGAATTTTATTCTAATATTGTTGATGTGTACACAAATGTAAGATTATATGCCAGACAGTTAAATCTGTCTTTTTTCAGGGATTGAGGTGATGTGACTAATAATGTGAATCCCAATGTTTTAACTAGAAAGAGTACTTTTATGCCACCATCGTCTAGAGATGTTACAGTATTTGAAAAAGCAACTATTAGAAGTATATGAAATGTTACTAAAAGAAAGCAAGACTGTCACTATGGTGATAACTTAGAGATGAAAGGAATGCATTGTTTGAATTGGCAGGTTCCACTGATTTAAGAATTATGAAACCTGACAAGAGTGGTGGGGCGGTCATTATGTCACAATTTGATTATATTTCTAAAATGCAAGACACATTCTTGATGACCCCACCACCTATTCACGTGTTTCTAGAAATGAACTTCATATAGCATACCATAGAATTGACCTATTTTTGCTAGATGTTTTGTTTCAGGGGACTTTAAACCCTGATGAGTTAAATTTTTTAAATGTGGAGCATCCAGTCACAACCGTAGTTTTTGGGATTCCCAAAATCCACAAAAACTTGAATGATGCCCCATTTAGAGCTATTGTTTCTAGTAGAGGTTCCAAGACCGAACCTATTGCTGCTTTTGTGGACAAAGGGATCCAGCGGGTAGTGGCTGGGGTTCCACATATTTTAAAAGATTCATGGCATTGTCTTGAAAGATTGTCCACACTTAACAGTGAAGATTTAGATTGGACATTTTTAACTATAGATGTGGTCAATCTATTTACAGCTATACCACAAGATGAAGGTATAAATTATTTTACACAAAGCTTGGTAAAAGTGGCCAATTAACAAGTGATAAAATAAATCTGATGGTATCACTAATGGATACAGTGCTCAGAAATAATTATTTGTCATTTGAGGGGGAAATCTATCATCAGATTTCTGGAGTGGCAATGGGGGCAACATGTGCCCCCAGTTTTGCCAATTTGGTCTTACTCCATTGGGAAGATGAATTTACATTTCATTCACCATACAGAGATAAGATTGTTCTTTACAATCGATTTCTGGATGATGTTCTGGTACTTTGGAGAGGCAACAGTGTTGAAGTGGCAAATTTTGTGGAATATCTTAACAGCACCACCCCTTTTCTTAAATTCACAAGTAAATAGGATAGCCAAATGATAGAATTTCTTGATATCAAGTTAAGTAAAACTGCACAAGGGTTACAGAGCAATATTTATAGAAAGGAGACTTATAGTAACTCATTGCTCCATTTCAATAGTTGCCATCCCCCACATCAACGTAGGGGTATTGTAAAGGGGCAAATGGTAAGGGTTGTCACTTCTCATTAGTAACAACTAAGTTTGTAAAATAGAAGTTATGTTCTTACCATAACGTTCCATGTTAGTTGTCTTCTTCTCGCCTTCTTCTTGCTGGATGGGTTCGGAGCCGACCTCGGCTCACTGCCACTCTAAAGCTCGAGAGTTGGTTCCACCGGCTCGAGGCTCCCCTTATATCCCACAATGCTAGGCGAGAGTTACCTCAGATCTCGTTTGTAAGCTAACCCCAGCTTATGATAGTAACAGGATAAAACAGAATAACTATAACAGAGTCCACCTCTAACAACAGGGAGAAGAAGGGTGACCTACATCCTGAAACAAGAAATATGCATAATAGCATATAGCTAAGAAAGAGGTGGTAGAAAGAGAGGTCACGATCACAACTCCTCTAGGTCTGTCCAGGCCAGGGGAAGGAGGGTGGGGCGCAAGAAGAAGGCGAAGAAGACAACTAACATGGAGCGTTATGGTAAGAACATAACTTCTATATGTTAAGTTGTCTATCTCGCCTTCATTCTTGCTGGATGGGACAGCGTCCCTAGCACCTTGTCCCGGGTGGCCTAACGGAACAGACTCCTGAGAACAGTGGAACCAAAATTAGCTCTATGCCTAGAAGCTAAATCCAACTTATAATGGGAAATAAAAGTGTGAGGAGTAGCCCAAGTAGCCGCTGCACAAATGGTGTCAATAGGCAGTCTGTCTTGGAAGGCTAGAGAAGTAGCCAAAGCTCTGGTGGAATGGGCTTTAGGTTTATTAGGCAGTGTTTGGTGTCTAATCTCATAAACAAGGGTAATCAGAGATGTTAGCCATCTGGATAAAGATACCTTTGAAACTGGAAGTCCCTTTCTGCTTTCCGCATAGGAGACAAACAGCTGATCAGATTTTCTGAATAGTTTCGTCCTGTCCAAGTAGTACCTTAATTGACGATGAACATCCAGGTAGTGTAATTTTTGTTCAGACCTATTTGAATACTCCGGGAAAAAGACAGGGAGGTCAATGCATTGGTTTAGATTTGATGTTGAAACCACCTTAGGCAAAAAGGACGGGTTAGTTCGTAAGGAAACTCTGTCCTTATGAAACACAAGGTAAGGAGAACGACAACTGAGTGCTTGAAGTTCTGAAATTCTTCTAGCTGATGTGATAGCCACCAGAAAGAGAGTTTTCCATGATAATAACTTTAAGGAACATGAAGCTGCAGGTTCGAAAGGGGAAAGAATCAAAGAAGCAAGAACTAAATTTAGGTCCCAAGGAGAAGGAGGATTTCTTACAGGAGGTCTGAGAAGAAAAACTCCTTTCAAAAAAGCTTTGCAGAGTTTGTGGGACATTAGGGCAGATTCAGAAATACCCACATGAAAATTAGAAATAGCTGCCAATTGAACCTTAAGAGTAGATGGAGATGAACCTGCATGGAAGAGTTCAGCTAGAAAATCAAGGACTAGTTGGATGGAAGCGGTGAAAGGATCTATGTCCTTTTCTTGAGCCCAATATGAGAAGCGCTTCCACTTACTCAAATAAATCTTTCGAGTGGAAGATTTATGGGAAGCTATCAAAATATCTCTAACAGAGTGAGATAATTGAGGAAGCCTGGCTACGGTTGGAAGTGGAGGAACCAAGCAGTGAGGTTCAGAGAGGGGAGGGAGCGATGAAACTGACCCGACTGATGGATCAAAAGATCTGGAACTAGGTCCAGATTCCACGGTCGCTCCAAAAGAAATCGATGTAGAAAGGGGAACCACACTTGTCGAGGCCAGTAAGGAGCAATGAGAATCAATGAGGCCTTCTGAGCGATAGCTTTCTGTATTACTTGAGAGATCAGTGGGAAAGGAGGAAATGCATACAGAAGTCCCCGGGGCCAAACTTGGACTAGCGCGTCCCTGCTGGGTTGGCCTGGTAAAGGGAATAGAGTGAAGTACTCTCTGCACTTGCTGTTTTGGGGAGTAGCAAAAAGATCGCAGCAAGGCTGACCCCACTTGAGAAATATTTCTCTCACTACAGAGTCTTTCAGAGACCACTCGTGAGGCATGAGGATAGCTCTGCTCAACTTGTCCGCAATGTGATTGGACTTCCCGGGGATGTGCGTTGCTATCAGAAAACGCTGAGAAGAAATCGCCCATTGCCACAGTCTGAGTGCTTCTCGACACAGGGGGTATGATCTGGTTCCGCCTTGTTTGTTGATGTACCACACTACAGACATATTGTCTGTCTGGATTGCAATCGTTCCCAAGGGAAGAGAGTCTTGAAGGGCTTGCAACGCTAAAAGCACTGCTCTCATCTCCAGAACATTTATGTGCAAGTGGCATTCGTTTGGTTGCCATGTGCCCTGGACTGTCCTGCCCTGATAATGCCCCCACCCGATCAGGGAGGCATCCGTTGTCAGAGTAGCAACCGGAGGAGGTGGAACAAATGGTCTCCCCAACAGGAGCTGGGGAAGACATCCACCACATGAGATGCTTTTGCACGCTTGCGTGATCATAATGGTGTGAGACATTGGAAGTTCCTGGTATGACCATTGAGAAAAAGCATCCACTGAAGGATCCGCATGTGGTATCTGGCCAATGGGAGGAGAGGTATGGCGCTGCCATGATTCCCAACACCTTTAGAACTAACCTGGCCTTGGCTCTGTTGTTGTTGAGAAGAAGAGACACCAATTTTGAATGTCTGATATCCTTTGGTTCGTTAGTGTTGCAGACATGTTTACAGTATCTAAATTTGCGCCTATGTAGGTAATAGTACGACAAGGCGACAAAACAGACTTTTCGCAATTTATTGAGATACCCAGTTTTGACAGGCGAAAAGTGTAATCTCTGGCCATCAAGAGGAGATGCTTGGTGGGAGCTGTGAGGAGCCAGTCGTCCAAATATGGAAACACCTGGAATCCTTGTCGTCTCAGGTGAGAAGCTACCACTGCCATGCATTTGGTAAACACCCGGGGGGCAGTGGTGAGACCAAAGGGCAGGGCCCTGAATTGAAAATGACTGGTTCCCAGCCTGAAGCGGAGGAATCTTCTGGAGCGCCTGTTCATTTTTATGTGATAGTACGCGTCCTGAAGGTCTATAGAGCACATCCAGTTTCCTTTTCCCAATAGGGGAAGAATGGATTGCAGCGTGACCATCCGAAATCTTGTTTTCTTGACCGATCTGTTCAAGATACTGAGATCCAAAATTGGTCTCCAGTCCCCTGTTTTCTTTGGAACTAAAAAGAACCTTGAGTAGATTCCGGATCCTAGTTGGTCTGCTGGCACTGGCTGAATAGCTCTTTTTGCAAGCAGTTTTGAAATTTCCAAAGCTGCTATATCCCTTTGAGCGGTGGAACTTCTGGAAGGGATTTTTTTGATTGACTTGGAAAGCGAAGAAAGGGAATAGAATAGCCTTCGGAAATGATGGACTGTACCCATTTGTCTTGTGTCAAGGATAGCCAGGCTTCTGGGTACAGTGACAATCTTCCCCCGACTGCCTCCGAAGATGGGCAGTCGGGCAACACCTCAGGGATGCTGAAAGGGCTTATCGGAAGGCGTTTCTCGATTGCCCTGGTTCTGCGGACCCCTCTGCCTCTAGGGCGGCGTCTACCATTGTTGTTCCCCCTCTGCCTCTGGCGGGAACCGACTCTGTCGTCAGGCGAAGTCCCTTGAGATTGTTTACGGAACCACATCTTTCCCCTTCTGGCCTTTGGGGTAAGGCCTAGAAGGAGTGGAAAACGGACTCCGGCGGCAGAAAGGGTCTTGCCATCTGTCTCGCACCTAGTCAGGGTTTCTTTCACTTGTGGACCAAAAGGGATGATCCATCAAAAGGGAGTTTGTGAAAGACGTCTTGAAAGGTTCCAAAATTGCATAGCCGCATCCAGGCGTGCCTACGTAAGGCTACCCTGTTCCTCTTGGCTCTGCTCGCTCCATCGGCCGCATAAGAGAGGAGGCGCATGGAGGAGTTGGAAATAGAATTAAGGATAGCCAGCTGCGTGTTCATTTTTCTTGGAACCCGCAGCTGCAGGGTCCTTAAGCGTTTGACTCGCTTCTTTGATCCCGTCCCTTTCGGGACGAGTGAAGTGGCACAGGTAATTCAGCGACGCATAGTAAATGTCGCCGAGGAGAACATCCGCTTCCGTACCTATCCATGGACCTAGATTCCTTGTTAGGTGGATGGACAGGCACTGAAGGATCAGCCAGTTCCTTCTTTGTGGCGGCAGCTACCACCATAGCATCCACAGAGACTCCTTTTGATAAAAATTCCTTGTCTGCTGGAGCTGTGATGAATTTGGAGGGTCTCCTGGGAGTGGGGTCCACTGAATCAGGAGCCGTCCATGCCTTTTAGCAACCACCTGCATGAGGGGGTCAAGGGGGACACCCAGGAGGTGGAAGGAGGAGAGAAAAACGCCTCAAGATACACAGATTCGTCCTACGAAGGGTTGAGGGCTGGCCAATTTCCCTCTGTTTAAGGATCTCCAGAATGTCTGCAAAGAGACATCTTCAGAAGGGGAACGGGGAACCCTCAGAATCATCCAGATCTGTGTCGGACGTGATAGACTCAGGTGAGTCAATGTGCTTCCTCTTGCACTTCCTCTTCCGAGGGGCTCTTCTGCCAAATCAGGAGAGGCCTCGGAAGAGGATGAAATCCCACAGGGGCTCCTGAGGAGTTGGCTCTCTGCGGTCCGGGATGAGGGAGTGAGTCGACTTACCCTGAGGCAGCATAGAGGGAGGGGCTGACGGAGCCGACTGTGGAGTAGAGCCAGGCTCTAACACACTCCGCATGACCTCGAAAGCACCCCTGTCAGGCAGAGCCAGAGGTCCCCGCTCCGAGGAGCTAAAGACCCCCCTCGGCACCGACAGTGATGGCTCGAGGCGATGTCGGAGCCGAACTCACCAGCCGAAGCACCGAGAGGAGGGGGGGTCGGACAAGGGTCCGATGCCACTCACCCCCTCGGAGCCGACGAGGGAAGTCCGGCGCCGAGATTCCTCCATGGATGAAAACGGAGCCGACGACGGAGCCGAAGACAATTGTCTCGGCTCAGAGGTGACCACAGTCTCGGTTCCGACACGACCCGGCTCCGAGCTCAAAAGAGTCGAAGGAGGAAGGAGTTGATGGACCGGGACAGGCACCGACTGATGAGTCGGGCTCTGAAGCATCTGGGCCAGTGCCTCAGACTTGAGTAGTCGACTCACTACCCTCTGAAGGTCATGATCGGACAACCTCGATGACCTAGAGGAATGAGACCTTTGGCTCCGTTCAGACAGCAGGGGAGAACCTGGAGCCGAATGAACGGAGCCAAGAGAAGGTGACCTAGACCTCTTTCTGGTTGTCGGCTCCGAAGATCTTGTCGGAGCCGACACGGGTACCTCGATAACCTCGGCTCCGGCTGGAGCGAGGAGCCACAGAAACTGTGGACTGAGTCTTATCGGCTCCAGCCGGAGCCGATAAAGGCAAAGGTTGAACAACCTGAGGTCTCGGCTCAGGAGCCGGAGCCGAAGACCTCGATGCCTTGGAGGGCTTCCCTGTTGAGACAGACAGGGAATCCTCAGGCTTCAACAAGCCTCTCAAAATAAGCTTGTTTTTTCTTTCCTGCAGGACCCTGGGGCTGAATCCATGGCAGACAGCACACGAGTCCTGCAGGTGCAAAGGCCCCAGACAATAGACACAAGAAGTGTGAGCGTCTGTCAGAGACATTTTCTGACAGCACGCATCACACTTCTTGAATCCGGAGACCTTTGCTTCCTTAGACATAGCCTAACTGGTGAACACAAACACACACTCAAACACACCAGTTATACCCTGTCAAAAAACACAATTATAGTAAAAAAAAAATATATACTAAAAATAAGTACAATAAGCAGTAGTACACTACACAAACGCTCCCTAGGGAAGGGAAGGCCTAAGGCCAAGGGAAGAACTAAAAGTTCTTTTGACAAGAAACGGGAAGAAAATAGGTTCGGGGATAGAGTTTAATGAACTACACTAATTTAGGAATAATTAAACTAAAAAAAAAAGGGGAAACAAGAGTAACTTTTTATAGAAAAAGCTAAAACTTACCAGGAACCGGTAGAAAACCAACCTCGAAGCTGTAGCGGCAAACGAGATCTGAGGTAACTCTCGCCTAGCATTGTGGGATATAAGGGGAGCCTCGAGCCGGTGGAACCAACTCTCGAGCTTTAGAGTGGCCGAGTCGGAGCCGAGGTCGGCTCCGAACCCATCCAGCAAGAATGAAGGCGAGATAGACAACTTAACATCAAGAGTTACACACATTGATAGGGATGTTCCTAGATAGGGGATACCCCTTAAAAATGTTAATTAAAATGCGTAATTAAGTAATTGGTAAAAGGGAGACTAATTTTCCACCCATATTAAAAGGGAGAAGCATTGAATCAGAAAACAGAAGTTATATGAACAACTTTGATTCCAGGGTTTTGATTCTGAAATATAATAATTAAACAAATGAAATAGTGGACACTGTTAGGACAATATGGGATACAAGTTTTGATAGTAAACTTAAAAGCAATTTGGGTGTGTATCCTAGGATTGTATTTTCAAGGGGAAGAAATCTAAAAGAATATTTGGAGGGGCAGAGGTCTCGAAACAACATATTTTCTAGGATGAATAAATGTGGGACTTGTAAGTCCTGCAGATTCATTAATGATGGACCCTATGTTAGTGTCCCGAGTTATAACAGGAGCATTAAATGTCCAGGTAGGTGCAATTGTAACACATCCAAAGTGGTTTACCTAGCTACGTGTACTTCCTGCATTAGTTTTTATGTAGGAGAGACTACAAGTAGGTTGAGGGAACGGATAGTAGAGCACCTAAGAGCAATACGAATTAAAGACCCCCATAATGCCTTATATATGCACAGTACTAAGTGCATAAATTTCAAGAAATTTTTATTTTTTGTGATAGATAGGGTTGTTCAAAATGATAGAGGTGGTGATGCCAAACTGGAAGTTGAATTTTTAGAGTATAAGTGGCAAGCGATTTTAGAAGCAACATCATCACCTGGTCTAAATAAACATACATCTCTAGGACCAGTATTGAGATCAAGAGCTGCTAAAATTTAAATATGCAATGTTCATTTTTCACAACAAATATTTTATAATAAACTATTTTTAATTTTTAGTAAAAGCTTTTATATTACAGATATTAGGATTATTTGTATAGGGGACAGGGCCATATTTAGGATGAATATGATGTATGAAGTGTGTTTTGCTTTAAGAAAAGTATAATTTATGCTTGACTGATTAATGGACATGTGTATTTAATGAGTTGTTTTGTGGTTTCTACTCACTCTGAAGATGCTATTTGTATGGTGAAAGTGCTTAGTGTGTGGAGCCGGATTATAGAAGCTTTTGGATTTGTATTCTGTTTCGTGTTTCCTTCCACATTTTACAATTGTCCTTGGATGGGATGTAGGCTGCCTGCAGGTATAAATTCTTTTTGGAGGCTAGATACCAAATCTGAATTACTAGCCAGCATAGGAGGTAGGACTTGTAACCCCCCCCTTTGATGTACCACATGACTGTGGTGTTGTCTGTGATAATTTGAGGGGGACATGGCTGTAGGATGGGAAGAAGGGCTTTCAGTGCCAGAAGGACTGCAGTCATCTCCCTTACACTGATATATTTTTTCCCGTAGGGATGGCTGACAGCTCTCTTGCAGCTTGCGGTAACTGCCCAGCCGGAAAAGGTCCTCTCTACTGCCCTGAAGGCTGATGGGCTGGGCAAAGCCCCCCTCTCCTCCCTCACGGCTGCAGCCATGGAAGGAAGGAGAGACTCCGACCCAGCGCTGTCTCGCGAGGAGGCCCCCAATGGAAGGGAACAGTCCAAAAACTCTGGGCCTGACCTCACCCCCCCAGGAACCCGTGGTGAACTCGCAGAGCCAAGGTGCAGCCAGTTCCAAGAAACTGGAAGAGAGCCTGGCATGGAGCCTGATAGTGTCAACAGGGGGGGGATGGACATCTGTGGCCTCTCACAGGGAATGCTCCAATCATGGAAATCCAAACCGGGGGGTGGGGGGTGATGAGAAGAATCTCCTGGGCAACTGAGTTGGAGATGGTAACAAATCCAACTCGATTTGGGCTTTGAGGAAACTCATCATCCTATCCATATCAGTAGGGAGCAGACATCTGGAAGATCTGGAGGATACCAAAGAATGTCCTGACCTGGTCAGACACCCTGACACTGTCCTGGGGTCTCAGGAGGGAGACCAACTCCTATGCCTTGAGCCTGAACTTCTAGACCTTGAGGGAGAACCATCTATGATTATTAGATCCAACGTGACCTTCGGATCAGATTGCTTCGTTGGTGCCGAAGACAGACCCGACAAATGGGTCACATCTGAAGTCAGTGTGTACTGAGTCGGATTTGAGGCCTAGGATCAGACAGACTGACCTGAAGCTCTCGAAGTGGAAGAGCATGGATCCGAAACCAAAGAGGGTGGACTCTGATCTGTGGATCTGCGATCTGAGCTCCTCGTTTTCTTTTTTGCAGGAGAATCCCTCGAGGAAGAGGAGGCCGCCTTCCTTTTGGGATTCTGAGGGGCTTTAGAGGGGGAACCGGAGGCTAGAAGTCCCCATTTAGCAAGTCCCTTTAGCAGGAGTTTATTCCTGCGATCCATGAGAGCCCTGGGGTTGAATGTGGCACAAATGTCGCATTCAACCTCCAGGTGACTCCCTCCTAAACAGTAAACACACTCCTTGTGCGTGTCGGAATGGGGCATCTTCTGACTGCACGAGGAGCATCTCTTAAAACCAGAGGGCTTATCAGACATGTTGCTCACACACACAAAACACCCACACACTAAAAGTAAGGGGGAAAAGAAGGGGACAGCTAAGGAAACCCTTAACCCAGGCTAAGGAAAGGGACCCAGGAAAAAGGTGGGAACCAACAGAGATAAATTTAGAAAGCTACGGGAGGGGAGAAAAACCCAACTAACTACCCAGAAAGGAGATAGGGAAAAAAAGCTACACTACCGAAGAACAGGAAGGAAAAAAAATCTCCAAAAAAAAAAAAAAAGAAAACCTAAGTCACTTATCTGAGTTCTTTGCTTGAGCTTCTGGAATCACATCCAAGCATTTACACGGCAAATGAGATCTGAGGTTATAGTTCAGCAAAGGATCATGGGAAGGGGAGGAGCTTGAGGTCTGGATCTGTCCTTCAGTTGCCAGCTCGGATCCAAAACCCATCCGTGAAGAATGATGACACTAACAGCATCAGATATAAACAATTTAAGTACACTAACTGTTCAGTCATATGATTACAATTGTTTAAATGGTTAACACATGGCCATATTCTAGTTCAAATCATGCATTTACTATCTTCACAATGTTCAGCTATAAAATGTAGTGAAATCTGAACCGTTTCAATAATGTCACAACTGTTCAGTCATATGGTTATATATCAACATAACCTCTACACCACAGAGCTGACATTATGAAATGGTACATTTGCTAGACAAAAGCAGTAAAAAAGTTCTTTGATTGGGGGAAAAAAGTGGCCTAAACTCATAAGGTGGAAGACCGCAATCACAAAAATAAATGGCCCACAGCTCCTTTTCTGTCAAACTGCAGAAAAGAAATGTGACTGGGAGGTTGTGACCTCGTTTCAGGTGGCCTTCCAAGATCAAAGAGGAGCACTGATTTTTGATAAAGGAATAGGCAAGACCCTGAAACAGTATTCTGAAGGCCTTGAAAAGCAACTCTAGAGGCTAGGGTATAGTTCAGTGGAATACTGCACTGATGAACTCGAAAATGGTAGAGAGAGACTTCTGTTTGATAAACTTTAGATTATATTACAACTTACAAGAAAAACAAATGATGCAATGCATTTGCACTTTTCAAAAAAAGTAACACTACAGAGCTGCTTACATCTTTATCTAAACACAAACATTAAATCAAGAAAAAAACAAGAAACAATAAATGTAAACCAAGTTTATTTTGCTTTTATGTAGTGTTTTTAAAGCACTACACCATGGTAAACAATGTAAATTAGTACAAGTCATCTCAAAAGCCATCAGAGTTTTTATGAGTTGTTATAAAGATGCAGCCTATTCTAATTGGATAAATATCTTAACCACTTTCACTTTGAATTAATGAAGGCTCACAAATGAGCAACACTCCTCATTGAGGAAAACAAAAGCTGTTGTCGACAAAAGCGACAGCACACAAAAAAAAAAAACTGTAAAAATAACCAGCTGTACTGTGTTCCCATACTTAGAAGATGCTTTACAAAGGGATGATATGCACATTACCTTGCTGCAAAATGCCATCTGACTAGCAATACATTAGCCCAGCAAACTTGGTCTGTCAAAGTTCAATAGAGTTTGCATTCTGTACCCTTTACAAGACAGTCCGTTTCCAAGTTCTTTACTTGTAACCATTTTTCTAGGCTGCAGTACAAGCTAGAAAGTGAACACTTGCCTAATTTAAAAGACTGGCAATCCGTTACAGAGGAAAATCATATTTATAATTCTGCAGTAGACTTTACAATTGTATATTCAAACAAACTCCATTATTTCTTTCTTCCACTCATTTCCAGAGTGATTAGAAAGTAAATATTTAAAATGCCTTACATCTTACAACCACATGCAGATCTAAATAAAGGTGACCAAAAATAAGCTTTAACAATGGAAAGATTTCACAAGAAAGGTTTTCATACAAAAACGCATACTAAGTAAAAAGGGCCACTAGGTGACGGTATAATTTACATATTGGCATTGTTTTGGTCAACAAATACCCAAGTGCTGTTCTCTTCCAGGACAGCTAGCTGCTCGGAAAGAATGTAGCATAACTTGGCTTAAAGTATTTTAATCACACATTTCTTCCGGAATTTCGTGTGGATTAAGTATTCCAGGGACAGACATTTGAATTTTGTGTTTCTCCTCCTGTGCTTGCCGTAAAGCAGACTCTCTTTCTTCCAAAAATAAGTCAGATGTGTCTTCACCAGCAAACTCCTACAAAATTAGAAAAAAATGTACAGTATTTATACAAGTAAAATGCAATGAACACAAATGAAGCAAATATGCCTTAATCATCTTCTACTGCACATTGCATCTGCATCATTCATATATCTAGAAATTCACATTCATATACTGCATTTCTACTTCTACAAATAGAGGGAAATACTTTTAAACGCAACAAGAAAAATACAACTGTGCAAAGCACTTACAACACAAGACCGTTTGAGAGTTCATAACACTAGCATTTTCCACCTTCTGTATGTGTATACACACACACACACATATATATATATATATATATACATATATAAAAAACTTTGTTTTTGAGGGATTTTCCCCAACTGTGGCTGTCTTTCCTGCAAGACAAATCATGACAAGTAAGGTTAATGACATATGTAGCCAGAACTCCCTGATGCATTTTCCTTCTTAGTTCTTCAACAGCCTGAACCTCATAGGGTGATGATAGAGAGACGTGCGTTTCTTGTATGCAAATTCCAGTACTAACCAGCACCTTGACATTATGAATAAACATACAGAAAAAAAATTGTACAAAGGACTGTTTAGAAGAACGTCATGACAAACGCTCAGCAAATGTAGAGTACCGATATGCAAGAAAAGTGTTTTTCAGAAATAATGCACATGCATTTGTGTATACATATCTATACAGAAGATATATGCATGTGTATGCAAATATCTGCACACAGTCAGCTACATAAATGTTTTGTGTGTATATGAAAAGAAAATGCAATACATGCTTACTGAAATAGAAGGAAAATGGATTTCTTTTGTAAACACTGTCATCTGTCAAACAAAACGTAATCAGTCCCAATGACAAAGGGTTCATGACTCAACCTGACTTGGACCACTGCATAGCAGTAGCACCAGTCAGAAAAAGAAGTGCAGCAAGGGTGAAAGTGAAGGGGGAAGCTGGCCTGGGCTACATATTAGGGGGTGTGATCGGGAAGTACAGTTCTTGTTGGTACAGAAGTGCGCAACTTCAGTTTCTTGTGTAGTTAGCTGCAGCAAAGGGCTTACTAGACTTAAAGCAGAAGACTTTTTTTTTTTACTCAAACAGAAGAGCTGAAGGGGTGGAGGCAGAGTACCTGGCTTCCAGCTGCAGTGCCAGACTAGGAGAGTAGACTTATTTTTAATTGGGGACTGACACCAGATGCTAGATGAACCAACTACACCTATCCCAGCTGTCAAGTAGACAGCCAAAATTAGACAAGTCTACAATGGTTGACACAATTTATTTAGACTTAGTAAACCATTAACCTGCACTCTGGGAAACCAGACAATCAGGAGCTACTAATCTAAAGGTTGTACGCACTAGTCCAGGGTGTCCAACATGTGGCTTGATAATTACAACCTGGCCCTCACTATGTCCCATAACAATCTGACTCGACAATGTAGACGCATGTTGGACAAGGTAATTTGTTCCCCCTAAAATTTGTACAGTATGCAAATGGCCTCTGATTCAAAACAGTTGGGATACCCCTGCACATGTCAGTAAGCACAAACTAATCCATCATGGTAGGGTTGGGAGAAAGTGAGACACTAACCTTTGGCAGCTGAGGTAGCTTGTGGAGCTGGAAGCCCATGGATGAAATATATAACCTACATATACAAAGACCTCTGAACTCACCACTTAAATATCCGCAAAAGGTAAGATACTGTAATATAAATCAAAAAATATAAAAGCAATCATTTTGCTTATATGGTTTACATCTCAAACCTATATATTTAACTATCAATATATCAATTAAATTTAAAGACTATAACTCCAGCATACTTCCCTTCAAACTAATACGATATGATATCATATAGTTTTTTCATATATTTTTTTAAATATTTTTTTTTTCATATATTTTTTCACATTTTTTTTATATGGTTTATTTCATATGTTTTTTTTTTTTATATATACACTTTCTTCATGTGTTCTTTTACACTTATGGGCTTATCATATCGTATTAGTTTGAAGATTTATATTACAGTATTAGTTTTGCACTGCTTGTAGATGTTAAACAACAGTGTATGTTAGAACAGAACAAAGCATGTGTTTGTGCCTTTAAATTTCGAAATAAGCTTGTCTGCTTACAGGAATATATATCCGGGCTTTTGCCTGATAATGATGCACACTGAGGACGCCTTGAGCGAAACCGGTCGCCGGTTTGTGTTTTTGTTGGGCAGGTGCCTAATAAACTTCTCACAACTTTGGTTTTTGGATTTATTTGGAGTGCTGGATGCTTTTTTTGGTACTGTATATTTGAATTACGAGCACCTTGATGTTCCGCGCACTTTCAGTGGGTTGTTGTGTTGATGTTGAGTGCTGGGACATTTCCCTGGAAGCCTAATAGATGGAAAGGGCCTGGGGATTTATTGGCGGGGATTTTGTTTCACTACAAGAGGAATTAAAGCCGAAGTTGGGCCAGAAGTGGCGAGTATAAGAACCTGCTTATAATATGGCAACAGGTACGGATTTCAAGACTTATTTGCAGAATATAGTCGCAAACAAGGATGACTGTGCTTTGTTTACAGTTGCACACACAGAACGTGAGATTCTACAGAATAAAGCTGGGGCAGGGCAAACTGACTTGTCGGAAATGTTTAGGCAATTAACAGAAGCATCTAAAAAGGTACGCTCTTGTGTATGGCACTGTAAACTTTTGAAGGCATATTTAGCAACTAAAATTATACCTAGAGGCCTTAGAGTGTATGTCGAGCCAGGACTGGGTACAGATGATGGGGAGTTTATGTCAAAATGGAGGGCTATATAGACAACAGTCTCAAACATGTTTTTAAAGATGCTTGTGGAACATTATTGAACAAGTTACCCGTTTTGGTGAACAAGTTAGAGCCAAGCTTTGAACGTACCAATGACTTTTTAGCAGCTTCAAATTATCAGAATTTTTATACACAATTTGTTGCAGATACTGAAAAGTATGATGAGGAACTGTGTAAAAGAAAAATGAATAAATATCAGCGTGATGTTAATGATTTTAAAATGGCAACAGTTTACACATGAAAAAAGCAAAAACGAGGGGTGAGGTTTTCAGATGACAAACAAATCCCCAGGCCAAAAAGAAAGAGAGTTAAGTCTATTTTAAGAAGACAAGATAAACCATCTAGTGCATCGGAATATTCTTCTAGTCTTTCCAACACAGATACAGAACCAGAAATAAGTGAAATTCAAGATTTTCCTTCACCGGCGTCTAAAAGATACAAGACCCCTTTAGAAGGGCAGGTCGTAAACATCGTAGAAGAAACCGTGATGGAGATGTTTCAGGACAATTTGTTACAACAGTAGATTCAGATTCTAGTAATGGTATATATCAGGTTAATGACATTAACAACTTGATCATTAACCTACCCAAATTCACTTTTTCAGATAGCGAACTCAGTGTGCTGAATAAAAGTTTAGGTTTTGTTCCTTCATTTTTTGTGTCACAATATGATGTGATTAATGATGTCAAAAGCTTTTGTAGAAAGTTAAATTTGAAATATTTTTATGCTCAAAAAGAACAAGCTTCAAATACAGTTGAACTACGTGGTTTTCAGTTAAAAAAAATCAGTTTATGCCTCCTTATCATAGCACAATAAAGACCTTTAAACAGTTAGTATTAAAAGATTTGCATTTGAAACAGTCAAGTGTTTTTTGTTCAGGGTTTGAAAATTTGACAAAAATAGAAAAACTAGCGTTGAAAGGGCTAATGAATAATCATAATATAGTTATAGTAGGTGCTGATAAAGGAGGGGCTGTAGTAATTTGGGACAAAGAGGAATATACCGCAGAAGCATTTAGACAATTGTCAAATACACAGTTTTACTCTATCTTGAATAGTGATCCCACATTTGAATACAAAGCCAAGATTGATAGGTTTTTACAAGAAGCTGTTGAATCTGACATTACTACTTCACATCTAAAGGGACAGCTCCAGGTTGACCATCCGGCTCCACAATATTTTTATATGGTCCCCAAAGTTCATAAGAAATTAGATAAACCTCCAGGTCGACCTATAGTGGCAGGTAGGGGTTCACTGACAGAACCCCTTTCGGAATATCTCGAATATAAATTAAAAAATGTATTGGTTTTGATAGCCAGGATTCGAGATACTAAACAATTTCTGTTGCTGGTAAATGATGTACAAGTCTCGGAGGATGATTATTTGGGGACCCTTGATGTACAATCTTTGTACACCAGTATTCCTCATTTAGGAGGTATTACAGCAGTGGAGTTTTGGATGGAACAATCAGGAATGTATAGCACACAAGAACAACAATTCTTGATTCGATTGCTTAAATTGGTATTAGAACATAATGCCTTTCAATTTCACAACCAATGGTATTTACAAATCAAGGGAACAGCAATGGGGGCTACTTTTGCCCCCACCTATGCTTATCTGTTCATGGGGATTTTAGATTCCCAATATATATATGTAATTCCTGTTGAATTTAAAGCACAGCTTGTAATGTGGCGAAGATACCTGGATGATTGTTGGGTTGTGTGGGGCGGAGACGCTTTGGGCTGGCAAAAATCCGTAGAATATCTTAATCAGAATCGACATGGTATTAAATTCATAGGGGATATTAACCACTATGAAGTGGAATACTTGGATGTAAAAGTTAAAAAATCTACATATGGACTTTTGAATACGGATTTATATAGAAAACCATTTTCTAAAAATGCACTTTTGCATGCCAGCAGTTGTCATCCGCCCCACACAATCCAAAACATACCAGAATCTCAATTTCAGAGAGTAAGAAGGATCTGCTCTGAGTTATGAGATACAGGCTTTAGATTTGGAAAACAGGTTTATAAGCAGGGGTTACAAAAAGAGTGGTGTCAAAAAGGCACATAAGGCAGCTAGCCAAATGGACAGATCTACACTATTGGTTGATACTGAACATCAAGATGATGCACAATATGTAAGGTTTATTACTACCTATGGTAGTAATACCTTTCAAATAAAGGATATATTGGCTAAACATTGGCACATCTTGCATTCTGACACATTTTTTACTAACTTTGTTGATCAAGAATGTCACTTTGGGTATAGAAAGGGTTAAGAGCATAGGACATTTGTCTTCCTTTACAAAGGGTACAATAAAGAAGTCTACCTACAGGAACATAGTGGGGAGAACTTTTTGTGGCACATGCAAATATTGTAAACTTATGGCAAAAACAAAGTCATTTACATCGGTGAACACCAAAAGAGTGTTTGATATTAGATATCTTATTACTTGTAATAGTTCATGGGTTGTTTACATGGCAGTTTGCCAATGCGGTACATTTTATGTGGGACAAACTTCCTGTATATTTAAACAGAGAATAGCTCTTCACATTAGCGACATTAAATGTCAGAGACCATGCAGTGCTTTATATAAACACAAAATGGCTCATACAACAGCACATTTTGTGTTTATAGGCTTAGATATGGTAGTGATGCAAGATACCAATGAAAGTAACCGACATCGGATATTAACACAAAAAGAGCGCAGATGGATAGTGAATTTGGGGGCATTATTTAAACCTGGTCTCAATGATCATTGGTAATAAAGATAGGAATAGATAAAAATATGGTATTTTAGTCTTTCTAAATACAACAGAGGGTATATATAAGTTGATAAAAGGTGTTATTTAACAAAATATACAAAGCAGAGTTATAAAAGAACATAGCAGAATTCAGTTAGGTTAGAATAAATTATACACCAAATATCAGGTGTATGTTTTATGTATAATTAGTAACATTAGAGAATTTTTTTAATTCTGCTAGTAATAGCATATATATAGTTCCAGTTGTAGAAGATAGTGATTGTATAGATATATTCTGGTGGAGGGTATCATATAGTTTTCTTATATATTTTTTTTATATTTTTTTTTTACATTTTTTTTATATGGTTTATTTCATATATTTTTTTTATATATGCTTTCTTCATGTGTTCTTTTACACTTATGGGCTTATCATATCGTATTAGTTTGAAGGGAAGTATGCTGGAGTTATAGTCTTTAAATTTAATTGATATATTGATAGTTTAATTTATAGGTTTGAGATGTAAACCATATAAGCAAAATGATTGCTTTTATATTTTTTGATTTATATTACAGTATTAGTTTTGCACTGCTTGCTAGATGTTAAACAACAGTGTATGTTATAACAGAACAAAGCATGTGTTTGTGCCTTTAAATTTCGAAATAAGCTTGTCTGCTTACAGGAATATATATCCGGGATTTTGCCTGATAATGATGTACACTGAGGACGCCTTGAGCGAAACCGGTCGCCGGTTTGTGTTTTTGTTGGGCAGGTGCCTAATAATCTTCTCACAACTTAGTTTTTTGGATTTATTTGGAGTGCTGGATGATTTTTTGGTACTGTATATTTGAATTCCGAGCACCTTGATGTTCCACGCACTTTCAGTGGTTTGTTTTATACATATATATATATATATATATATATATATATATATATATATACACACACACACACACACACATATATATATATATATATATATATATATATATATGCAATCCAGTAAAGTTAACATAAGCTTAGAGTTACAGCTTGTAAAATCTAACTATAGAGACAGCTAAGTGTCCATTTATAGTCACCTGAAGTACGCACTTGTATGGTGCATGAACTGCAAGACATGGCCTCCATAGAACCCCACCACCACCTACATCAGTGGTATGCATTACAGCCCATAATGAATAACAAGTTTAACATGTTTTTGCATAGTTCAAAATAACAGACTATATATAGCTTGTTACTTCCCCCCCCACTGACACAGGAGAAACTGTTTGCTTTCTTTTCATTTTCAGATTACTCCCGTCTCCTTTTCTTCCTTTACTACAGTATCTTGTAGTTAATACACTAAATACTTAACCACACATATAAATCTCTCCTTAGTCTTCCTGGGCTTGTGTACTACTCCCTGTAATATTCCTTTTCCCCGTCTCAGCTTCTATTGTCCACTGCTCAGCTCATACTTACTGACTGCATTGCTGACTCAGTGGTTGGGCCCTGTTACACTCAGGCTCACTCGGTTCCCTACCCTGCTCCCCCAATTCCCACCTCTCCTACTCTACATTTAAACTACCCTAACTTCACCCCTACACGTCATTCAACACAAGCATAAAAACAATCAGAAAATAACCTAATAGCAGTTGCTCTACAATTAGCATCCCTTACTCATTTAAAGTACTGCAACCCAGCATGTCCTTTTAGAAGTTACAGTGCTGTTACTACAAACTATGCTTACCAAGTAACATTTCACAGTGCAAACTAATATCTTCATCTGAATATAACTTGCGTGCACACAAAATGACAGACTCGTATCCTACTACTGTACCTCCTCACCATATTAGCACACACTATCAACTATCATACCTCCTGAATATAAATACTGCAAACCCACACTCACTCCACCAACAGTTACCAGGTTTATCAATTACCACACCGCCCACACTGTACCAGCAAACCTTAGAATTTTTTCAACTACAGGTATCTTAAATCTGTATGTTACCATATGAAATCTAATAAAACTAAAGCACAAATGCACTTGGCTACATACTTTTTTTTTGGAAATTATATGGAAGAATCAGTGGAGACATTCAACCCATAAAAAACACGGACACTAACAGCACAGTATTAAATGTACGATTCTCCAGTTTGAGCCTTCAATCCCTGAAGCATATGCAACAAAATCAAGGATATACATGCTTTTACTGCTACCAATTCCCAAGACAATCATAGCTACAGAAACCTGGCTAAAAAAAAAAAAGAAAGAAAAAGACAAATGACAATGAAATTACCCCACCTGGTTCCAATATAATTAGGATTGACAGAACAAATAAACGGGTAGACTGAACTGCCATCATCTACATGAATTCACTAAACATAACCACATACAAACAGGAAAATGACAATGTAGAATCTTCAAGACACGGAAACGCTCCTACAATGGGACAAGATCAGGGCTACCGTTGTAGAAGGAAGCAGAAGTCCACAAAAACTGATAGGTCAAAACAGAGCCATAAAGACAACAGAGTGGACTATTGAGGATAAGAAATTATGTACTGTTACTATTATGCAAGGCCACCAGAATTTCCAGACTGATGATATACAAAATGATTGAGAGAGAAATTAGAGGAAAGAAAAATACTTCAAAACTGACAGAAGCTTCAAATAATTTCTGTTCATAAATGCAACAGATTTATGAAAAAACATTATATACAGACCATGAAACGTTGGGACATTTGGCAAGAGAAGCGACTAAGGAAGTGTGAAAAAATAAAATCTACAGATTTTTGAAAGGTACAAAAAATATGGACTTGGGAAAGAAAGAGATATGATATGGTGCTACATTTATTCAAAGGAGAATGCCAAATTAATCAATACAAAAAAGCAGCCACAGACATTTGAAGAGAAATACAGGCGAAGGCATCCAGATATGGAAAATGTCGCAATGCAAAAAAAAATACCACAAAGGGGGAATGTAGAAGAAAAGATCAATAAAGGTGAAGTTTAAAAACAAAACAAACAAAAAAAACCCCAAAAAACAGTAGTTGAAGTTATGGAATGCCTATGAAGTGAAGGACTTGGTGTAGAAAGTCTAACACAGACTATGTCACAGCATGATGGAACGAGTCCCCCAAATAAAGAAAAACAGGAACAGCAAGACATCTGAAGAAGTATGGACATGGTAGAGAGAGATTTAATATGGTGCAATATTTAGTTTTGCTTTCTCCTTTGCATAGTCAATACAAAAAGAGCATCACCAAAGATATCTGAAGAGAAATGCAGATAAAGGCATCTGGATATGGAATATTTTACAATATAAAAAATAATCCAGAGGGAAAGTAGAAAAGAGGACTAGTAAGTGAGAAGTTAAAGAAATAGAAAGTGAGGTTATGGATTACCTGCAGAGTGAAGGACTTGGTGTAGAAAATCTAACTTCGATAAAATCACAGCAGGATAGAGCAATAGATCCCAAAATTAAAGACAAACCAGTGGAGGAGGAAACATCTGATCAGCTGGCATATCTTCATAGGAAACCAGTACCAAAGTTCAGTTGGAGATGCACAGCAAGGGAAGAAAGAGGAAACTGTGGCAAATCTGACAGTCAATACTGTGGACTGATAGGCCAGTGAATTCCCATATGAAAGAGCAACAGATAAAGGATGAAACTGGACAGAATATGGCACAGGAAGACACTGTAATGTTCTATAGAATGCCCACAGGAAATGGGGAACAAAGAATGTGCCCTCAGTTTAGTAGAAAATGATCTAAGAGAAGAGTTTATGATTTAATACAGATGGGCAGACATTAAGATCGATTAAATAAATAAGACTGCAGAAAGTCAATTAAACCCAAAAAGTTAGAAGATTTAAACAAATGAACACAGTAATTAGGACTGTTCATAGAGATTCATATGATATAACAGAAGCAAATAAGATATATTACTGTGCAGCTACATAATATAATGTATTGCCACACAAACAGAGCAGTAATGGAAAGGAAGGGGAGAAATCAAATGCTATCATAGAAGTATCAAACAGAGAAAGCTATAAAATGAAACTCTGTAGTTTTAGGAAGAACTGAAGATGTGAAAGAAGTTGGTTTGAGTCGAGTATCGGTAGTACGAAGAACTTCCTTGGAAGCCGGTGGCTGCTCAGCAGCTCTGGACCCATTCAAGGTAGAGACATTCGCAGGATCCTAAGTCAAAGAAGAGTCTGGCGGCATACTGGACTCCTAAGGGTCTCGGTAGCGGCCTGCGAATCCATAAAAGCTGGGATCAGGGGATGCGAAAACGCCTCACTGAGGACTGGAGAACGGAAGACTAGCTTAACGGAAGCTAGTCGGCAGTTCTGCACCTGTGCGGCCTGTCTCTGTCTTTATCCTTTCGTGTTTTTGGAAGATCGGTAGTTGGATGACTTACAGAAGCCATATTGGAATACGGGGACCGAGAACGAAAATATGTAGCTACAATAAGGGCCCGACGACGTATAGTTCTGGCGTTGAACAAAGCACAAAAGTGACAGCGAGGTATGTTTTGGTCTGGGCCTAAACAGGTGACAGTAAGAATGGAAGTCTCGGTGTGGTATTTGCTTTCCACAGGCGAGACAATTGTTAACCTTTTCTGACATCGGGTAGAACAAGAAAAAAGGATCCCCACAACGGGGTACTTAGCTTTAGAAGACTTCAACTTCAATTCGGAAATGAAGCTCGGGTAGTGGCCGACCGGCACTCGTGTGAACAGCTTCTACTTCTGGCTCCTCGGCAAGAAAGACTGATGTAAGGGCGTCAGGCTGCCTGATTTTATACCACTGACAACCTGATCTCAGGCAACTGACGCAGAAATACTAAGCCTCTGGTATTCGGGCCGACTGAGGGCTACCCCTGGCAGGATAACCCAAGTGTAATGACTGCAACAGTGAAACACGAACATCTAAAAATATCAACACCGGCAGAAAAACATAGAAGATATGCAGATAAATATAAAGGAAAAGCACAAAAAAAAATGTACTGATGACCCAAAAAAGTTTTATACAGAACTGTGAAACAAGTCAAAAGAAACAGAAACATCACACAAAAAAGAAGAAATAAATACATTTTGGAGAAATAATCTATGAAGATCCTGTGGAACACAGCTGCTAAATGGATAGAAGTTAAAGAAAGAATAAGATGTTCAAATCATGGGATAAAGTAATGGCCACAAAGATTTAAACAAAGTTAAGAAAAGCCCCCTAACTGGAAAATCCCAGGACCAGATGCAGTACCTAACTTCTGGCTAAAAGTATTAACATCTTTACATGAAGACACAACATATTCAACTGCCTTTTTGGCAAAGAATTTCCATGAGGTCCTCCAAAGGTGACATCCTCAGGTGGTGATCTGCGGACCCTTCTTCATCGATACTGGTGTCCTCAGTAAGGGATTCCAATTGGGAATCCAAGTGCCTCCTTTTGTATTGATGCTTACTGCTTACGAGGGACCTCCTCGGTGGGGTGCTCCGGAGAGGTGTTGGAAGACTCGGGATGTTCCAAAAAGGAAACAGTCTGGAAGTCTTTCAGGGTAGGCTGTCCTGGAGGTGACAACACAGATGTCTCAGGCACAATATCTGCTGAGGTGGGACCAGGCGCCAAAGCACGGAGAGTCAAGGCTCTTCTGGGGACAGAGAGAACCCCCCTCAACCACTTTGAATGCCGAGGGAGAACAAGTCGAGGGCAATGACCCCAGAGCAGAGGCTGTCATGGAAGAAGCCCAACAAATCCACTCCATCCCTGAATCAGAGTGTAGAGTTAGAGCTGAGCTATCAACCATCGAAGCCCCAAGGGGAAGAGGCAGATCCAAAAGCTTGGCAGTGGATATCAACCTCTTGGACTGTATGCTGAAGCTGCGGCTCCGAGAACCGCTCTGCCCCAAAACAGTGGGAGCCGGAGCAGTCGGGGAAACTGTTGGGAGTTGAGGTACTCATACCCATCTACTCAGACATCTTGACTTCAGGTAATTTTAGGCCCAATAACTCCGAAGCTGAGGGTCGGATCGAAGGAGGAGTTATTGGGGCAAAGGCAAGTTTGATGGCACACGGATCCTAAGGGTGACGAGTGGGCAAAACCACAGCAGGATTTGTGTCTGGAGAAACTTCATCAGCATCCTATCTACCTCTGCTTTGGACAGACTGTTGGAAGATGTGGTGGATGACGCAACAGATGGAGGTGTAGACACTGACTTGGAAGATTGTAGAATCGGAAACTCTGGGCTTGAGGCAAGCAGCTCTGGTGAAACACTGAGACCAGTGCCGCTGGGAAGCCTGTATGACAATCGGAGCAGTCACTCAGATCTTTAGTTTTTGTCAATTTCTGTGGTTGTTCACCTGTCCTAAGAGCCCTTTTCTAGTGACAACCTGCGCTCTACGTTTTTTGGCGGGGGGGGGGGGGGGGCTGAAGTAGAAGGCAAAGAGGAGGAAGGGGCAGTGGATGGAAGTAGGCCTTTTAAGATCAATTTGTTCCTCCAGTCTGTTAAAGCCCATTGGTTGAAGCCAGCACAGATGGATCTGGAGGAATCTAGAAGTGAAGGTCCTACACATACCACACACTCAGTGTGGGCATCTGAGAGCGGGATTTTGTGCCTGCAATTGACACATTTTTTTAAACTGACCGGTTTTGATTCTGCCATAACCAAAAGGTTCCTACAAAACAGAGCAAGCAGAATTTTTTTTTTTAAAGGAATAGAAAGAAAAAGGAAGAAAGGGAAAAAAAGAAGTTATGTACTCACCATAACGTTCCATCTGAGTAGGTAAACTTCATTTGTCAGCAACCTGTGGGTATCGGATCCATATCGGTTCCGAGCCGGCAGCTTCAAACAGCTAAGATCCGAGCTCCAAGCTCCTCCCCTTACCCATAATCCCCCGCCATCCCTCTCTGACCTCAGATCGAGTTTGCTATGGTAAAACAGCATATTACAACAAAAGATCACCTGCAACTCCTAACCTGGTGTTATCCGGAGAAAAGGACAAGGAATACTTCTAGGACGCACTATAGGTTAGGGGGATGGAGGGGGGGGGGGTTGGTTGCTGACAAATGAAGTTTACCTACTCAGATGAAACGCTATGGTGAGTACATAACTTCTTTATCTGAAGTAGTGAACTTCATTTGTCCATCAACCTGTGGGACAGAGTCCCCAGCTAACCAAACTTGGGGGGTCCTCATGGAAGGATATTCCGGAGCACTGCAGAGCCGAAGGATGCTCTCCCTCTGGAAATTAGATCCAACTTGTAATGGTTAATGAAAGTGTGGGATGAAGCCCAAGTGGCTGCTGAACAAATGTCGTCCAGGGAGACTCTGGAGCAAAAGGCAGCAGAAGTAGAGATCGATCGGGTAGAATGAGCATGGACTCTTTCAGGTTCAGGTCTACCAGAACTCTTGTATGCAAGGAGTATACATTGGGAAATCCATCTGGACAATGTAACTTTTGATACGGGTTTGCCCAAAGAGGGTTTTGCAAAGGATACAAAGAGTTGCTCAGATTGCCTATGTTCAGTGGTCCTGTGCAAGTAGAATCTCAATTGCCTATGTACGTCCAGAGAATGTAATTTGTATTCACCCTTGTTTTGATAATTTGGAAAGAAAACTGGCAAATTAATAGATTGATTAATATTGGGCTCAGAAGCAACTTTGGGTAGGAAGGAGGGATTGGTCCTGAGGGAAACTCTATCTTTATGGAAGACCAAGTACGGTGGTTTGGCACAAAGGGCTTGAAGCTCCGAAACCCTTCTGGCCGAAGTGATAGCAATGAGAAAAGCAGTCTTCCAAGGTAAGTAATTCAGATCCACCGTGGCTGCGGGTTCAAACGGAGGGCCGGTCAAGGACTGGAGGACAAGAGTTAAATCCCATGGAGGGACTGCGTCTTTCACCGGAGGTCTTAAGAGGAAGGTGCCTTTTAAGAACGTCTTACATAATTTGGAAGATGCTAAGGAACCGAGGTCACTTCCCACATGATAATGGGAAATTGCAGCTAACTGGACTTGACCGTTGAAGAGCTAGCACCTTGGTCGAATAAGGTCGACAAAAATTCTAACACCGCTGGTATGGGAGCTAGAAAGGGATACAAATTTCTATGCTCCGCCCAGATAGTAAAGCATTTCCATTTGCTGTTATAAACCTTTCTCGTAGAAGGTTTATGAGCAGCCACTAAAATAGCCTCAACAGGGGACGAGATACCGGGAGTCCTAACTATTACTGGAACTGATCAGCCAAGCAGTGAGCTTGAGGTTGTCCAGGTTCGGAGTTGGTAAACCCAATGGGCGAGAGATCAGATCTGGGGTGGGATCTAGAATCCATGGAGGATTCACTAGGTGAGAGCATAGACATAGGAACCATGTTTGACGAGGCCAGAATGGGGCTATGAGGATTACTCTGCTCCCCAACTGACGGGCTTTCTGCAAGAATTTTAGCATTAGGGGAAGAGGGGGATAAGCATAAAGTAGACCGGATGGCCAAACATGCACCACAGTGTCTCCGGGGGATTCCCCTGGTGGGGGAATTAGAGCGAAGTAGTCGCTGCACTTTGCGTTCGAAGGAGACGCGAAGAGATCGCAGCAAGGTTGACCCCACTTGAGGAAGATTTGCTTCGTTATTCTGGGGTTCAGAGACCACTCGTACGGCGAGAGGATGGTTCGACTCAGCCTGTCTGCTAAAATGTTCGACTGACCCGGGATATGCGTTGTTATGAGAAAGCGGTTGGTGGAGATTGCCCATTCCCAAACTCTCATGGCCTCTCGACAAAGTGGGTAGGATCTGGTTCCCCCCCTTTTGTTGATCTACCAGACCACTGACGTTGTCTGTATGAATTGCAACCGTTCCTAAGGGAAGAAGGGCTTGGAATGCTTGCAACGCCAAAAGCACCGCTCTCATCTCTAGGACATTGCTATGCAATAAGGTCTCTGAATGGGTCCACGTGCCTTGGACGGTTCTGCCCATGCAGTGCCCCCCCCACCCTAGGCGAGAAGCATCCGTGGTCACCGTGGTTAGAGGCGGGGACATAGAAAAGGGGCGCCCTATCTGGAGGTCCGGGGATTGGAGCCATCAGAGCAGGGAATTCCTGCAAGCCCTGCTGAGGGGGATAGGTGCACTCAGTGGGCATAGCAAGATGGACTATTGAACCTGCAAGGCCCACTGTAGTACTCTCATGTTCAAGCGGCTAAAGGTAGCAGATTGATCGTGGCCACCATGGAACCTAGAGCCCTCAGAACCAATTCCGCTGGAGGAGCTGGGGATTGTAAAAGGGCCAGTACATGGAGCTTCAGGGTGCGAATCCGGTCCGGAGTTAAGAAGACTCTCAATAGGTTTGCGTCTAATCTGGCTCTTATGAAGTCTAAGATCTGGGTTGGATGAAGGGAAGATTTGTTGAGATTGATTGCGATTCCCAGCCGAGAGGCCAGATGGAGGACGTAATCTCTGGCTGAACATAGTAGATGCCTGTTGGGGGCGGTCAGGAGCCAGTCGTCCAGGTAGGGGAAGACCTGTATACCCTGGAGTCTCAGGTGGGCCGCTACTACTGCCAACACTTTGGTGAACACCCTGGGGACTGTGGTGAGACCAAAGGGGAGGGCCCTGAACTGGTAGTGACTGGCTCCTAGCCGGAAGCGGAGAAACCTTCTGGAGTGTCTCTCCATCAATATGTGGTAGTACGCATCCTTGATGTCTATCGAGCACATCCAGTCATTCTCCCGCATGAGGGGGAGAATGGACTGAATGGTGACCATCCGGAACTTTTCTTTGGCCACTGACAGGTTTAGCAAGGACAGGTCGAGGATTGGCCTTAAGTCCCCCGTCTTTTTTGGCACCAGAAAGAACTTGGAGTAGAAGCCCGATCAGGACTGGGGGGACGCGCTGGATCACTCTTTTTTCTAGCAGCTGCTTTATTCCTGTGGCTGCTGCCTCCCTTTGATTGGGTGGGACATCGGGGAGGCTCCGGGGTCTGGGCGGGGGATTCAGAAAGGGGATTTTGTAACCTCTGGATGTGATTTGAAGCACCCAGCAATCTGTTGTAATGGACTCCCAAACTGCCAGGTGCCTCGAGAAACACCCCCCGACTGCCTCCAGAGTGGAACAGTCGGGTAACCCTTCAGGGCTGCTGCGCGGGCAGATCCGAAAAGGGTTCTCTCGACCTGAAATTCTTCGGTCCCCCTCTGCCTCTGGGCCGGCGTCCACCTTGTCCTCCTCTGCCTCCGAAGGACGAGGGGTCCGAGCGAACAGGACTGTTGAGACTTCCGGAACCACATCTTCTTCTGTCCCCCTTTGGTTCCTGGAGAAGGACCTCTGGGGGGCCGAGAAGCGGACTCTGATGGCAGATGTCTTCCGTCTTTCTCGCTCTGGACCAGCGTGTCACGACGGTCTTGCCAAAAGCGAAGAACCGTCAAAGGGCATTTGCGAAGGGCGCCTTGAAGGGTTCTGCAAAGTTGCAGAGGCGGAGCCAAGCGTGTAGTCTCAAAACAACGCCCGCTCCACTAGCTCTAGCAGCTCCTTCCGTGGCATGGGAGAGGAGCCGCATAGAAGTGTTCGAGATGGACTTGAGAGTGGCCATTTGAGCTGAGAACACCTTCTTATCCTCAGTCGACATGGACTCTGGGGGCGACCCGGCGTATTCCTTGATGAGATCCCACTGGAGTTGTATGACGTGTGCCATATAGTTCAGCGACCTCACTGCGAAGGTAGCTGAAGCGAACATCTGCTTCCCCAGGCGGTCCATCGTCCGAGACTCCTTGTCGGGAGGATGGACCGAGGAACTCTCCTGGGCTAGTTCCCTCTTGGTGGTAGCCGCCACCAACATGGCATCTACAGGAGCACCTTTAATCCATACCGCCCTATCAGTGGGGGGGACTAAGGATTTTATCCGGCCTCCCTGGAATGGGCTCAACAGTGTCCGGTTCCTTCCATGCCCTGGTAGTGATGAGATCTACCAGGGGATCGGAGGGAGGGGACAGCCAAGAGGTAGATGGGCCTGCGTCAAATGTCTCCAGGGACACAGACTCATCAGAGGAAGGTTTTTGGGCTGACCACCCCCTCTAATTCAAAGCATTTCCATAATGTATCCGAAGGAGACATCCTCGGGGGGTGACCTTGGGGAACCTTCCCCTTCCTCTAAATCCGTGTCTTCTGTCAAAGACACAGGTGAGTCCAAGTGCCTCCTCTTGCACTTACGTTTGTGAGGGACCTCCTCGGGGGGGGCTGTCCGAAGAGGCCTCACCAACCACATCTTGTTCCTCTAAGGGAACGACCTGGGACGTAGGCGCAGGCTGTCCCTGGGGCCGGGTGGTGGAAGGTAGGCCCGTCTGAGCGGGAGTGCAGGGTTGATCTGTAGTCGGAGCCTGGGGCCTGGAATCCCTCGACAATACCCTCTCCACTACATTGAACACCGAGGGAGAACTGCTCTCTCTAGGATCCGAGAGCAGCCCCCTTGGATCCGATGTGTGGATCGGGGCCGGCGCCAAAGCAATCAGATCCGAACAGCCAGTATGCTCCGACCGAGCTGGAGCCGACGCACTGACCCTTCCCGATCCGAGCTCAGCTCTCGGCTCCAAGAGCTCGGATCCGAAAAGGGACCTGACAAACTCGAGGGCACGGTCGGAGCCGGCACGGCACCATCAGCGCCGAACCTCCCCGGGCTTCTATGCAACCCGGATCCGAAGGCTCCGAACCCCGAAAGTGGGTCAGAGAAGGAGCAATCGGGGAGAAAAAGGGGGTTGAGCTCCCCCCCAGAGGAGGGGGGAGGCATGAGTACTCCCATCTGCAGCTGGGCCTGGAGGAACCTACGCATCATCCGGTCCATATCTGCATTGGACAAGCTTCGGGTAGACCTAGAGGAGGCAACCGAGGTGGGCTGGGAGTGCCGCCTCGATGACCCCGACGGCGACCGTGTCCCCTCCGGCGAGAAGCGAGGTGAATGTAGCCGGGAAGGAGAAGGCAAGGAAGCCCTGGGAGAAGCAGCTTGCTTAGCCGGCGGAGCAGAGGAGGAAGACTCGGCCCACCGCTTGTGGTGTCTTTCCTTCTTCTTCTCCCGCCTAGCATCCTTCTCCTCCTGGCCCAAGGTGGGAGGTTGAGTCCCGGCCAGTGGAGCAGGGGTGGAAGGGGGCACTACCGCGGCCGCGGCAGGTGCCACCAAGGGAGAGGAGGTCGAAGCCGGGGGCAAAAGTCCTGCCAGAATCAGCTTCGATCTCCTGTCCTTTAGAGGCCTGGGGTTGAAGGCTGCACAAATAGTGCAGCCTGAGGAAAGGTGGTCAACCCCAAGGCAAATAACACACCGAGTGTGGCCATCCGCCGGGGATAGCTTATGGCCACACTCGGTGCATTTAGAGAAAATGGTTTTTGGGGCCTCAGACATAGTTAAAGAAAAACAACACAAGGCCCAACACACACACCTTCACACACACGGGGAGGAATAAACTACACTAAAAATTAACCAGATAACAATATTAAAACTAAAGGGTTTTAAATACAAGGGCAACACACAAAACAACAAGCAATATTACACTACAGAAAAATTAGAAAAGCAATATTTTTCTCACAGAACGACTAAAACCCATGCCTGGAACTCATTCAAAGCTGTTGAGTCAACCGCGGCAAACAAGATCTGCGGTCAGAGAGGGATGGCAGGGGATTATGGGTAAGGGGAGGAGCTTGGAGCTCGGATCTTCTTAGCTGTTTAAAGCTGCCAGCTCGGATCCGATATGCTTCCAATACCCACAGGTTGATGGACAAATGAAGTTAACTACTTCAGATCTGTCTACGTTGAAGTGTAGGGAACTATACAGGTATATAAGCTAAAACTTTAGACTAATTAGAAGAGAAAGAAGTAATAAGATAGATAAGACAATTAGACTGAAAAATTGTAATTCTTCACTCAAGAAACTCAAGGAGCTCAGAAACTCAATCCCGGTGCTAGTGGAAGCATGGCAAACGAGACCTGAAGAGATGAGGGGACAGCAGAGCATTATGTGTAGGGGAGGAACTTGTAGTTCAGAACCTAGAGCTTTAGTACACAGCCGAGTCAGATCCGATTCTCTGATCCGAACCCACAGATTGAAGATTGAATGAAGTCAACAACTTCAGATACACTGTTAAAACCTTCCAGATCTTCAACAGTCTCTTTCTCCTCCTACTTTCCAAACTTCCACAGGAATACCATCTATTCCTGGGGACTTTCCTATGCATTAGTTACGCATCACAATTTTTATCTCATCTCCTCCTATCCTGTTAGCAATTGAGCCTAGTCTACCTCTAACCTTGGCATATTCAATTCTTCCATAAACATTTCAATTTGGCTCTTTTTTTTGATTTCCATACTTCTCTGCTTTATACAGACTTTCACAGAATTTACAAAATATGTCTAATACCTGTACAGGACCTCGTTACTTTCCTTGTTATATGTTCCCTAAGTTTGGCGACAGCCCTTTCTACTTTCTGTTACCCGAGTCGCTGTGCTAAAGGTTTTTGTGCTCTAGTGTTATTAAGCAAAAAACAAACAGTTGTGTAACAGCAATCTTTCTAAACTTGTGCATATTATCAAGGTAATCCATTACTTTATGCTTCCCATTCTGCAGCTGATCTTCTTCTTGTTCTGAGAGCGCCCCCTATTCTGCAGTACTTCAACATTTGTCAGTCCCGCTAAATAATTCCTGTTACTTCTTAACCATAGCTCTCTTTCTTTTATTTCCACTCTATTTTTAAACTCCACCCTAATTTTATCCCACTCCCCAGCTATATTTTCAGAAGTAATTTCTATGCTCTATAATAGTTCCTGAGGAATTTCCACTACTTGTTCCTTAAATTCCTCTCTTTTCAACAGATAGGTGGGAAAGCACCAGTGTCTAATTTTTTATTTCATTACCCTGTGTTTTATTTTAATTATTGGCACATGATCTGAAATAGTTATCAGATCCGTAAAAAGACCTTAAATTAAATGCACACGTTCCTGTGAAATGTAAATTTTAAATTTTGTCTAGTCCAGATTTTATATCATGGGGAATAATATATAAATTCACTCCGTTCTAACAGAGAGGATTTAAACCTCAGATTTAGTAGTTAGCCAAGGATTGCTACATATATGCAGATATTGACAAAAGGTACTTTGACATACCAGCTTGGCAATTTATTGCCATAAAAGCCAAAGTAGAAGAAACAAACATTTTTGCAAAATTCAAAGGCAGAACCATCTTTGCCATTACTGATGGGAATGGCTGAAATTGTAATTATGTACATATAATGCTGGATTCTTTCATCTACATCGTCCGATGTGACAAAATCCTCAAGCCACTTCCTGGATCCAAGCCAGCAAAACCAGTGCGCTGGCCTTGAGTTCCTTTAAATGTTGTCTTCTTGTAACAGTCTCAACCACTACTAGTTTTTACTTTTAACATTTCTGGTACTGTCTACCTTTCTAGGAGCTCTGTGCTCAGAGGATGATATTACTGCCTTGGTCAAGTTCAATATTAAAGTTCTTAACCACACCTTCAATTACATCATAACTGAATCCTCCACTGTTACCACTGAATAATTTCTGAGGTGGATTACACGTCCTTATGAGCGAATGGAATTTCTTTACAGACCTTTACTGTCTCTATGTTTATAATGCTTTCAGTACTGAAAAATATAAACTTTTCAATGGCATACCATATAAAGGTATCAACTGACGGGTTCAAGTTCACTTAAATCCATAGCAAATGTTACTTTTTAATCACAGGCCAGAGACATGCCAACAACAGGCACAAGCTTAAGTTTAGATCTGCTACATTTCAGGCAAACTTCACAAATGTCAATTTTTTCAAGGTACACATGCATCCACAGTTTGTTTCTCAAACTATAAAGCAGCTGCATGTCCTACAGATATATTTTATGTGGCGCACTGGGTACAGCAGTTAGCGTTGTTGGCTCACAGCAAGAAGTTCTCCGGTTCAATTCTCGGTTGAGGAACCTTCTGTGTGGAGTCTGCATACCCTCCCTGTGTTCATGTGGGTCTCCTCCCACAACACAAATATTGTCATTACACAGGCCGATAAGGGTGGAGCCGTAGTCCTCATGGATACGGATTATTATCTGGGGGAGGGAAATGGACAACTTTCCAACCCTTCCCATTACATGAAAATGCCCATTGACCCCACCCTTAATTTCAAACAAGAAATTGACAACTTTCTGGATTTAGCTGTCTCTGAGGGTATCATATCTGACACAGTAAAGGCACATCTTACAGTGCAGGATCCACAGAAACAAACACTATATCTGTTACCCAAGATACACAAATGTCTCAACAAACCCCCTGGAAGACCAACTGCATCTGGCATGGGATCCCTAACAGAACTATTATCAGAGTTCCTTACTTTATATCTCAAACCATTATTGGGCTTGATTCGTGCCAGAATACAGGATACCACACAATGTTTGCAAATCATTGCTGAGAATCAACTGGAACCAGATTGGTTACTTTGTACCCTGGATGTCAAGGCTCTATATATACAAACATTCCACATTGGGCTGGATTGGAAGCCCTTAAACTTTGGTTAGACAAATCACTACTATATCCAGTAGGTTTCAACACACTCTTGGTCTGCATGGCTGAACATGTCCTCAACAAAAATGTTTTCTATTTTCAAGGAGAATGTTATTGGCAGCTTAAGGGCACTGCAATGGGGGCATCTTTTGCCCCTATATATGCAGACCTATTTATGGGATATGTTGAGGAACAACTTATTTATGACACCTCACATAATTTGTATCTAGATGAACTGGACATATGGCGTCAATATTTGGATGATTGTTGGTTGGTTTAGCGTTCTGATGAACAATATTTAGCAGAATTTGTCCAATATCTTAATCATAACAAATGGGGTATTGAGTTTTCATCCACTTATGATAAAAATGAGATCAATTTCCTGGGTGCAATTATAACCAGGAATTCTGATGACACTTTACGTAGTAAAACATTTCGAAAATGACCTCAGTATAACAGTCTATTACATGCAACTAGTATGCATCCGACCACATTATCCGAAACATACCCAAGTCTCAGTTTCTCAGGATTCGTAGAATCTGTTCCTCAGATAATGACTATGATGAATCTCAACAAGATTTAGCTAAAAGATTTAGAGCCAGGGGCTACCAAGAGCTTGACATCCGGGGTGCTCAACAAGTTGCTCTTAATTCCACCAGAACCTCCCTTCTCCAATATTCTGACAAGGTTCACACTGAACAGGATGAAACTATCTGGTTCATCACCACATTTGGACGTAACATTAACCTTATGAGGAATGTTATATCCAAGCACTGGAATATTCTCACTGCCAATGAGATCAAACCGTGGATTGGTGATGTAAGCAGGTATGGATATAGAAGGGGCAGGACATTGGAATAATTTTTTTCACATTACAAAAGGGTCAGTTCGGCTGGAGCCATACACCACCAATTAATCATGACAGGTGACAAACTATGGGGTACATACCATTGTGGTCATTGTTCA
This sequence comes from Protopterus annectens, assembly GCF_019279795.1. Taxonomy (NCBI): domain Eukaryota; kingdom Metazoa; phylum Chordata; order Ceratodontiformes; family Protopteridae; genus Protopterus; species Protopterus annectens. The sequence continues at coordinate 539,984,704 of NC_056725.1, read as the reverse complement.
TCATGTCCTTTCATTTTCAGAACAAAACATTTTACCAGTAAAAATACAGACAGAATATTTGATATCAAATTTTTTGGCAATTGTAACCGTGATTGGGTGGTATACCTTGCTACATGCACATGTGGTTCGTTCTATGTTGGACAGACTTCACGACCACTTGATTACGTATGTCTGAACATCGCAGTGACATACAAACTAGGAGGAGACCAATGCCTTATTTTAGACACAGTACACAACATAATTCAGCCAGGTTCCAGTTTACCATCATTGACAGAATCCTTGGGGACAGATCTAACAAACAGGGATGGCATTCTATTCTCACTAACAAAAGAGAAGTATTGGATCATTAAACTGGGAGCTTTGTTCTCACCAGGTTTGAATGATCATTTATAAATTTATGTGTTTCACTTTTATGGGCATGTGTTATTTTATTTTATTGTATAACTTTTCATTTTCTCTGTCTCTCATATAGGAAACAATTTGTATGTGGGAAGAACACATTGGGAAGAATCCTATTGGACAACTCATACTATATATATATATATATATATATATATATATATATATATATATACATATATATACATATATATATATATATATATATATATATATATATATATATATATATATATATATATGTGTGTGTGTGTGTCACTTTACAGCTAATGCTTTTTTATCCCACTGAGGAAAGCCTGCTGGCTGAAACCGGTCTGGGTGTTTATTATTAAAAGTTTATATACTTTACATATCAGCCTTTGGATGGTTTTTTGATGCTTTACACTGAATTTGATGCTGGCAATTTTCATCTCCTCCCACATTCCAAAGATGTGTCTGGAGTGTTTCTGCCCGGGCCTTAGCTGAAAATGGGCTCTGTCCCAGTCGGACTTTCCCAATAAACAAATGTTAAATAAATATGCACAACCAAAGATACAGTTTCTGTAAAAGCTTTCTGCTTCCCCACCCTGGTCACATTCTCTGAAATTGTGAGAAGCTCAGTCCCAGTGACTCCCCTTAAGGCCTTTATCTAGAATGTTGACACAATGCTCAGAGTTAGTGAATTCAAGAGTGACTATTTTTCTTCACAAATGGTGCGTTTACATGCAGTATCAACCACAACTTACCCAAGACTATACTACAAAAATTTCTGCAGCTAAGAAGGCTAGTTAAAAAGTATATGCTATCAGATGTCTTGCTGTTCTATGCTGTATTAAATTTTGTCACCTCTGTTTGGGCAGTCTTTAGCCCAGTGATAGTTGTGCTGACAAGCAGCACATCTGCTTACCTTTGTCATACTTACCAGGCAACGGTTTCACTGATCTATTTTTTGATCCAGTTTGCTACTTCATTTCTGCTGTGAAATATGCCCTGTCCTGACTTGTGCCCAAATGCAGTGCCTGATGACTTTCCCTGAAAATGCCCTTGAGACTGGTTTCATTAGGCAAAAGTAAATTCAGTACATGCTGCGTAATGCTCTTTCTTTTACATTAAGACCATGTAGGATCTTAATACTTAAAAACAAGCACTGCATCTGGGAGCAGTCTACACATCTCACTATATCTTTTCTCAAAACAAATTATGTAATCTGCCACTGAAACTGTACTGTCTTTGATAATATGATCACAATTACTGCATGCTTCAAGAATCCAATGTTTCCCTTTTTTTAAGAACCTAGCACAAGGTCTGGTTATTTAAGTGGTCATACTTCATCTGTGTTCAAACTGTCTTCTGAAATCTCCCATCAAAGAGCAACCGAAGAGCATGCTTTAATTTTCTCTGCTCAGTAATCACAGTCCAAATCTTAACCCCACTCTTCCAGTTTTCACAGAGCTTACGTTCATCAAGCACAGGTGGAATTATATACTTGGAAACCACATTCTGTTACTAATGAAAATGCTGAATAAACATTTAGTTTTCAAGATATAGGAAATGTATTTGTCTGAACATCCAATCTGCACACAGAACTCCCAACAGATAACCTTGCAGTTAAAATCAGAACTGCAAGAGGCAAATACTGCTAAAAACTGTCAAAGTTGACATTGCAAATAAAAATCTCCCACAAAACAGACACTGTTGTAAAACTCCTCAAAACTGCAGACTTCGCCTTCTCTCTTGCTCTCGAAGTCAGATGGGACTACGTTAATTTTCTGCGCCAAGTGTTCAAGCATATTTACTTAACACTGTGCTTTATTATTTAAATATTTTATATTCACAAAATTAATGAACAGCACCCAATGCAAGGGAAGAAGGGCTTGGAATGCTTGCAACGCCAAAAGCACCGCTCTCATCTCTAGGACATTGCTATGCAATAAGGTCTCTGAATGGGTCCACGTGCCTTGGACGGTTCTGCCCATGCAGTGCCCCCCCCACCCTAGGCGAGAAGCATCCGTGGTCACCGTGGTTAGAGGCGGGGACATAGAAAAGGGGCGCCCTATCTGGAGGTCCGGGGATTGGAGCCATCAGAGCAGGGAATTCCTGCAAGCCCTGCTGAGGGGGATAGGTGCACTCAGTGGGCATAGCAAGATGGACTATTGAACCTGCAAGGCCCACTGTAGTACTCTCATGTTCAAGCGCGCTAAAGGTAGCAGATTGATCGTGGCCACCATGGAACCTAGAGCCCTCAGAACCAATTCCGCTGGAGGAGCTGGGGATTGTAAAAGGGCCAGTACATGGAGCTTCAGGGTGCGAATCCGGTCCGGAGTTAAGAAGACTCTCAATAGGTTTGCGTCTAATCTGGCTCTTATGAAGTCTAAGATCTGGGTTGGATGAAGGGAAGATTTGTTGAGATTGATTGCGATTCCCAGCCGAGAGGCCAGATGGAGGACGTAATCTCTGGCTGAACATAGTAGATGCCTGTTGGGGGCGGTCAGGAGCCAGTCGTCCAGGTAGGGGAAGACCTGTATACCCTGGAGTCTCAGGTGGGCCGCTACTACTGCCAACACTTTGGTGAACACCCTGGGGACTGTGGTGAGACCAAAGGGGAGGGCCCTGAACTGGTAGTGACTGGCTCCTAGCCGGAAGTGGAGAAACCTTCTGGAGTGTCTCTCCATCAATATGTGGTAGTACGCATCCTTGATGTCTATCGAGCACATCCAGTCATTCTCCCGCATGAGGGGGAGAATGGACTGAATGGTGACCATCCGGAACTTTTCTTTGGCCACTGACAGGTTTAGCAAGGACAGGTCGAGGATTGGCCTTAAGTCCCCCGTCTTTTTTGGCACCAGAAAGAACTTGGAGTAGAAGCCCGATCAGGACTGGGGGGACGCGCTGGATCACTCTTTTTTCTAGCAGCTGCTTTATTCCTGTGGCTGCTGCCTCCCTTTGATTGGGTGGGACATCGGGGAGGCTCCGGGGTCTGGGCGGGGGATTCAGAAAGGGGATTTTGTAACCTCTGGATGTGATTTGAAGCACCCAGCAATCTGTTGTAATGGACTCCCAAACTGCCAGGTGCCTCGAGAAACACCCCCCGACTGCCTCCAGAGTGGAACAGTCGGGTAACCCTTCAGGGCTGCTGCGCGGGCAGATCCGAAAAGGGTTCTCTCGACCTGAAATTCTTCGGTCCCCCTCTGCCTCTGGGCCGGCGTCCACCTTGTCCTCCTCTGCCTCCGAAGGACGAGGGGTCCGGAGCGAAACGGGACTGTTGAGACTTCCGGAACCACATCTTCTTCTGTCCCCCTTTGGTTCCTGGAGAAGGACCTCTGGGGGGCCGAGAAGCGGACTCTGATGGCAGATGTCTTCCCGTCTTTCTCGCTCTGGACCAGCGTGTCACGAACGGTCTTGCCAAAAAGCGAAGAACCGTCAAAAGGGGCATTTGCGAAGGACGCCTTGAAGGGTTCTGCAAAGTTGCAGAGGCGGAGCCAAGCGTGTAGTCTCAAAACAACGCCCGCTCCACTAGCTCTAGCAGCTCCTTCCGTGGCATGGGAGAGGAGCCGCATAGAAGTGTTCGAGATGGACTTGAGAGTGGCCATTTGAGCTGAGAACACCTTCTTATCCTCAGTCGACATGGACTCTGGGGGCGACCCGGCGTATTCCTTGATGAGATCCCACTGGAGTTGTATGACGTGTGCCATATAGTTCAGCGACCTCACTGCGAAGGTAGCTGAAGCGAACATCTGCTTCCCCAGGCGGTCCATCGTCCGAGACTCCTTGTCGGGAGGATGGACCGAGGAACTCTCCTGGGCTAGTTCCCTCTTGGTGGTAGCCGCCACCAACATGGCATCTACAGGAGCACCTTTAATCCATACCGCCCTATCAGTGGGGGGGACTAAGGATTTTATCCGGCCTCCCTGGAATGGGCTCAACAGTGTCCGGTTCCTTCCATGCCCTGGTAGTGATGAGATCTACCAGGGGATCGGAGGGAGGGGACAGCCAAGAGGTAGATGGGCCTGCGTCAAATGTCTCCAGGGACACAGACTCATCAGAGGAAGGTTTTTGGGCTGACCACCCCCTCTAATTCAAAGCATTTCCATAATGTATCCGAAGGAGACATCCTCGGGGGGTGACCTTGGGGAACCTTCCCCTTCCTCTAAATCCGTGTCTTCTGTCAAAGACACAGGTGAGTCCAAGTGCCTCCTCTTGCACTTACGTTTGTGAGGGACCTCCTCGGGGGGGGCTGTCCGAAGAGGCCTCACCAACCACATCTTGTTCCTCTAAGGGAACGACCTGGGACGTAGGCGCAGGCTGTCCCTGGGGCCGGGTGGTGGAAGGTAGGCCCGTCTGAGCGGGAGTGCAGGGTTGATCTGTAGTCGGAGCCTGGGGCCTGGAATCCCTCGACAATACCCTCTCCACTACATTGAACACCGAGGGAGAACTGCTCTCTCTAGGATCCGAGAGCAGCCCCCTTGGATCCGATGTGTGGATCGGGGCCGGCGCCAAAGCAATCAGATCCGAACAGCCAGTATGCTCCGACCGAGCTGGAGCCGAAGACGCACTGACCCTTCCCGATCCGAAGCTCAGCTCTCGGCTCCAAGAGCTCGGATCCGAAAAGGGACCTGACAAACTCGAGGGCACGGTCGGAGCCGAAGTACGAAGCACCATCAGCGCCGAACCTCCCCGGGCTTCTATGCAACCCGGATCCGAAGGCTCCGAACCCCGAAAGTGGGTCAGAGAAGGAGCAATCGGGGAGAAAAAGGGGGTTGAGCTCCCCCCCAGAGGAGGGGGGAGGCATGAGTACTCCCATCTGCAGCTGGGCCTGGAGGAACCTACGCATCATCCGGTCCATATCTGCATTGGACAAGCTTCGGGTAGACCTAGAGGAGGCAACCGAGGTGGGCTGGGAGTGCCGCCTCGATGACCCCGACGGCGACCGTGTCCCCTCCGGCGAGGTGAATGTAGCCGGGAAGGAGAAGGCAAGGAAGCCCTGGGAGAAGCAGCTTGCTTAGCCGGCGGAGCAGAGGAGGAAGACTCGGCCCACCGCTTGTGGTGTCTTTCCTTCTTCTTCTCCCGCCTAGCATCCTTCTCCTCCTGGCCCAAGGTGGGAGGTTGAGTCCCGGCCAGTGGAGCAGGGGTGGAAGGGGGCACTACCGCGGCCGCGGCAGGTGCCACCAAGGGAGAGGAGGTCGAAGCCGGGGGCAAAAGTCCTGCCAGAATCAGCTTCGATCTCCTGTCCTTTAGAGGCCTGGGGTTGAAGGCTGCACAAATAGTGCAGCCTGAGGAAAGGTGGTCAACCCCAAGGCAAATAACACACCGAGTGTGGCCATCCGCCGGGGATAGCTTATGGCCACACTCGGTGCATTTAGAGAAAATGGTTTTTGGGGCCTCAGACATAGTTAAAGAAAAACAACACAAGGCCCAACACACACACCTTCACACACACGGGGAGGAATAAACTACACTAAAAATTAACCAGATAACAATATTAAAACTAAAGGGTTTTAAATACAAGGGCAACACACAAAACAACAAGCAATATTACACTACAGAAAAATTAGAAAAGCAATATTTTTCTCACAGAACGACTAAAACCCATGCCTGGAACTCATTCAAAGCTGTTGAGTCAACCGCGGCAAACAAGATCTGCGGTCAGAGAGGGATGGCAGGGGATTATGGGTAAGGGGAGGAGCTTGGAGCTCGGATCTTCTTAGCTGTTTAAAGCTGCCAGCTCGGATCCGATATGCTTCCAATACCCACAGGTTGATGGACAAATGAAGTTAACTACTTCAGATCTGTCTACGTTGAAGTGTAGGGAACTATACAGGTATATAAGCTAAAACTTTAGACTAATTAGAAGAGAAAGAAGTAATAAGATAGATAAGACAATTAGACTGAAAAATTGTAATTCTTCACTCAAGAAACTCAAGGAGCTCAGAAACTCAATCCGGTGCTAGTGGAAGCATGGCAAACGAGACCTGAAGAGATGAGGGACAGCAGAGCATTATGTGTAGGGAGGAACTTGTAGTTCAGAACCTAGAGCTTTAGTACACAGCCGAGTCAGATCCGATTCTCTGATCCGAACCCACAGATTGAAGATTGAATGAAGTCAACAACTTCAGATACACTGTTAAAACCTTCCAGATCTTCAACAGTCTCTTTCTCCTCCTACTTTCCAAACTTCCACAGGAATACCATCTATTCCTGGGGACTTTCCTATGCATTAGTTACGCATCACAATTTTTATCTCATCTCCTCCTATCCTGTTAGCAATTGAGCCTAGTCTACCTCTAACCTTGGCATATTCAATTCTTCCATAAACATTTCAATTTGGCTCTTTTTTTTGATTTCCATACTTCTCTGCTTTATACAGACTTTCACAGAATTTACAAAATATGTCTAATACCTGTACAGGACCTCGTTACTTTCCTTGTTATATGTTCCCTAAGTTTGGCGACAGCCCTTTCTACTTTCTGTTACCCGAGTCGCTGTGCTAAAGGTTTTTGTGCTCTAGTGTTATTAAGCAAAAAACAAACAGTTGTGTAACAGCAATCTTTCTAAACTTGTGCATATTATCAAGGTAATCCATTACTTTATGCTTCCCATTCTGCAGCTGATCTTCTTCTTGTTCTGAGAGCGCCCCCTATTCTGCAGTACTTCAACATTTGTCAGTCCCGCTAAATAATTCCTGTTACTTCTTAACCATAGCTCTCTTTCTTTTATTTCCACTCTATTTTTAAACTCCACCCTAATTTTATCCCACTCCCCAGCTATATTTTCAGAAGTAATTTCTATGCTCTATAATAGTTCCTGAGGAATTTCCACTACTTGTTCCTTAAATTCCTCTCTTTTCAACAGATAGGTGGGAAAGCACCAGTGTCTAATTTTTTATTTCATTACCCTGTGTTTTATTTTAATTATTGGCACATGATCTGAAATAGTTATCAGATCCGTAAAAAGACCTTAAATTAAATGCACACGTTCCTGTGAAATGTAAATTTTAAATTTTGTCTAGTCCAGATTTTATATCATGGGGAATAATATATAAATTCACTCCGTTCTAACAGAGAGGATTTAAACCTCAGATTTAGTAGTTAGCCAAGGATTGCTACATATATGCAGATATTGACAAAAGGTACTTTGACATACCAGCTTGGCAATTTATTGCCATAAAAGCCAAAGTAGAAGAAACAAACATTTTTGCAAAATTCAAAGGCAGAACCATCTTTGCCATTACTGATGGGAATGGCTGAAATTGTAATTATGTACATATAATGCTGGATTCTTTCATCTACATCGTCCGATGTGACAAAAATCCTCAAGCCACTTCCTGGATCCAAGCCAGCAAAACCAGTGCGCTGGCCTTGAGTTCCTTTAAATGTTGTCTTCTTGTAACAGTCTCAACCACTACTAGTTTTTACTTTTAACATTTCTGGTACTGTCTACCTTTCTAGGAGCTCTGTGCTCAGAGGATGATATTACTGCCTTGGTCAAGTTCAATATTAAAGTTCTTAACCACACCTTCAATTACATCATAACTGAATCCTCCACTGTTACCACTGAATAATTTCTGAGGTGGATTACACGTCCTTATGAGCGAATGGAATTTCTTTACAGACCTTTACTGTCTCTATGTTTATAATGCTTTCAGTACTGAAAAATATAAACTTTTCAATGGCATACCATATAAAGGTATCAACTGACGGGTTCAAGTTCACTTAAATCCATAGCAAATGTTACTTTTTAATCACAGGCCAGAGACATGCCAACAACAGGCACAAGCTTAAGTTTAGATCTGCTACATTTCAGGCAAACTTCACAAATGTCAATTTTTCAAGGTACACATGCATCCACAGTTTGTTTCTCAAACTATAAAGCAGCTGCATGTCCTACAGATATATTTTATGTGGCGCACTGGGTACAGCAGTTAGCGTTGTTGGCTCACAGCAAGAAGTTCTCCGGTTCAATTCTCGGTTGAGGAACCTTCTGTGTGGAGTCTGCATACCCTCCCTGTGTTCATGTGGGTCTCCTCCCACAACACAAATATTGTCATTACACAGGCCGATAAGGGTGGAGCCGTAGTCCTCATGGATACGGATTATTATCTGGGGGAGGGAAATGGACAACTTTCCAACCCTTCCCATTACATGAAAATGCCCATTGACCCCACCCTTAATTTCAAACAAGAAATTGACAACTTTCTGGATTTAGCTGTCTCTGAGGGTATCATATCTGACACAGTAAAGGCACATCTTACAGTGCAGGATCCACAGAAACAAACACTATATCTGTTACCCAAGATACACAAATGTCTCAAAAAACCCCCTGGAAGACCAACTGCATCTGGCATGGGATCCCTAACAGAACTATTATCAGAGTTCCTTACTTTATATCTCAAACCATTATTGGGCTTGATTCGTGCCAGAATACAGGATACCACACAATGTTTGCAAATCATTGCTGAGAATCAACTGGAACCAGATTGGTTACTTTGTACCCTGGATGTCAAGGCTCTATATATACAAACATTCCACATTGGGCTGGATTGGAAGCCCTTAAACTTTGGTTAGACAAATCACTACTATATCCAGTAGGTTTCAACACACTCTTGGTCTGCATGGCTGAACATTTCCTCAACAAAAATGTTTTCTATTTTCAAGGAGAATGTTATTGGCAGCTTAAGGGCACTGCAATGGGGGCATCTTTTGCCCCTATATATGCAGACCTATTTATGGGATATGTTGAGGAACAACTTATTTATGACACCTCACATAATTTGTATCTAGATGAACTGGACATATGGCATCAATATTTGGATGATTGTTGGTTGGTTTAGCGTTCTGATGAACAATATTTAGCAGAATTTGTCCAATATCTTAATCATAACAAATGGGGTATTGAGTTTTCATCCACTTATGATAAAAATGAGATCAATTTCCTGGGTGCAATTATAACCAGGAATTCTGATGACACTTTACGTAGTAAAACATTTCGAAAATGACCTCAGTATAACAGTCTATTACATGCAACTAGTATGCATCCCGACCACATTATCCGAAACATACCCAAGTCTCAGTTTCTCAGGATTCGTAGAATCTGTTCCTCAGATAATGACTATGATGAATCTCAACAAGATTTAGCTAAAAGATTTAGAGCCAGGGGCTACCAAGAGCTTGACATCCGGGGTGCTCAACAAGTTGCTCTTAATTCCACCAGAACCTCCCTTCTCCAATATTCTGACAAGGTTCACACTGAACAGGATGAAACTATCTGGTTCATCACCACATTTGGACGTAACATTAACCTTATGAGGAATGTTATATCCAAGCACTGGAATATTCTCACTGCCAATGAGATCAAACCGTGGATTGGTGATGTAAGCAGGTATGGATATAGAAGGGGCAGGACATTGGAATAATTTTTTTCACATTACAAAAGGGTCAGTTCGGCTGGAGCCATACACCACCAATTAATCATGACAGGTGACAAACTATGGGGTACATACCATTGTGGTCATTGTTCATCATGTCCTTTCATTTTCAGAACAAAACATTTTACCAGTAAAAATACCGACAGAATATTTGATATCAAATTTTTTGGCAATTGTAACCGTGATTGGGTGGTATACCTTGCTACATGCACATGTGGTTCGTTCTATGTTGGACAGACTTCACGACCACTTCGATTACGTATGTCTGAACATCGCAGTGACATACAAACTAGGAGGGAGACCAATGCCTTATTTTAGACACAGTACACAACATAATTCAGCCAGGTTCCAGTTTACCATCATTGACAGAATCCTTGGGGACAGATCTAACAAACAGGGATGGCATTCTATTCTCACTAACAAAAGAGAAGTATTGGATCATTAAACTGGGAGCTTTGTTCTCACCAGGTTTGAATGATCATTTATAAATTTATGTGTTTCACTTTTATGGGCATGTGTTATTTTATTTTATTGTATAACTTTTCATTTTCTCTGTCTCTCATATAGGAAACAATTTGTATATGGGAAGAACACATTGGGAAGAATCCTATTGGACAACTCATACTATATATATATATATATATATATATATATATATATATATATATATATGTGTGTGTGTGTGTGTGTGTGTCACTTTACAGCTAATGCTTTTTTATCCCACTGAGGAAAGCCTGCTGGCTGAAACCGGTCTGGGTGTTTATTATTAAAAGTTTATATACTTTACATATCAGCCTTTGGATGGTTTTTTGATGCTTTACACTGAATTTGATGCTGGCAATTTTCATCTCCTCCCACATTCCAAAGATGTGTCTGGAGTGTTTCTGCCCGGGCCTTAGCTGAAAATGGGCTCTGTCCCAGTCGGACTTTCCCAATAAACAAATGTTAAATAAATATGCACAACCAAAGATACAGTTTCTGTAAAAGCTTTCTGCTTCCCCACCCTGGTCACATTCTCTGAAATTGTGAGAAGCTCAGTCCCAGTGACTCCCCTTAAGGCCTTTATCTAGAATGTTGACACAATGCTCAGAGTTAGTGAATTCAAGAGTGACTATTTTTCTTCACAAATGGTGCGTTTACATGCAGTATCAACCACAACTTACCCAAGACTATACTACAAAAATTTCTGCAGCTAAGAAGGCTAGTTAAAAAGTATATGCTATCAGATGTCTTGCTGTTCTATGCTGTATTAAATTTTGTCACCTCTGTTTGGGCAGTCTTTAGCCCAGTGATAGTTGTGCTGACAAGCAGCACATCTGCTTACCTTTGTCATACTTACCAGGCAACGGTTTCACTGATCTATTTTTTGATCCAGTTTGCTACTTCATTTCTGCTGTGAAATATGCCCTGTCCTGACTTGTGTCCAAATGCAGTGCCTGATGACTTTCCCTGAAAATGCCCTTGAGACTGGTTTCATTAGGCAAAAGTAAATTCAGTACATGCTGCGTAATGCTCTTTCTTTTACATTAAGACCATGTAGGATCTTAATACTTAAAAACAAGCACTGCATCTGGGAGCAGTCTACACATCTCACTATATCTTTTCTCAAAACAAATTATGTAATCTGCCACTGAAACTGTACTGTCTTTGATAATATGATCACAATTACTGCATGCTTCAAGAATCCAATGTTTCCCTTTTTTTAAGAACCTAGCACAAGGTCTGGTTATTTAAGTGGTCATACTTCATCTGTGTTCAAACTGTCTTCTGAAATCTCCCATCAAAGAGCAACCGAAGAGCATGCTTTAATTTTCTCTGCTCAGTAATCACAGTCCAAATCTTAACCCCACTCTTCCAGTTTTCACAGAGCTTACGTTCATCAAGCACAGGTGGAATTATATACTTGGAAACCACATTCTGTTACTAATGAAAATGCTGAATAAACATTTAGTTTTCAAGATATAGGAAATGTATTTGTCTGAACATCCAATCTGCACACAGAACTCCCAACAGATAACCTTGCAGTTAAAATCAGAACTGCAAGAGGCAAATACTGCTAAAAACTGTCAAAGTTGACATTGCAAATAAAAATCTCCCACAAAACAGACACTGTTGTAAAACTCCTCAAAACTGCAGACTTCGCCTTCTCTCTTGCTCTCGAAGTCAGATGGGACTACGTTAATTTTCTGCGCCAAGTGTTCAAGCATATTTACTTAACACTGTGCTTTATTATTTAAATATTTTATATTCACAAAATTAATGAACAGCACCCAATGCAAAACCACAATTCTGCCCCAAGTACACTTAATAGTATTCCAATGCTGGTTCCCAGAAGAAGTTAATATGCCAGAAAAAGTCATCAAAATGTTAAGGTAGGCGAGTAAATCATAAGACCAGAGAATAACTGTCAAGAACTCTTGCATACATTTTTAATGTCTGTACTGAATACAGGCATACACTGGCAGTGTTACCAAGGTATTTTATTCTACAACCTTGTAGAGAATGCAGAATGGAAATGACACAAATGGACTTTATGCAACATGTTGAGCAAAGCGCAGATACAAATGGACCTCTGCAGTCTGGCTACCAAAACGTGGCTGTACAGGAGAGCATCATAACGCTGTACATTAAACAAAAGCAAGTATGACTGCTTTTGTTGTATCCAAAGACTGTGTGCAATGGGTTACTGAAACAAAAAGACAGTCTAGAGTATGCAACATAGTCACAAACTGCAACATGAAAGCACAGTTAATGTTAATGAGAATAGTCCAATATTTTTGGGGGTAGGGGTGGTGGCTAGTTTTGCTTTATTGACTGCAAACTCCTGCCTGTACCAATGCTTTAGTGACTTACTTGAACATATTCAAGTTCTTTACATAACATCAGCAATTTTTTTTTTTATTTTTCTTCTCGTTACCTAGCAATCATTAGCCTTTCCTAGACCTGACCAATTCTTTCATTCCTTGTAAAGAAGCTAACAGCTAAAGGCTGCTATTTAGACAGTCATCCCATTTTTTTTTTGCTTTTGGCCATAGTGTTTCACTGTGTATATGCCTACAGATGCTCAAGGTATGGACATGCAGTAAGTTACTACAAGAGTGTGTCAAGCTACTGCTGTAAGTGAACTCCAAGGATGCCTTGCCCTCCAACATGAAAGCAAGTACCTCTACATGACCTCTGATCACCGATTGGGATTCTAGCATGGAAAGTGCATTTTGGAATACACACACAACCACAGCTTCCAAGGAAGGTGGGCAGGTACTGCTTCACTCCATCCCTCCTTCCTTCTTCAAACAGCTAACTTTAGTACTGTGATAAGATGTAAATGACCCATTCTGGAAATACTGCTGATGCAAATTTCCAATGGCCCTGGTGGATGCTCTGACAATGGTGGTGGGATAATCAATCTTCCACTGAAACTGCTGAAGAAAAACAATTATAAAGAGTCACCTGGTGGTCACAGGATTTCAATGAATCACCTTGTCTACTGAACAAGTCTACCTCAGATTGTAGGATAGTTCTCTGAGAACCAGAAAGGACTCAATAGTTTAAAATTCCATTTGGTCACAGGTAGGAATTTTTTTTCCCCATTAGGGAAGCCCACCAAAATCCTGATGGTAAGGGGCTGTGCCCCCTGCAACCTCACATTTAACACAGTATGCTCTGGGTTTACTGCACCTTGGTATCATGGACATAACCCTTAGCACGGATCTCCTTTGTCTAAGAAGCACTTCTATCCCCCCACAAAGCGTCATTTCTACCCAATTCAGCAACTCCTAACATTAAAACAATGTTCTATCACTTGAGAACCCAAAATAAATCAGTGTGTGACAAAATATACTACACAGTTAACTTACCTTGATCTGTACCAGGAAATCCCTTAGATGTTCTTTGAAAGCAGGGATATCTTGATTTAAGCTAAAGAGCCCCGTTACGAACAGTTTCACTTGAGCACTAAGGAACAAAAAATGAAAGGTTTCAGAATATTACAAGTTAATAGTAAATGGGAGAAAAAACTTAGTAATGCTATCTTGGCACTTACTCTTGTAAATGTGGAAAAGCAGCCTTCAGAAGATTAGCAACAAATTCTTGAATAAATAACTGATTAGTAAGAGGGGTCGTTGGGTTTAATGCGGCTGATATTTTTCCATCTTCTACCAAATTAAACATGTATGCAAGGATTGAAGCATGCATTGTGAGACCTATGAGAAAAACAAAAAACACAGAAACTAATCAGTCTGACACAAACCAAATAAAATTGAATAACAATATTAAAAAAGCTTAAATAAAATGACATTATTATAAATGATCTGTGAAGACCCCTTCAATGAGTGAAAAACAGACTACATCCTTACTCCCTCACTTTGGATATTTTCTTAGAAGCTCCTATGCTCAGGAATATAAGTGCCCTCAACTGCTGCTCAAGTCATAAGCTGCACAAGACAGCATGCCTAATCACAGACCTTACCAGTTCTCACCCACCCATGGAGTAAGCATATTCCTGAAAATCAACATGAAAACAAAAGGGTACCTATGCCTACATAGGGAAATATCAAATTCTTGCCAGATTTGGAGGGACCTCCGAGCATGGGTACTGGTTACAGCAGCCATTCAGGCAGAGTAATAAGGGCTCACCGGAGAGACTCCCCTTACAGAATCTGGCAATTAGCAAAAAGGATCAAGACAAAGTTGTAGTCAGTGGTAAAGGGGTAGATTCCTTCCACCTTTATCTGCCTACTGCGTGACTGAGCAAGTCACTTAACCAGACAGGGCACCCAAATCACACTTGGAGACTCATTTGTGTCTACTGGGCTTACCTGGTTAAAATAGAGTACAACAGTGTGACGGCATATGCCATAACCACAGAAGCTCAGATAACAGGATCACTGACAGTTCATTTAAAAATGAATAGAACTTGGACATAGATGGATGTCAATCTTCTAGCCAGATCTGTACTATACACACGTGTCCCCTACTCAAAGTATGACGTTATCTCCCAACATGAGAATGACTGCAGAAAATATAGCTGTCCAGGAAAGCAAAGCTCAAGTCATCATCAGTTCTTGCTTCCAGAAGCAAATCAAGAACATGTACACCTATTCCCCTATATCTTGCCTCCCAACACACACACACACATATATATATATATATATATATATATATATATATATATATATATATATATATATATATATATACATATATATGAATATATATATATATATATATATATATATATATATATACACACACACACACACACACACACACACACACACACACACACACACACACACATATATATATATATATATATATATAGCAAGGAATAAGAATTCAAACATTTCACTAGCCCATACATCCAACTCTTCAATGGATCTCCCACACACAAAAAACATGACCAGAGGAATAACTGTATAGCAAAACACAAAGCCACTGAGTTATCTGGTATTACCTATACCCAAAAACAGGTTCCTAGGAAGATGGAGGAAAAGAAGGTGGTATCTCTCCTACAGCAGCAATGACCAAATTATTCGAACATTTACAGTGAGTACATTCAAACTACTGTTCTATGGACTGAAGCTGCAGTGCAGTCCCACAATGAAGGCGACATTAAGCAAGTAGTGAATGTCCCAAAGCCCAAACATGGGTAAGGGATTAGTGTGCCATGAAATGCAGAAGCAAAATCACCTCATCTCAAATTAGTCCAATTTGTAAGGTGCTGACAAGCTGCAAAAGTAGGTACAGGCAGCAGCCTCAGAGATACTCAGAGATGAGCAATTTCTGCAAAAGGCTGCAGTGGTGGCAATGGGCCTACTGAAAAACACATCTATTTATAGCCTTCCAGTTTGTATCTTAACAGAAGGAAACATATGCTAACTATTCAGAAAGAGTGTTTACAAAGCAGTCTACCGGTTTGTCCAGTATAAAAGACGGACAACTGGTTAGGCTGACTTAAATCTCTGGTTTCGTACCGTAACATACGATTTTGTCTGTGCACACCTGTACTATGCAGGATCTTTTCTTCTTTAGCTTAGGGTAAAAAAGGAGCTAAAGAGACTGACTCAAAAATGGTTTGGAGACTACCTTGGTCATGAAGGAAGGTTCGGTCCTTAACTCTACCCTATCTGAAGAAAATCTTGACACTCCTTGTATACAAAGACCTGCAGTTCTGAAATACTTCTGGCTGAAGAGATGTCCACTTGAAACAGGGTCTTGCAGCATCATAACTTGAGAGCAGCAGAGTTTGTAGGATCAAGGTAAGGGGAGTTTAATATTTTTTAATCATAAAACTCAGGACCCAGGATGGGAACTAGGCCTGATCTGCAGGATGCCTTAAAATAAGTTGCAAAAAAAGGGCTAGTGGAAACAGGGCAATTCAGAGACAGGTAGGCTGAAACTGTCGCTTGGTACACTAACAGGAAAAAGCTGTACCTTGGTTAAAGAACTCCAAACCAAAGAAGAGGAAGTTGCTGTATGCACATACTTTTAAAAGTTGTAAAAAGTGTTCACAGGAAAGCAATTGTGTGTTAAAATCTTGTATTTTGCATGCACACTTGCTTGAACGCTTTTCCTGGTACATTGTGGACTATGGGAAATTTGAAAAAGCCAAATCCCAAATGAAGAATTTACAGTATAAACCACACTGAAGTTTTCAATAAATCAGAGCGCCCCAAGTAATACTGAAGGCATCTCGGAGTTGACAATGACTGGCACAGAAGATGACCATACAGAGAACTTCAACACAAGAGCGCAAAACCTCAACACAGAGGCCAAGAATTCCTATGAGGACTGATATCAAGAGCAAGGGTCATGGCACCAATCAGTTTGAGACATGAAATGGTGCTGATACTGTCCTTGATATACTGTCAAAGGCAGAGGCCCAAGCGACAATGCATGGGACACTGTAGACTTTGGCATGGAACACCAATGCCTCAACTGATTGTGTGGCAATATGCATTTCAGAATAATATGGATAGTGTAGCCATTATGTTGTTATTGCCATCTCTTATGAAAGCTTTTTAAATGTCAATTTCCAGCTTTTGTATCACATGCACCCATTAATGCTTGGCAAGTTGATCCTTTATATAGTTGTTTGTCACCCCATCCGAACCCAAGTCACGATTTACAAGACTCTGTTTAAATGTAAATCCTCAAACAAAACACACCCCATAGCTTAGTAACTTAAAGCATACACACACAAAACTATGTACATATTCAAATAAAGAAGTTCAACTGCTTCTAACAGGAACTGTCCCAAATAGACAGCCACACGCACAGGCATTAACTAAACTTAAAATTAAGGTGATCCATGCTAAAGCACGTTACAGTCTGTGCTACTATTTACACTAGTTGCTGTCTGTTCTTGTCTTATCTTTATTCCCTTCGCAGGTGTGCAAAACAGCTTGTATACTTTCAGAAAACATTAACTTTTAGCCTTAAGAAAAAGTGCACTGGCTATCGTTTTAGACACTGTTCTAGTAAATATACTTAAATATTTAAGTACTGGGACAACTGTTCTTACTTCCAATAATTTCTAAGCATTTTTTTTTTATTAAGGTGCTTCCCCTTGTACTTTTTAATTTTATTTTTCTCACAGCAAACAATGTCTAGACCGCTTGATTTTATTGCCTTCACCTGTAGTCAGACTGTTTCCATGGAAACATAAAAGAATGTACAGCTTGCCCTCAGCTGCAGACTTCTCAACTCATACTGAACATTTATTTGTTAAAGGAAAAAAAGAAGTTATGTACTCACCATAACGTTCCATCTGACTAGATCTACTTAGTCTTCAACCTGTGGGTCCTTGGATCCACATCGGATCTGACACTGCCGCATTTTCCAGCTACGGCTCCAAGCTCTACCCTTACCCATAATGCCCCCTGTCTCCATTCAGATCGAGTTTGCTGCCTAACAGGTATCAGACACCAGACCCAATGACATCGTATCCTCCAACACAAAACATCACAAAAGAACTTTAGCCCTGACAGAAACAAAGATCCCAACAATAACTGTCCGGTACAAGGGACATGTCATATCCCAAAGGATAAGGTTAGGGGGAAGGAGGGGGGGGGGCGGTTGAAGACAAATTAAGCAGAACTACTCAGATGGAACGTTATGGTGAGTACATAATTTCTTTATCTGAAGTAGTTTACTTCATTTGTTCTTCAATCTGTGGGACAGAGTCCCCAGCTACGTAACTCTCATGGAAGGATATTCTGGAGCACCGCAGAGCCAAAGGATGCTCTACTCCTAGAGACCAAATCCAGTTTACAATGAGAAATAAAGGTGTGAGATGAGGCCCAAGTAGCAGCTGAACAAATTTCATCCAAAGAGACCCTAAACCAAAAGGCAACTGACGTAGCCATAGATCGGGTCGAATGAGCCTTCACTTTTCCAGGTACAGACAAACCTCTATGTGAATAAGACGGCCAATGCATTGTGAAATCTAGTGAGCAATAGCCACTTTTGAAATACGTTTACCAAAGAAGTGCTTGGCATAGGACACAAAAAAATGATCAGACTTGCGGAATGGTTTAGTCCTGTGAAGATAAAACCTCAACTGCCTATGTACGTCCAGTAAATGTAATTTGTATTCCCCTTTGTTCTGGTAGTTAAGAAAAAATACTGGTAAATGAATAGTCTGATTAATATTGGCTTCCGAAGCTACCTTGGGAAGGAAGGATGGATTAGTGCATAGCGATGCTATCTTTATGAAAGATAATATAAGGGACTGATAGAAAGAACTTGAAGCTACGACACCTTTCTTGCAGACATGATGGCAACCAAGAAGGCAGTTTGCCAGGTCAAAAACTGTAGATCCACAGATGCTGCAGGGTCAAAGGGGGGGAGAAACCAATGCCTGCAACAAGGTGAGATCCCACGGCGGAATCTGGTCCTTAACCGGGAGTCTGAGAAGAAAGGCACCTTTGAGAAAAGTTTTACAAAGTTTAGAGGAAGCCAATGAAGACATGTTTACCGCAACATGAAAATTAGAGATGGCTACTAGTTGGACTTTCACCGTACAGGAACTAACGCCCTGATGAAAAATGCTAGCTAGAAAATCTAAAACTGCCGAAAGCAGATCAGTTAAAGGATCCAAAGACTTCTGAATGGCCCATATAGAAAAACATTTCCATTTACTACAAAACTTTTCTGGTGGATGATTTATGACTTGCCACCAGAATGGACTTAACAGGAGTCGACAGACTGGGAGTCCTAAGAATCATGGGAGCCACAGCAGCCAAGCAGTGAGCTTCAGACTGTCCAGATCTAGATGAGGGATCTCCGAGGGATGTGAGAGCAGATCCAGGACCGGATCCAAGGTCCATGGTGGAACAACTAGATGAGACCTGAGTAAGAGAAACCAAACCTGTTGAGGCCAGAATGGGGCGATGAGGATCACAGTACTCCCCAGCCTTCGGGCTTTCTGTAGAAACTTTAACATAAGGGGAAGAGGAGAATACCCATAAAGAAGCCCGGAAGGCCAAGCATAAATTAGCGGGTCTCTGGGGGGCTTCCCCCGGTGAGGGGTTCTGAGCGAAAAACTCACTGCATTTTACATTGGAAGGAGATGCGAAGAGAACGCAGCAAGGACGACCCCACTCTAGGAAGATCTGTTCCGCTACTGAAGGCTTCAGAGACCACTCGTAAGGCATCAGGATCGATCTGCTGAGCCTGTCCACTAGAATGTTGGACCATCCCAGGATGTGCTTTGCCACCAGAAAGCGGCCGGTGGAGATAGCCCATTCCCACATTCTCATGGCCTCTTGACATAACGGATAAGATCTGGTTCCCCCTTGTTTGTTGATATATCAGACCACTAACATATTGTCCGAATAAACTGCAATGGTTCCCAGAGGAAGATGAGCATGGAGGGCCTGCAACGCAAGAAAAACCGCTCTAGAACACTGATGTGCAGATAGGTCTCGCAAGGGAACCACATGGCTTGGACTGTCCTTCCTAAGCAGTGCCCACCCCCCTTATTAGGGAGGCATCCGTGGTCACCGTGATCTTGGGGAAAGGAGGTTGAAAAGGACATCCCTTGAGGAGATCCGAGGACTGAATCCACCATCAAAGGGAGTCCCCTGCATGCTTTTGAAATTTTCACTGGAAGAGACAATGGAAGGTCTAAAAGTGACCACTGAATCGCCACTGTCCACTGCAGTACCCTCATATGAAGGCGCACCATAGGAAGATTTAATGTGGCCGTCATGGAACCTAGAGACCTTAACACTGCTTTGGCTATTGTTATATGAGTCTGAAGAATGTGTAAGACTTGTAACCTCAAGCTGCATATCGTGTCTGACGTGAGGAACACCTTTGTTTGTATAGTGTCCAGCCGTGCCCCAATGAAATTAAAATATGAGTCAGGTGAAGAGCAGACTTGTTCATATTTGATCGCAATGCCCAACTTGTTGGGTAGCTGAAGGAAGGAGTCCCTGACCTAACAGCCAATCGTCCAGGTACGGAAAGACCTGAATGCCCTGAAGCCTCAGGTGAGCCGCAACTACCGCCATTACCTTGGTGAACACCCGGAGGCTGTGGTGAGACCAAAGGGGAAGGCTCGAAACTGATAATGACTGGCTCCCAGCCGGAAGTGAAGGAACCTCCGGGAGTGCCTGTCCATCTTGATGTGATAGTACGCTTCCTGGAGGTCGATCGAGCACATCCAATCTCTGGCCTGCAGATAGGGCAAGATAGACTGAATCGTGACCATCCAGAATTTTGTCTTGGTTACTGATAGGTTCAAATTGGACAGATACAATATTGGTCTGAGGCCCCCGATCTTTTTTGGCACTGAAAAGAACCTTGAAAAAACTCTGGATCCAGACTGGTCTGGGGGGACCGGTTGGATGACTCATTTTCTTAGCAGTATATCTACCTGCAGTGCTGCCTCCTCCCACTGTGAGGGTGGAACGTCCGGGAGAGCTTTGTTGGATGGGGAAGATCCTTGAAAGGAGCTAAATATCCTCTGGATATGATTCGCAGCACCCACTGATCTGTAGTGGACTCCCATGCTAGGGGGTGTAGCAATAAACGCCCTCCCCCTGCCTCCAGAGATGGACAGCCAAGCAACCCCTTAGGGCTGCTACCCAGGTTTATCTGAGAAAAGGTTCTTGGGACCGAAAATTCTTAGAAACCCCTTTGCCTTTAGGGCAGCGTCTATCATACCCCCCCCCTTCTGCCTCTGGGGGAACGCGAGTCCCAAGCGTCCCAAGAAAATGCCTGAGATTTGTGGAACCACATCATCTTCTGGCCTCGCTGGGTCCTGGAAAAGGACCTTTGAGGCAGTGAGAAGTGGGACCGGACGGCAGACCGTGTCTTCCTGTCCTTCTCGCTCTGGACCAAAGTCTCTCTAACCGTCTTCCCAAAAAG
This sequence comes from Protopterus annectens, assembly GCF_019279795.1. Classification (NCBI taxonomy): domain Eukaryota; kingdom Metazoa; phylum Chordata; order Ceratodontiformes; family Protopteridae; genus Protopterus; species Protopterus annectens. The sequence continues at coordinate 539,963,526 of NC_056725.1, read as the reverse complement.
GGAAGAACCATAAAAAGGGGCGCTGGTAAAAGACGCCTTGAAGGGCTCCGAGTGCTGACGTAAGCGGAGTCAGGTGTGACGCTGGATGACCCCACCGCCCGTGCAGCTCCCTACGTGGCATGGGAGAGCAAACGCATAGACGTGTTGGCTACAGCTTTTAGGGTGGCCATTCGTGCAAACCTTTTCCTGTCCTCTGCCGACATGGACCCAG